>NC_142867.1:140471500-140782300 GCF_051225735.1 Oryctolagus cuniculus | reverse complement strand
GCAGGCACCAGGTCTCAAGAAACCACTCCGACAGCCTAAAACCTTCTGGAATGATTCCAATCAGCCAATTCTAAGCCACATATTCTGCCCGGTCTTGCTATTCCCATGGAAAACCCAACACAGGCTCTGGCTTAGGCACCAACCCCACCCCCCCACCTCGCCCCACCCTTCACCCAGCTCCTCTGCAATGCTTCCCCTTTGCCCCCCCCCCCCCAGGGCATGGGGCGACCCCCTCTCTGGAACCTGTGTGTATCATAAAGGTTTTCCTTCCGAACCTTGTCCTGATTTCCACCTCTAGCCGGGCAGCCTCATGGTACACGGCCAGCACGTACGGTTCTTAGAACAGTGAGCAATGCCTCAAATTCAGTGCCTTCCCATCTGGTGTATTTCTGGGCAACCTTGGTTAAAGGTAGCAGGGAAGCAACCCACGTACTTTCTCAGGGCGCTTCGTCCCTGGCGATCTTCCTCCAGTGCTCGGTAGCAGGTCTGTTTGTTAATCTCTTTTTCCCAGAAGCTTTTGAGTTCATCGCAAGTTTCGCAGCAGAAGACCTCCCGGCGGATGTACTGGTTGTTCATCCCCTGGAACAGACAAGAAAAAGCCAATCCCAGTCCTCCAAATAAAACCACTAATTTTGGAGTGACAGCGAGATAAGTTTCAAAACGGGCACTATGCCTGTAAACACAAGGCAGGCTCATAGGCTGAGTGTGTTTCTTCAACAGCAAATGTGGATGGCAATAATAATTAGGTCAGAAGGCAGGGGGTAAGCTATGGCTGCTGGTGCAAGTCCCAGCTACTCCACTTCACATCCTGCTCCTGCTAATGCACCTGGGAATGCGGCAGAGAATGGTCCAAAGACCTGGGCCCCTGCCACCCACGTAATCCCCTGGGAGCTGGCTCAATGTACACTTAGTGTCAGATTAGGAGACTGACAGCTGGAATCACCCCGTGGCCTGCTAACAAAAGCTAAGAGCTGGAATTTGATGTAGCTGTGCCCTTCCTCGGAGTGGGCACTGCTCGCGAGCACAGGTGGGGCACCTGTATGTGTCCCACGAAAGCCCTTGTATTTGATGTGCACACGTTTTTACTTGTTACCTGACCACCACCCATGTGCCGAGTCTCCATGGTTCCCTCACGCACGTACACGCAAAAGACTGCAAAATGAACCCCTCCCTGCTTGCCTGTGGCCTTGGCAGGGCCTCAGCCCTGGCTGGAGATTGAACAGAGACCCGCTCCCCACTTCCCTGCTGCGTGTCCCTGTCGTCCCGTGTCAGCTGCGTGTCCCTGAGTCAGCCCAAGGCCTGGAGGTGCGAGCGGAGCTTAGAAAATGCTTCAGGGAAAAAATTAGCTTTTGCTGTTTCTAAAAATGATTTATTTATTTAGGTGTTTGAACGACAGAGGGTCAGCGCTGTGTGTAGCGGGTAAAGCCACCGCCTTCAGTGCTGGCATCTCATAAGGGTGCCGGTTCGAGTCCTGGCTGGCCCACTTCTTATCCAGCTCTCTGCTATGGCCTGGAAAGGCATGGGAGATGGCCCAAGTGCTTGGGCTCCCGCACCCCTGTGGGAGACCTGGAAGAGGCTCCTGGCTCCCAGCTTCCGGTCAGCAAAGCTCCGGTCATTGCAGCCATCAGAGGAGTGAACCAGCAGATAGGAGACCTCTCTCTCTCTCTCTCTCTCTCTCTCTCCTTCTGCCACTCTGTAACTCTGCCTTTCAAATAAATAAAATAAATCTTAAAAAAAGAAATAAAGAGTGACAGATAAAGGGAGAGACAAAAAAGAGTGATATCTTCCATCTGCTGGCTCATGCCTTAAGGGTCTGCAACAGCCAGGGCTGGGCCAGACTGAAGTCAGGAGCCATGAAGTCCATCTGGGTCACCCAGGTGGGTGGCAGGGCCAGGAGTACTTGGGCCATCATCTGCTGCCTTCCCAGGTGCACTAGCAGGGAGCTGGATTGGAAGCAGACGAGCTGGGGCTTGAGCTGGCTTTCCCATGTGGGGTGTGGGCATCACGAATATTGGCTTAAAAAAATCCACTGTTACTATTTTATATTTAAGGTATAGCATAATTTCTATTTGTATTATATTTATAAGAATAGAGTCTGATGCTTTTATCACGGGGCAGCAAGACCTTCCTACCTGAAGGGAATATCGTATGTAAATGTCTTACGGTTGAAGAAGATGGAGATGGAAAGCAATTTGGGGGGTGCGGCACTGTGGTGTAGCAGGCTAAGCCTCTGCCTGCAGTGCTGGCATCCCCTATAGGTGCCGGTTCTAGTCCCGGCTGCTCCAATTCCAACCTAGCTCTCTGCTATGGCCTGGGAAAGCAGCAGAGGATAGGCCAAGTCCTTGGGCCCCTGCATCCTTGTGGGAGACCTGGAAGAAGCTCCTGGCTCCTGGCTTCAATCGGCTCAGCTCCGGCTGTTGTGGCCATTTGGGGAGTGAACCAGCAGATGGAAGACCTCTCTCTCTGTCTCGCCCTCTCTGTCTGTAACTCTGTTTCTCAAATAAATAAATAAAATCTTTTTAAAAAAAGCAATTTGGGTGTTTTATAAAGATTTTTTAAAAAATCAGTTGTCTTCTTCCTCTTGGATCCGTCTTCTGATCATCTGGCCCTTTCTGTGGCCAGTTTCTGTGGGCAAAACTGTGCCAGCAGTGTGTGGATGATGCGGGTCAGGGAGCGACGGTCCAAAGGAGAGTGTGAGTGGGGTGGGGATGAGGAAGAGACTTTCCCAGTGCCTGCGTCTGCCACCTGCTCTATGGGTGACACTCATTTGCCAAACACAGTTACGTGAGAGCCATTGTTTTCTCCTTTCAAAAGAAGTCTTGTTTTTATTTTTAATTAAAAAACTTAAAATTTTAGCTTATTTTTAATGGACCAAAAAAAACTGGATGAAGTTTGTGGAAAGTAGACTTTTTTTTTTTTTTTTTTTTTTTTACAGGCAGAGTGGACAGTGAGAGAGAGAGACAGAGAGAAAGGTCTTCCTTTGCTGTTGGTTCACCCTCCAATGGCCGCCGCGGCCGGCGTGCTGCGGCTGGCGCACCGCGCTGATCCAATGGCAGGAGCCAGGTGCTTCTCCTGATCTCCCATGGGGTGCAGGGCCCAAGCTCTTGGGCCATCCTCCACTGCACTCCCTGGCCACAGCAGAGAGCTGGCCTGGAAGAGGGGCAACCAGGACAGAATCCAGCACCCCAACCGGGACTAGAACCCGGGGTGCCGGCGCCGCAAGGTGGAGGATTAGCCTAGTGAGCCGCGGCGCCGGCTGAAAGTAGACTTTTTTAAAAAGATTTATTTTGATGGCAAAATTTTTGAAATCCATGTATAGATTTTTTCCTAATGTGCATTTTCCATGAACTTCAAAAATATATTTATTTGAATGGTAAGGAGACATAGAGAGAGAGAGAGAGAGAGCGCTCCCACCCACTTGTTTACTCCCCAAATTCCTGCAGTGGCCAGGGCTGGAGTGGAGCTGAAGCCAGGAGTTGGGAACTCAATCCAAAAGTCCTCGCATGTTATTTCCCAGGGTGCACATTAGCAGGAAGCTGGATTCAGAAGCAGAGTCCAGGTTCAACCCAGACACTCAGATGTGGGGCGCAGGCATCCCAACCAGTAGAACACACGTCCATCCGTCCACGAGCTTTTGAAGAGCCTAGGTAATTATCGCATCGTGTTTTGAAATCTGTGTGCGTTATGAAATGACTAAATTGAGCTCATTGATGTCTAATTCGGCACATAAAAAAGCTTATCTTCAGAGGCATTGTCCTTGCTAGGGGGAATCTGGCTGTCAGTCTCCCCTCACTACCCCACCCTGCTACCTGCCTCTGGCGAGGAGGAGGAAGTCCGGGGTTCACGGGTCTGTCCTGACACCAAGGCGTTTGTGACATAGAGGGGCAGGGGTCCTTCACGAGAGGGACCTGGTCTCGTTTGGTTATTCTGAGTCATTTAATCGGTGTTTGGTTATTCTTTGTGAAGTTAAGTTGAATGACCCCTTTCCAAGTTATTTTTTCATTAAAAAGGGCTGGCCCTTTTGGAGTGTCTCAGACATTGAGGGGAGATGTGAGATGGGATTTGTGTGTGTGTGTGTGTGTGTGTTAAGATTTATTTATTTATTTGAAAGTCAGAGTTACACTGAGAGAGGAGAGGCAGAGACAGAGAGAGAGAGAGAGAGAGAGAGAGGTCTTCCATCCACTGGTTCACTCCTCAGATGGCCACAACGACTGGAGCTGCACTGATCTGAAGCCAGGAGCCAGGAGCTTCTTCCAGGTCTCCCACATGGGCGCAGGGGCTCAAGGACTTGGGCCATCTTCCACTGCTTTCCCAGGCCATAGCAGAGAGCTGGATCAGAAGTGGAGCAGCCAGGATTCGAACCGGTGCCCATATGGGATGTGGGCACTGCAGGCAGCGACTTTACCCGCTATGCTGCAGAGCCAGCCCTGGGACTGCTTTTATATTTTTGGGGCAAGGAAAGCACCCAAAGGTGGTGGCTTTGTGCAGTCTGGCCAGCCAGTTGCTGTGCCCTGGAGCTCCTCTGACCCCTACCTGACCTCAGCACAGGCTCCCACCGTCCAAAGACATATTTCACTTTTCTTTCCCAGGTTAGTGGATTCGGTGCACAGAATTGCCACGCATTCCCAATCACTGGACTTTGAAGAAGTTGTCACCAAAACCATGACAATGTGTTTCAAAAACTCATGACAATTGAACTGAAAGGTAAATTACTTTGATGCAAAATTTTTTGGAAATCCATGCCTGGTTTTCTCAGAATCCACTTTTCCCATCAACTGTTTAAATACCGCCTCTTAAAGTGATTTCAAGATTTTTGCACCAAAATAAACACTTTTCATGTGAACTTTGTGAAGTGCTCCTTGCATATCATCAGATCCTACATTTTCCTTTGTAGAACTCAAGTGTGGCATCTCTATAGTAATTAGATTTCCTGTGGGCTTAGCTGGGGCTCCAGGGGTCCCCAAGGTCTCTCAGTTTCCTGAGGTACAAATGAGAGATGAGGAAAGAGCGCTTGCTGTGAATTGGAGGAAGGCGTTAAACACAGAACTTGCAATTTAAGTAAGCAAAGGATAATGCCGCCCTCCTGCGTGGCTCACTCCCACTTCCTTGACCAGAGAAGGCTCCCAAAATCTTCAAGTTCATGGTAGTTATCTGTTATTCATGGAAACCATAATTCTGTCAAATGGCTATTCAGTGCAGGTTTTTTCTTTCTTCCCTTAGAATTTAGAATTGCTATTTTCAGTTAAAGAGCTTCATTAAGAAGAAATGAGAGGCCTGTGCAGGAACCCAGACCTGGCCTTGGCGTTGCTTCAAATCTGCTCCGTTGGGGAGGGAAGTGCGGTTGGGCATTGACAGAGGGTGTATTCTAGTAGACACTCTTGCAGGATCATGAGTGGAACAGCCCATTGCAGGGTGGTGTCCCTACACCCCTGGCACCCTGAATCAGGGTGGGCCCAAAGGACCTGCTGCATGCTAGGACTGCTCTCATTCCTCCCGGCCGGAAGCATTTCTGCGGACTCTGTTCAAGGAGGGGCTTGAGTGCACTGGCTGTGACCTTCAGGGGACTAAAGGAGGAACTCAAGCACCCTTAGGGGGCCAGGCAGGCATCACAGAGGAGTGTGGCAACAGGGAGCTTGGGCACGCTTGGCTGGACAGAGCATTCCAAAGGGAGCTGGGGGCTGGCGCTGTGGTGTAGCCGGTAAAGCCGCCACCTGCGGCGCTGGCATGTGAGCACCAGTTTGAGTCCTGGCTGCTCCAACTCTGATCCAGCTCTCTGCTATGGCCTGGGGAAGCAGTGGAAGAAGGCCCAAGTCCTTGGGCCCCTGCACCCATGTAGGAGACCTGGAGAAGCTCCTGGCTCCCGGCTTTGGATTGGCCCAGCTCTGGCCATTGCTGCCAATTGGGGAGTAAACCAGTGGATGGAAGACCTCTCTCTCTATCTGTAACTCTACCTCTCAAATAAATAAATAAATAAATAAATCTTAAAAAGGGGGCAGGGAGCCCAACACCAGGCTGGCCACAGACTAGATGGCAGGTGAGTGAACACAGTCAGAGGGCCGCCTACTTGCCCCTCTTAAAGGGTGCAGTATCTACAGCTTTGGCTTTATGTCTTTCTTCCTCAGCTTTTCTCAAAACCTTCTCCTTCTGCTACCCCTTCAGGGAGCCCCCCACTCCTTTTTTTTAAGATTTAATTCATTTATTTGAAAAGCGGAGTTACAGAGAAAGAGAGAGAGAAGGAGAGACACAGAGAGAGATCTTCCATTTGCTGTCTCACTCCTCAAATGGCTGCAGTGGTCGTGGCTGGGCTAGGCTGGAGCCAGGAGCCAGGAGCTTCTTCCAGATCTCCCACATGGGTGCAGGGACCCAAGGACTTGGCCATCTTCCACTGCTTTCCCAGGCCCATTAGCAGGGAGCTGGATCAGAAGAGGAGCAGCTGGGACACGAACCGGCACCCACATGGGATGCTGGTGCTGCAGACAGCGACTTAGCCCTCTGTGCCACAGCGCTGGCCCAGAGCCCTCCACTCTTCTGCTTTCTCTCTGCCTCACTCCTTCCTCCTGATTCACTCTGCACAGCCCCTCTCTCCTGCCTCCACACCCAGCATGCCAATACCACCCTTGCTGGCCAGACTCACTATTGCCGTGTCATTCCTACAGCAGCTGACCTCACAATTCCACATAAACTTCACTTGCCAAGGCTGCAAACTGTGCCCCGGCAGGCAGGGTGGTGAGGGAGTCGAGAAAGGGTTCAGAGGACTGGGCACCGCTGTGACTTTGGGTGGGTAAGCCCTTTCATACCAAAAGTGGTCATCTAGAGGAAACTGCCTCATAGATGAGCTGCCATTCACCACCCCAAACCCCAAACATCCCTACATGCACATACTATGTGCCTGGCCACCAGCAAGCACCAAAACTGTTAAGGCCTTGGAGTGCGTGGGTTCTATTCCCGACTTTATCTCCCAATTCCAGCTTTCTGCTAATGCAGATCCTGGGAGGTGGCAGTGATGGCTCAAGTTCTTTCACACTTGCCACCCCACAGGAGAGACCAGGATTGAGTTCCTGGCTCCTAGCTTCGACCTTGTCCAGTGCTGGCCATTGCTAGCATTTGGGGAGTGAACCAGAGGATGGAAGATCTGTCTGTCTGTCAAGTAAATAATTAAAAAATCAATGTTAGGAGAGAGTGTTTGGCACAGGGATTAAGCCACCACTTGGGATGCTGGCAAAGTGGGTTTGAGTCCTGGTACTGGCTTCCTGCTAATGTATACCCTGGGTGGGAGCAGCTGGTAGCTCAGGTAGTTGAGTCCCTCCACCCATGGGAGAGAGACCTGGATTGAATTCTCAGCTCAAGGCTTCAGCCTTGGTAGTTACGTTCATTTGGGGAGTGAACAATCGGGTGGGAGTGCACACACACACACAATTTTCTCTCCCTCTTTCTCAAATAAAATAATACATCGTAAAAATTGAAATAAAAAAGTTAACTGAACTTGGTCCATCACCTGGCTACATTCTCACGGCCTGCAGCTTCACCCGTGACATCAGATGCTTTGCTTCTTCACTCAGCCTGTATTTAAGGTTTATTTATCTCTGTTGCTGGGCTGTCAGAATTAGAAAGCCTTGGATCACAGGGATAAGAGGCTTCCCATTTTGTCCACGGCCCGGTGTTGGACCGCGTACAGAGAAGCCTTTAGCAAAGCTCTTGGTGACGAGTTTCACCCTTCTACCGTTGAGGATGTGATATTTGTGGGCTCTTGTGCTCAGGCCCTATAATCGCATCCACTGAGTGATGCTGAACCTGTGTAAGAAGGGACTGTCTTACTAACGTTGACAGTCGCCACCGTGCTAACGATTGGGCTCAATCCACACCCCACCCCCCACCCCCGCCGTGCTATTTCACAGCCTAGCCGTTTGTTTGGTTGGGAACCTGCACCTCGGCTACTAGGATTATGACAACTTCTAAGAGCTCCTATACAAGGCATTTGGTGTTAGATGAGCTGGGCCATCCGCCCTCATCCCATTTCTCCTCTTGTTTTCCATTTGTTGCTCTCTCATTCGCTGTGCTTAGTCTGAGCTGCACAGGGGTAGCTGGTGTTGGCCACTTTGTAGCCTGAAGAAACAGAATTTATAGCAACTTTAGACAAGAGCTTTTAGAAAAATAACAGAGTGAGACAGGAAAGAGGAATTAAAGGTGCTCCTTTTCCCATGGGGGTCTTGATGGACAACCTAGGCTCTGGCAATTGCGCTCTCTGCAGCCGGCGATAATCAACTCTGTGCTGTGTGCCTGCAGGCTGCCCTGGTGGATTTCACAGGGGGCTGCAATGCCACTGATTTCTCCGTTGTTCTCTCTGTGGGGCCAGGAAGAAGGGAAAGCTGCCATGATCTCCTATGGGGTGGATCTGTAGGGTTTTTATAGTCACAGAGAGAAGAAATACCAAGGAATGTGCAGACACAGAGACCCAGCAGGTACCACAACCCTCCAGAGCCACCGTCAAAGGGCTTGAGATTAAACTATTGTCTACATGAGGAAGTTCTCAAATTCAGGGGTCTCCAATCTGTTCTTGTACAACTGAGTTCTTTTTATGACACTAATTTCAAATCTTTATTTTCGCCGGCGCCGCGGCTCACTAGGCTAATCCTCCGCCTTGCGGCGCCGGCACACCGGGTTCTAGTCCCAGTCGGGGTGCCGGATTCTGTCCCGGTTGCCCCTCTTCCAGGCCAGCTCTCTGCTTTGGCCAGGGAGTGCAGTGGAGGATGGCCCAAGTGCTTGGGCCCTGCACCCCATGGGAGACCAGGAGAAGCACCTGGCTCCTGCCATCGGATTAGCGCAGTGTGCCGGCCACAGCACGCTGGCCGCGGCGGCCATTGGAGGGTGAACCAACGGCAAAGGAAGACCTTTCTCTCTGTCTCTCTCTCTCACTGTCCACTCTGCCTGTCAAAAAAAAATCTTTATTTTCACTCCTTTTAATCGACCTATCATTTTCATCCGCTGGTGAATGTAGATTGGAGGGGTGGAGGCTTCTCTGGTGTGCACATGAGTGTTTTTGATGGCTTTTTAGTTCCTTCCAATCCTGAGTCTCTCTAAGAATGGAGTACTTTTTCTCCCCTTGGCACCTGGATAATTGTGTTGCCCACAATCCCCAATGGCTCAAAAATCATGAGCAGCAAATTTAAATAACTGTAGTGGCCAGATACTCACATAAAAGAGTTATTCTGGTAATTTTAATAAAAAATACTCAGGGGAGGCCAGCAGCGTGGTGTATCAGGTAAAGCTGCCACCTGCAGTGCCAGCATCCCATATGGGTGCCGGTTCGAGTCCCAGCTGCTCCACTTCCAATCCAGCTCTCTGCTATGGCCTGGGAAAGTAGTAGAGGATGGCCCAAGTCCTTGGGCCCCTGCACCTGTGTGGGAGACCTGGAAGAAGCTCCTGGCTCCTGGCTCAGATTGGCCCAGCTCTGGCTGTTGCAGCCATTTGGGGAGTGAACCAGCAAATGGAAAACCTCTCTCTCTCTCTGTCTCTCTGTCTCTCTCTTTCTCTCTCTCTGCCTCTCTGTAACTTTGGCTTTCAAATAATAAATAACTCTTTTTTTTTTTTTTTTTTTTTAAGAATAGTCACCAATAGTATCTGGTCCCCCCAGCTCCCTTACAATGTATCACATTCTTTGTATTTACCTTTTAGTTTCCCCAATTTTTATAAAATCAGGGGTCAGGGGAAACACTTCTTTTCTTTAAGATGGACAATAGGGTGGAGTGATGCTGGGGGCCACAGCAGGTGGTGGGAGTGAGTTCAGGGCTGGGGCTGGAGCAAGTTTGCTCGCACTGTGGGGTCAGATAAAACCTGCCTGTGGCGGGTGGGCTGCCAGTCTACGACTTGTGCCTTATTTGTATGCCGTTCAGGGCATGCATAACTAAATATCCACCGCTTTCAAAGTGCCCTACAACTCAGCTTCAGCTCTCACAGCAACACCATCCTTAGCCTTGTTTTACACGGCAGACACAAAGAAGCATTGCCAAAAGCCACTGGGTTGACGGTGGTAGGGCTGGGATTCGAACTCTGCCCGACTCCAAAGCCCGTGTCCTCATGGCATCACCTTGCTCATGGCTTGTGGGGAGAGCTGGCTGCTGGGAGAAGTGGGCATCCTGGTTAAGTCTGCACAGGAATCAACAACTCTTTTTTTTTTTTTTTAATTTTTTGACAGGCAGAGTGGACAGTGAGAGAGAGATAGAGAGAAAGGTCTTCCTTTGCCGTTGGTTCACCCTCCAATGGCCACCGCAGCTGGCACGCTGCGGCCGGCGCACCATGCTGATCTGATGGCAGGAGCCAGGTACTTCTCCTGGTCTCCCACGAAGTGCGGGGCCCAAGTACTTGGGCCATCCTCCACTGCACTCCCGGGCCACAGCAGAGAGCTGGCTGGAAGAGGGGCAACCGGGACAGAATCCGGCACCCCTACCAGGACTAGAATCTGGTGTGCTGGCGCCACAAGGCAGAGGATTAGCCTAGCGAGCCGCGGCGCCGGCTTCATCAACTCTTAAGGCAATGTGCAGTAACTTTTCTCCCCAGGATGCTGCATTGCATCAGGGCAAACGTCAGCGTTTCCCACTGTTACCAGTCGTGTGTGCATCATGACAAGGGCCAGACAAACGACACTGGATGACAGCTGATATCAGCACCTTGTCAGATGTGCTGGGGACTCATGGGCACTTCATTTCCCTCCCGGGTAGTTTTTTTGTGTTTGTTGTTTTTGACTCATGGTGAAAGTCTCTTTGGGTCTGAGGTTTACCAGGGCCAGCTGCTCAGATGGCCTCGGCTGCCCGTGGCCCTGACGCCACAGGTTTTCTGCTCCTGTCCCACCGTGGTGCCCCGTCAGCACCGTAGACTGAGGCCTCCCCTCCTTCCCACCTTGAACTTCGCAGGTGGAAGTGGTAATGTGATGTGGAAGTGATCCTCCTCCGTGTAGCACCTTTTCAGAAATGCTTCTTTTTTATTTTTGATTGTTTAATATTTATGTGATAGAGAGAGAGGTGGGCACAGAGCATGCGGGCGCTGGCTCCCTCTGCTGGGTCACTCTCCAAATGCCTGCAACTGCTGGAGCTGGGAAGCCAGGAGCTAGGAACACAATCCAGGTTTCCCATGAGGGAGGCAGGGATCCAATTACCTGGGCAGTCACTGCTGCTGCCCAGGGTCTCGGCATTGGAAGGACTCTGGGGTAAAGGGCTAGGGCCAAAAATTAAACCCAGGCACTAGGGCTGCTCAGCCACTAGGCTAGACCCCCACTCCAAGAATCGTTGTTTTTAAAAGCCTCTCTCCCAAGGCCACGTGGATTGACCTCTTTGGAGTCCGTCTCTACAGTCTTCCTTATAATTCATACCCTCAGCCTCACCCCAAATTTTGTCTTCCAAAGAGACTCAGGGGAGACCAAAGATCATCTGGGGCAGTAAGAGTGGGTCCTCGAACAGCTGAGAGTTTTAACTAAAAGACGACTTGCAGGGTGAAAAATTCTTGTACAAAAAGTGTGCATGCTGCCTCGGCCATGTCGTCTAGTGGGGAGCTTACCGCAGTAGACCGGGGTGAAGGCGAGACATGAGGTGGGGACGTCACTGTGAGAGGCATTGAGTTGTGTGACCTGGAGAAACCTATCGAATCTTTTGGGAGCTTAATCTTTTCATATAAAGATGCATTGTTCTGAGAATGAAGTGGGATAATGTGGCATGCTAGGCGTTCAACATATCTGAGCCATGGTAAACACTAATCACTATCACCATCACCATCACCATTGATCTATGTTCCTGAGTACAGTTCCACGTGTTATCTCATTGAATCCTCAGCACATTGTGGTAGCTTCTCTCATTCCTGTATTTGTGGAAGAAGAAGCAGTCCGAGAGGCCGGGTCCCAGAGCTAACAAGGGAGAGAGCCGGGAATCCTGCCCAGACCTGCTGATTTCACAGTCCTCCATCTTTCCATCCATAAAGGTAAAGGTGCACATTGAATTAATGGACACAATTGGAATCTGCACAACAACAAGATGGTGTGAAAGATTTCTCAAAGGCGATGACTGTGCTGTGACAGTGCCAGAGAATGGTTCTTAGGAAGCAGGTAGGCCCTGAGGTGTTTAGAAGTGAAGGGTGGGGCTGGCACTGTGGTGTAATGGGAAAGCTGCCGCCTGCAGTGCCGGCCTCCCATATGGGCGCCGGTTCAAATCCTGGCTGCTCCACTTCCGATCCAGCTCTCTGCTATGGCCTAGGAAAGCAGTAGGAGAAGGCCCAAGTCCTTGGGCTCCTGCACCCTCACGGGAGACCCAGAAGAAGCTCCTGGCTCCTGGCTTTGGATCCGCGCAGCTCTAGCCATTGTGGCCAACTGGGGAGTGAACCAACGGATGGACGATGTCTCTCTCTCACTCTCTCCCTCTTTCTCTCCTTCTCTCTGTGTAATTTCTTTCTTTCTTTCTTTCTTTCTTTCTTTCTTTCTTTCTTTCTTTCTTTCTTTCTTTCTTTCTTTCTTTCTCTTGACAGGCAGAGTGGACAGTGAGAGAGAGACACAGAGAGAAAGGTCTTCCTTTGCCATTGGTTCACGCTCCAATGGCCGCTGCGGCTGGCGTGCCGCAGCCGGCGCACCGCGCTGATCCGATGGCAGGAGCCAGGTGCTTCTCCTGGTCTCCCATGGGGTGCAAGGCCCAAGGACTTGGGCCATCCTCCACTGCACTCCCAGGCCACAGCAGAGAGCTGGCCTGGAAGAGGGGCAACCGGGACAGAATCCAGCGCCCCGACCAGGACTAGAACCCGGTGTGCCGGCGCCGCAAGGCGGAGGATTAGCCTAGTGAGCCGCGGCGCTGGCCTGACTTTCTAATAAATAAATAAATCTTAAAAAAGAGAGAGAAGAAGTGAGTGGTGATGGTGTGTCAACTTATTCTCAAATGTTTCTGAAGAAAGAAATGTATGGAGAGAGAAAGCAAACAGGCCAACATGGCGATGAGGGGTCCATCCAGGTAACAGCAAATGGTAACTCTTAGAACTATTTTTGTGACTTTTTATAAATTTTAAACTATTTCCAAGAAGGATTAAAAATTATTTTTATCTCAAAACAACAAATAAAAGTTAAAAAGAAAAGAGTAATCGTGATTTCTTTTCAAGAGAAAATTTGCTATTTACTTTGTTTCTTTTCTTTGACTTTTATGCAGAGGCTCAACCCCCACCCCCCCAACCCCCCAGTAAACCCTGGACATTTGTCACCTGTAGAAACTCTGAGCCTTGTGAGTCTCCTGGGGCTGGAAAGGAACAAAATGAGTAGAGGGCATTGTGAAAGGACAGAAGAACCAGCCTGAGAGAGTTCCCACTACCCAGAGCTGGAACAATTGAAGCAAAAAATAAAAAATGTGATGTTAGTTACAATCCAAAGAACACATCCAGATTTATGGAAATCCCTGAAATAAATGAATGGAGGAGAAAGGACAACTATTTCTTTCAGAAGAATTCCAACGAGTAAGTGTAGAAGAAATGGGAGAGAGAAAATGGTCCTGAGAACACTTCGCTAGTAACTGCTACAGGAAGAACCCGCCGATGCGGGGCAAAATTAGCAGACGAAACTCGAAGGGGAAACAGGATATTTCTATGACCTCAAAAATCTCTCTCCAAAAAATGTACTAGTCACTGGGGTGGTTTTCAGGGATGAACACAAATTCTTTGGTATCCCTCCTCCCTCCAGGAGATGAAGCTGAGTTTCCCTCCCATTGAGACAGGGATGCGCTGGCGGCCCCGGGGAGAAGAGTTCTTTGACAGTGGAGAGACAAGCGCCGCCTTTAGCTCGCAGTGAAGATCCACATCACCAGGCATGGGGACCGTTGGTATCAGGTGCCCGTGATGTGACAGATCATGTGCCCTCTGTAGTGTGATTCCTCCAAGTCCAGAAAGCTGAGTCTATTTGAGAGAAAACTGCACACAAGCTCCAAGGCAGGGGGGCATTCTACAAAACACCTGACCCTTGCTCATTAAAAGTGACAAGGTCATGAAAGATGAGACAGGACTGAAGAACTCCCACTGTTTGGAGGAGGCTAGGAGACACGCTAAGGGGGTACTTCCAAAAGTTTATGACAAATAGAATTAAAAGTTTATTTTAGTGCAAAACTTTTGAAATCCACTAACAGCTTTTGCATAATATGTATTTCCATGAACTTGCTGAAGATCCTTCACGTATGATATACATATTTTAATATACATGTATGTATATGTATGTATGTATGTTTCCTTTTTTCCTGTTCCAGGATTCAAAACATTGTATTGCATTTTGTTTTATATATATATATATATATATATATATGTAAATGTGGCAATAGTAGATAAACTTGAGTGATCCAAATGATGTCTGCAATGAATTTTATTGTGCCAATGTCAATTTTATATTTTTGATAAATGTCCCATTGCTATATATGATGCTAACATTAGAGAAAGCTGAGCGACAACTAGATGGGAACACTCTGTAGTGTCTTTGCCCTTTCTCTAAATATAAAATTACTTAACAATAAAAAGATTTTTAAACAGCTTTGAAACAAGCCTTTAGACCAAGCACGTGCATGTTCCTGACATCAGCAGGTGTGAGTTATGGGCTACTCTCCAGTTGAGAGAGAGTTTCACTGTGAACATCTATCCATATCCATCTATATCTATATCATCTATATCTATATCTACATCTATATATCTATATCTACATATCTATATCTATCTACATCTACATATCTATATCTACATATCTATATTTTTTCTACATCTACATATCTATATGTATCCACATCTATGTATCTATATCTATGTCTATATCTATATCCATATCTATATCTATATCTATTTCTATGTCTATATCTACATATCTATATCTATCTACATCTACATATCTATATCTATTCTATCTATATCCATATCTTGTCCTGGAGCCCAGCCCCATCTTCTTCATATTAGGAGTTAGTGACCCCTACACCCCAATTACTTGAACTAAGTTTCTTTTTTCTCTTCTATAAAATGGAATAATACATACTTTCACAAGGTTAACTGGCTTCCATTAGAAAAAACCACCACAGTAGAAGTTCTGTACCTCACACAGTAAGTGATTAATAAAATCCTGAATGGCCTGATATAGCCATACTGTTGATTACCTGCAAATCACAGGCCACAAACTCAGCAGCCTGTAGGGCCCAGGTGTGCTTAGAAGGCTCTGTGTGTGGAAAGGCCTAGAATGAGGGGCCCAATTAAAGGAGAAGCTGCCACTTAGCTCCCATGAAAGGTTGCCAGTAAGTGTGGTCTCAGTACAACCTGAGATTCAAGTTTTTCAAAAGAATCTAGAAATCCTGATTTTGGAAAAGCATGCAAGTTCCTTATTTGTACATGCTGATAATGAAGTTACACCATTTAAAAGCATCACGTGGACCATCAGATCATGTCTTTGGGTCACCAGGTTTTCAGCTCTACATGGCCGAACAGAAAACCTGTGAGTTCCCCATGGATGACGCAGCTCTCTCAGATCTCAGAGGGAAGGACACACCACCTGGCTGTAGGCAGAGTTAAATAAAACACGACAACCTAGGAGCAGACAGCTCAGCTCTCTGCCACCCCAGGCACTGATAGCCACCCCAGGTTTATGTTAGTCATATGCAAGCATTCATTAGATGTCCACTCACCCAGGGGGGGCTGGAAGGGATTGGGGAGGCCATTTCACTCATTGTGCAATGCCCGGAGACATCCCTGGCAGCCCAGTTCCGCTGAGGGGCAGAGATCATCCATGCCTGGTAGCACTGGGACCAGGGGCCTTTGACATGAAGTTCTCCTATGCCGACAGCACTCACTCATCAGTCAAAATTCTCCAGAGAATTTTGAGCTAATGGTGATCACTTCTATAAAAAGATTTTAAATGCTGGTCCTATTAAAAACCTTTGAAAAAAGTAAGTTGGCCAAATGACATTTGGTTACAATTTTGTTTCTCCTCTTCTCGTCACCCAATGGGAATTTGGGGTTCACTAATCAACACCACTGTTTTCTGAACAGAACATGGATTATAATTCCCTTTTCAAAGAGAGGATGTTTCCAGAAACATCTTTTTTTTTTTTTAAGAAAATGGAACGCCGGGAATGAAGACTTTGTCACCCTGTTGTCTTCCCTGCTGAGAGAGAAGAGAATCATGGTGGCGATGGCCCCACAGGCTGCAACTTCTGAACAAGCCAGAGTATTCTAATTAATCTGGTGTAGTTCCTCTGAGACATGAGAGGCCTGGCCTGAGAGAGGCAGCCATTTGCAAACATGGCCGACTCAGGAGGACCCCTTGTGGCACTGGGGCAGAGGGAAGCCAGCTCCGTCTGGGAGGCGGTGGGGGTGGTATTGGAAGGCTGGCCCTGGGAGAGCCCAAGGCATGGGGACTCGGCCAGCATGCACCTGCCCTTGCCCGCCATGATGCTTTAGGCCACTTCGTGGGTTTGGGGATGCTCATGAGAGTGATGGCTCACGGTCACTCTTCCTCCTCGGAAAATCCCTACAGTCGTTTGCCGAAAGGTCACTAGCAAAGAAGCGCTGTACTTTTAAAAACGGAAATGTAGCTGCATACAAGAGGTAAGACATTCAAAAAGTCTGAAGAATGTAAAATTGAATGTGTGAATCTTTTTCCTGCTTCCTCACTGCACACTGAGTTATGCCTACTAGAGAGCATTTTTCTTTTTTCACTTAAGAAAAATGTGACTTTTCCAGAACACATCGTCTTTCATGGCGGTGTAATTATCCGATGTGGATAGGCCACAATTATTTAATGGTCCTTGTATTGACGGTCATTTAAATTCATTCCTATTTGAGTCTATTTCCAAAAATTCCAGAGTGAAGAGTACCGATCATTCACATTTAGGAGTATCTATAGCATAAACTCTCGCAAGCATAATTGTGGGCCCAAGGTCCCAAACCATGGAATGTTTAGTGTATAATTCTGTCTTGCCCTCTGTATTGATGTGGGTGTTGGAACAGTTTCTGTACCTGGAAGGACTCCTTTTATTGAGGTACCTCCAGTCTCCCCAAGGGCAGAAAAAACCCAGCTGTCTATGTATTCGTCTCATAGTGAAAAGACATAGCACAGCTTAAGGTCTTGTACTCAGGAGAGCATCCCAAGACAGATTTCTAAAAGCGATTGGCACTCCCAAAGTGTTTACTGAATTAATGGGCCAGTAAATCATGGTAGTGCTGATAGAGAGGCAATGAATAATGTGTCTCAATTCAGTTATTCTTCCAACATAAAAAGAAATCATCGATTAAACAAAATGAGCATTTTTGTTGCATTCTTGTGCTAAGTGCGAAGTTGTGTAGTTTGAGGTGGTAAGAAATATTCAAAACTCTAACCGTAAGTAGGTATTCTAAATGGACAGTCATAAATGTGCACTTCTCCCTGTTTCTTTGAATGGTATTTGACTTATAGCAAGTATAGTATTGTTAACATAATTCTTTCCTAAATACAGATTTAATTTAAAAAATTTGGGTTTCATTAACTTTTCTTAAAATTTTTTAAAAAGAATTTTCGAAAAGATATTGTGCTTCAGTCTCCTCATCTGTGAAATGCAGGTTTTGGTCTAGAGGATCAACAAGGTCCCTCTGGCTTCAATAGTCAGGAAAACTGTCAACATCATCAAGGTCAAGGGCATATTGTGTGTCTTCAAAACACAGGGTTTTGTGTTTCAGTTTCTTCACTTTCAGATGAGCATATCTGGTTGCCTTGCACGTATGTGGAGGGCAAACATCAATGATTAGATGAGCTTTCAGCAAAAAGGGAACTGGCTTTTCATAAAGGAGCGACTCTGTCTCTGCCTCACCCTCCACAGAAGCAGTTTTTCACTAGAGTTTACATCTATTGGGAAAACTGGACTTGCAGAGAGCATCATCATCAATTTGGAGGAGTCGATTCAAATGGCAATTCTTAAATTCATTGACTCATTTAAATATTACTGAAATCACTTTTAAACATATTTTAAATTGAATATCAATTTAATCAAATGCATTTATTGACTCTTGGCTTCGGGTGAGGCTCATGCACTTACGCCTATCTAATCAGAGGCTGTATAAACTAAAGCAACAGGAAGTTCTACAGTTAAATTCCCAAGTCCCGGGTTTCTCAAGCAGTTAAAACCCCCCAGCTGAAGACCACCCGGACCACCAGATTCCTAAGAAGCTCCCGTGGTCTGGCACCCTTACGAGATAGATTCCTTATCTTGGTTGATCTGGAGGTCTTGCTCAGTGAGATTGACCCCGATTTCTGGCTTTTCCACACTCTTCAGCTCGAAATGCATGCATCATTGACATTTAGAAAACAATGGAAAAAAATCAGAGATGCCAGACATCTACTGGTCTTCCTAAGTTATTCCCAGCTGATACAAGGTAGGGTGTTTAAGGTGAGGGGCAAATGAGTCCCAGTGGCCAATAACAGACACACATATAAGGAGCGGTGCCTCCTTCAGTTCCCAACCCCAACTATGAGACAGGCCCATAACTGAAAACACAGACTCAACACACTGTACCTCACAGATGGATCTGCAGGTGAGCCGATAGCCTTGCTCCTGCCTCCTCAGCGCCGGTGTGGGAAGACCACAGGTGCTGTCCTGACATCTCATTGTTGCAGCCCTTTTATATATGAGGTGGAAGAGTTATTGAAATCCCTCAGCCTTTCAAGGTCGTTTGAACCAAATTAGTAGCAGAATCAGACAATATTTTTCCAGGGACATTGTAGCCTTCCCTTGTGGTGAGAGATGGCTCTAAGCAAATTCCAGGTCTCGCTAACCCACTCTCCCCAGGGTAGGCGAGCTTCTGTTTTGGCAGGTCCCATGAGTGCTATGACTTGGCCTGAACCAAGAGAGATGATGGCACGGGATTATCCATGTGCCTTGCTCCTCTGTGGCTTGTGGAAAGCCACCGTCTGCCCCTTGGTGTGTAAGGGGGACTGGAATGGCGGGACAAGTCCCACTTGGGTGTAAGGTTACAGGGAGACTTAGAGAGGCATCTTGTTCTTTGGAGCCATTAATCCTTGCATGGAATTTGGTGATGACATGTCACGGTCTGCTTAGTCCTCTACCACTTGGAGCAGGAATTGCCCCCTGGTGAGCGTTTTCCAATAAAATGCATCCAAGTGAGATCGACTTCTCATTTTAGAGTGGCTCTCATCCCATTATGGAGGAGCACATGTTGTCCTTAGGAAAACATTTAGAATGCTCACTCATCTGATAACAGAAATAGCTCTGGTTTTCATCAAATCCCTTGACTATGCTACTAATTGCCTACTCATTACTTGGCTCTGTGGCTTATACATTTATAACTTACGTTATACATGGCAACTTTGTCTAATATTCATGTCCAGATTTTATCTTGCTGAAGTGGTTATATTTCATGTTGAGTCTGTGGAAGTATTTTAAGGAGCCCATTTACTTTACTTTAAGCTGGATCCCTAATTTAATAGCAAAACCAAATTTTACAGATTTTTTTTTAAATAAGGAGAGAGAGGAATTAATTTTGAAACATTTTTGCTGGGTGCCACTTATACAAAAGCAACAATTTAAAGAGAAAAACTCAATAAAGATGTTTCCAAGGAGTATAATGAGATCACAGAAGTGCTATATATATATACATATAGATGTATGTATATATTTTTCAGTTAAGCAAATATAGTGAAATCAAATAATTAGCAGAGGATAAATTTTTTTTATTATTTATTTGACAGGTAGAATTAGACAGTGTGAGAGAGAGGCAGAGAGAAAGGTCTTCCTTCCATTGGTTCACCCCCCAAAAGGCCACTACGGCCGGAGCTACGCTGATCCGAAGCCAGGAGCCAGGTGCTTCCTCCTAGTCTCCCATGCGGGTGCAGGGCCCGAGCACTTGGGCCATCCTCCACTGCCTTCCCGGGCTACAGCAGAGAGCTGGACTGGAAGAGGAGCAACCGGGACTAGAACCCGGTGCCCATATGGGATACCGGCGCCGCAGGCGAAGGATTAACTAAGTGAGCCACGGCGCCGGCCCTAGCAGATGATAAATTATTACATGACAGTTTTTAAAAATCCTTTTCTCTCTTCCCCCTTCCCTCCCTCCCTCCCTCCTTGCCTCCCTCCCTCTCTCCTTCTCTCTCTCTCTCTCTCTCATCTTTTATCATTGTTACTCCAAAAGCTGGGCAAGTTATTTTGGTTACATGGACTCCTCAGCCTTTATTTAAGCCATTTGCAAGACTCTGAGAGGAACTTTTTTTTAAGATTTATTTATTTATTTGAAAGTTAGCATTACAGAGAGGTAGAGGCAGACAAAAAAGGAAAGAAAGAGAGAGAGAGAGAGAGAGAGAGGTCTTCCATCTGCTGGTTCTCTCCCCAAATGGCCACAACGGCTGGAGCTGGGCTGACCCAAAGCTAGCAGACAGGAGCTCCTTCTGGGTTTCCCACAGGGGTGCAGGGACCCAAGCACTGCCCCCCACCCCGACACCAAGAGAGAGTTTATCAAGATAAGTTGAATGTGGTATAGCTCCACTTGGCTGTTAGCAATTCTGCAAATATTTACCTGGTCTCCTAACATGGAATTGTGCACAGTTAATGATTCGTTCTGCTATAAAGAATGAGCATTTCTAGTTTAGCATATCCTCATTCCTAGTTAGCTGAGATTTTTGTCCACAAGTATATGGATGCCCAAAGTTTGATCCTGCTTTTGTATTTCATTGGGCTGGGAGGGCAGTGGCCCAGGGGTTAGGTCACGTGACTAGGGAGTGGCAGAACTGAGACTTGTACTGAGGTTGGCTGCCTGTTGTGCTCTTGCTTAAGTGAGATGCTCAGTGACTACCAGGGAGTGCATGTCTCTGCTTCAAGCCCCAAGCACTTGCACAATTCATTCTCCTACTAGTACAAGAAGAGCTGATATGAAAGAAGACATGGTAGAATGTGGGCTCAGGCCAGAGCCCCACAGGACACCTCCTCCAAAGGGAGGCCATGAGGTCTGCAGGTCGGTGGCATTCCAACGTGGGATGTGAGCATCTTAACCAGTATCTTAACAGCTAGGCCGAAGGATTTCCTTTGTGCCCCCGAATGATGCTGGGCGCTGGGCTAGGTTCTGAGCATTAGTTGCTGTCCTCAGCATTTGACATCAAGAGGTATGGAGCACAAAATGGAGCAAGGTTAGGAGATGCTTTGTTGTTCCTTTAATAACCAGCCTGGACTAATTTGTGGGGTCTTTCTCTTCCATGGTGTGTGACTGCTTATGTCTCCACTCAGTTTTCCATTTTTTATTCTTGTTTTTATTTTTAAGCCTGGTTCTATGGGAGCTGTCCTCCTGAATGCATGGCTTAGTGGTTAACCAATGACTGCTCATGGTTTGCACCAAGACCAGGAGCCAAGATGTCTTGCAGTGTTTGCTGATGTAGCTGTGTGAGGTTGAAAGATGCATTCAAAATTGAGACAATTTACAAGTCTGCTGCAGTTCTTGTGTCACCCAACTTGGTCTGTTGATGCATTCAACACACGGTAAACACCAGAAGTCTGAGGATGCTGCTGGTGTAACCTGGCATGCTGTTCTACAATTCACAGTAACTCTTTTTATAAGTAGAAACACACTCTACAATAATGATGCAAAAGGGGCCGGCATTGTGGCACAGTGAGCCAAGCTGCCGCCTGCAATGCCAGCATCCAGTATCAGCTCTGGCTGCTTCTGATCTAGCTCCTTGCTAATATGCTTGGGAAAGCAGCAGATGATTGTCTGTGTACTTGGACATGAAGATCTGGGTGGAGTTCCAGGCTGCTGACTTCATCCTGGACCAGCTCTAGCAGCTGTGGCCTTTTAAGGGGTGAACCAGTGGATGGAAGACCTCTGTATCTCTCCCTCTCCTCCCCAGCACTCTGATAAAGACATAAATAAAAAAAATTTTTCAGATAAAGACGTAAGTCTAAAAGAAGGGTATAATGTAGCACAGTAAATACATGACCTAGAGACATGGTCATTTATAGTTATCATTATGGAATATTATGTACTAACATAAATGCGTGTACACCAGCCCTACCGTGACACGTGAGCGATGCATTGTGCTGTGATGTTTGTTCTGATGGGATTTTTCAGGTCCTTTATAATGTTATGGGACCACCTTGGCAGATGTGGTCCCTTGCTGTCCAGACGTCGTTATGTGGCTAATGACTATAGTGTCCTCTGACAGCAAGTGTGCTGGTTCTGCAAGGTGCCCTGTGCTGGTAGAGCTGTAACAACGGCACAGGCTCTCGCTGATCTTTGTTTCAGTAGCATGGCTTGATCTCCTTTTGTTCTGTGCCATTGATTGATCTCCAGAGTCCACAGATGTTTTCGTTTTTGACATTCTTGTGTAACTTTATACTGTTATTTTGGAGAGGGGGAGAGGATTTGATAAAGCTTTTTACTCCACCATTTTGGAAAACCTCACATCACTTTTTTTTTTAATATTCCCAAGATTTTTTAGTAATCTCAAGATGTATAGCTTCAGCTGAGAACCATTCTGTATTTTAAAGACAGAGCAACTCCAATCATTTGGCCATCAGTGATGGGCCTGTGTGAGGGGCTGTGGATTCACATGAGTGTGGATGCGTGAGAGGGCACTGAGACAGAGGAGTGGCACTCAGACAGAGGAGTGGCTCTGCCAGGTTAGAGGTTCTCTGGGTGCTTGGAGGATTCCCAGGGCCAAGACTGGGGATCCAGCACTGAAAGCAACACAAGCCAGAGCAAACCAGTTCTGCCTGTTTCTAAGTGGATTTAAAGAGACCTACAGATTAAATCGCCATAACAGAGGGTTGACCACTTGGGGAGGGGCCCAAGAATCCAAGGCAAACCTGATTGCACAGCAGCTCCTAACACAGGTGATTGTCCTGCAAATGATTTCTGGCCATCAATTTCCCTAACAAATTAGGTCGAATGTCAAGTGTTCAGCCCAGTCTCCTGACCTGGATGGTTGATGAGTGTAGCCAAGCTGGGGCTCAGGCTTCCGGGTGAGAGCTGGTGTTTGGAGATTGCAAATAGAATATGCCCAAGGCATCATATCACAGAGACACCCAAGACCACTGGCTGTGCAAGGATTCTTATTCTAGGAACTTGATGTTATTTCCAAACATTTCTTTGTTCTTGATGTTAGTCTATCAATGAATAGTCTCCTCAGCTGACAACAGATCAAACTGATAAATATTAATGCAAACACACACGAGAAAAATACTTTGCACACACATGTATAGAGAAATAAGTATAACTATGTAAGTACATGAACATGAATTTGGTCAATATAAAATTTAGAAATTAGGAACACAGACATGTAGCCACATTGCCCATACTAAAACACTTCCTTTTCCAGTTTTGAAGACAAAAACATAAACACACACACAAATACAAAAAATATATACACTCATAACTAGATAAATATGGATTACTTGTAACAATCTTTGGATATAAAAATAGGAAGATAATACTAAATATATGAATATCAAACTGTATATTTGTTTCTTTAGTTTTAACTTCTTTTATTTCTTTCAATTTATGCAATAATTTCTATCTATGAAAGAACTCAAGCTTATTGCATAAAAATTACTAATAATTTATAAAGCAAAGTAAAAATTGCTGGGGCTGGCACCATGGCTCACTTGGCTAATCCTCTGCCTGGGGTGCCGGCATCCCATATGGGCGCCGAGTTCTAGTCCCGGTTGCTCCTCTTCCAGTCCAGCTCTCTGCTGTGGCCCGGGAGGGCAGTAGAGGATGGCCCAAGTGCTTGGGTCCCTGCACCTGCATGGGAGACCAGGAGGAAGCACCTGGCTCCTGGCTTCAGATCGGTGCAGCGCTGACCGTAGCGGCCATTTGGGGGGTGAACCAACGGAAGGAAGACCTTTCTCTCTGTCTCTCTTTCTCACTGTCTGTAACTCTACCTGTCAACTAAATTAAAAAAATAAATAAATAAAGTGAAAATTGCTGAAGCTGTATCACCTATTGAGTTAAACAATACAGTTTTTTAAATCTGAAATTGATACATATTTTATTAAAGATTTATTGTTTATTTGATAGAGTTACAGAGAGGCAGAGGCAGAGAGAGAGAGAGAGAGAGAAGTCTTCCATCTGCTGATTCACTCCCCAGATGGCCATCTTGGCCAGAACTGTGCCAGTCCAAAGCCAGGAGTCGGGAGCTTCCTCCAGGTCTTCCCACACAGATGCAGAGGCCCATTGACTTGGGCCATCCTCTACTGCTTTCCCAGGCTGTAGCAGAGAGCTGGATTGGAAGTGGAGCAGCTGGGACTAAAACCGGCACCCATATGGGATGTTAGCACTGCAGATGGCGGCTTTACACACTATGCCACAGCGCCGGCCCCCATTTTATTTTTAAGAGACACTGTTTGCATTAAGTCACCACAAAACACATTTACGTACAACCATGAGTTGCAGAAAAACGTAGGAAAGTGACTTTGTATCAGAGGTACTTTTCCTTGATCATAAGAAAAGGAAGTAATTTTAGAAGTTAAAGCCATTAAGTTACAGAAGTGCAAACTGCCAAAACATGTTAAACAGAAACTCTTTATTTTTAAGAACAAATAGTACGTTTTCCATTTTCTGTTTTTGGCATAAATTTTAATTCTTCCCAGTGGAACCTGGGAACCTCTTTCAGTGTCATCCAACACTTGAAGTTCTTCTATTTCTGGATAAAAAAAAAAAAAAAAGCCATGACTCCCAGGAAGCTACTATATATTTCTTAAACAAACCTAACAGACACCCAGGCATTTGCATGTACCCCCAGGCATTTGCATGTATGCCTGGATCCAACGGGCACTCACGCCTTCTGCCAGATGGAGGAGAGGCAAAGCCCCGAGGGAGTCTTTCACTGTCCATTGCTGGTGGCTCTTGCCTGGCCTTGTGCACCAGGGTGGTGTTCTTTTACAGGAGCAAGACCAGGGCCATCACCCTCATTTCTGAAATGCTGTATCCTGGAGGAAGGCACTTCCTGAGTGTTCTGCTGTGCTGGGATTCTCATGAACCTGATGAATGGTTAATTTACAATTAAAATGCCCATGCTTCTTCATGCACTACAAACAGTAACTTAGCCAGTTGCCTGGCTGATGGTGGGGAGGCCCACGCCTTCACACCTGCTGATGGGCAAGTCACATTTGCTGATGTGTAAATGAGGCAGTGGTTTGGGTCTGAGGCTTCCCCCTCCCAAACTGACATCTGGAACCCAAGATAATACACCTTCTAGGGGCAATAAATACAGGTGCCTTCAAACTGCCATTTGAGACATGGCTCGCTGTGACTGATGTGGGCGAAGTGGGGTCTAGGTTCCTATTCCAGGTCCTTGCCTTTTAGAGAAGTATTCCAATACATATACGGTGTGCAAAGTGATAAAGTTTTATTTAAAAGGCGAGAAAACACACACACGCGTGGGTAGAGTTGAGGAGTGCAGTAGGCCAGAGACGGAAGAGGGTGGGGGAAGGGAAATCACAGAGACTGGGGAGCGGCTTAGTGTATCCTCAGCTTTGGCTCCTAGCAGAAGAGAGTGAGCACCCGGCACCTCCATGTATGAGGTCATGTGGTCACTTGGGAGGACACGACAACTTTTCCCCAGGTACCCGATGAAAACAGGGCATCCTGGGAAAGGGGGTGTTCTGACAGACAGGTTGGAATTACATGGGGCAGGGCTTTGGGGTTTGTGGCCTCTTTCTTGTTTTTTTTTTTTTTTTTTTTTTTTTTAAAGATTTATTTATTTTTTTGAAAGGCAGAGTTACACAGAGAGAGGAGAGGCAGAGAGAGACAGAGGTCTTCCATCTGCTGGTTTACTCCCCAGTTGGCCGCTGGAGCTGCGCCGATCCAAAGCCAGGAGCCCAGAGCTTCCTCCTGGTCTCCCATGCAGGTGCAGGGGCCCAAGGACTTGGGCCATCTTCTACTGCTTTCCCAGGCCACAGTAGAGAGCTGGATCGGAAGTGGAGCAGCCGAGACTCCAACGGTGCCCATATAGGATGCTGGCACTGCAGGCGGCGGCTTTACCCGCCATGCCACAGCCCCAGGGCCCGTGACCTCTTTCTTAACTAGCTACATTCTCCCAGATCAACACCACTCTAAAGGCTCCGCTGGAGTGAAAAGTTCTGTCTTCACTGCTGACAACCTAATGCCAGTTCAGACCTCGCGAGAATTACCATGGGAGGCATTTTTACTTGGATCATTTGGAAAACTCCTCTAGATGTACCACATTTAATTCATGATTTGCACTCTTTGCCTTAGTGATTGTCTTTTATCTATTTTCCTTTATCTTTTTCATTCTTGTTGCTTATTCTGCTTTTGTGTGCACAGCAATACACTGATTAATTTGGGAACTAGCTTTGAATCACTTGGCTTATCATCCGAATGGCAAGTGCTCCTCTTGGAAACGTTTTAAGCCTTGAGGTTGACATTGTCCCCAGGCATTGGAGAAACTGGGACACCCTGGCTGATCCAGCAGGGCTGCTCTCATTCACATGTTAATTGGACTGAGCAGAACACTGCTTAGCGATCAGAGAGTTGCTGCCTCCCTCCCTTACTGACTCTCCCCACATAAAGCAGCTGGCGGCAGCAGCTCCCCCAGGGTGCTCATGGAGCTATCTGTGTGCCCAGCCTTGCTCTCCCTGGTAACAGAAAACAGTGCCTGCATTGAGGGGGAGCGGACTGTGGCAGCCTCTCAAGTGTCAATAATAGTTTGGTCTGGAGACCCAAATCAGCGGAGGAGGAAGCCATTTCGAGGGCTGTTCTGGTCCGCATGGCCTCTCCGGCCAGCGGGGCCGTCCCTGGTGGCAGGCAGCACTGCCTTCGCTGAATCAGGGGGCATCTGGGAGAGCGAGGAAGCTGATCAGAGAAGAAGGAACTAGCATCAGAGCAGCAGGCTTGTGGATGGAATATTTGTGGAAATTTTAACAAATGTTGTCGAAGACAAGCTGAGACATACATGCCTGTGGCTGCTACCCGAGCTCCTCTATCTCACTTCTTCTCTATAATTACAGGTGCAGTCATATTTGTGTTCACTACTGCTAATCCTTTGTGGGTTGTGTTTTTTTTAAGATTTATTTATTTATTTGAAAGGCAGAGTTACAGAGAGGCAGAGGCAGAGAGAGAGAGAGAGAGAGAGAGAGAGAGAGGTCTTCCATCCACTGGTTCACTCCCCAATTGGCTGCAACAGCTGGAGCTGGGCCGATCTGAAGCCAGGAGCCAGGAGTTTCTTCCCAGTCTCCCACGAGGGTACAGGGGCCCAAGGACTTGGGCCATCTTCCACTGCTTTCCCAGGCCACAGCAGAGAGGCGGATCAGAAGTGGAGCAGCCGGGACTCGAACCAGCACCCATATGGGATGCCGGCACTGCAGATGGCAGCTTTACCTGCTACGCCATAGTGTCAGCCCCGGACATTTTCTTATGTCACGAACTCCTCTCTCTCTCTCTCTCATTTATTTATTTGTTGCCCCTGTTTGAAAGATGGAGATGCAGACAGACAGAAATACAGATAGACGTCTTCCAACCACTGGTTCACCCCCACCACCACCACCAAATGCCCACCACAGCAGGGGCTGGATAAGACCAATGCCAAGAGCTGAGAACTGAGTCTGGGTCTGCAGGTGGGTGGTATGGACCCGACTGCTTGAGGCATCACTGGTGCTTCCCAGGGTCTGCAATCTCAGGAAGATGGAATTGGGATCAGAGCCAGGATTTGAACCAAAGCACTCCAGTGTGGGATACAGGCACATTAAGCAGAATTTTAACCACTGTCCAAAACACATATCCTTCTCTTTCTTATTCGGCTTCAGCTAACTCTCTGGTAGAGGAAAATCAAAGGACTATGTGTACATTTCGTTCCTTGCATTCCTTTTTACTCACACTCCATGCAGTTGCTTTACTATCCGCCTGCTGGCTGTTTCGGCACGTCTTGCAATGAAACCTCTTTCTTCCTAATCATACTCTGCAGGCATGGAAGCTTCAAACCCCAGATCCAGTAGCTCCATCATCCACTCTACCACTCCCACCACCTTCATCATGCTCATCGCCCCAAGGCAGTTCTGATAACATTCGGGGTGACACGATGTCCCCAGGACCCTTAACTCTGACTTGAGCACCGCAAAGGCACCTGGAGAACAGATGATGTCCCAGAACTTTTTTTTTAGGTACTTCTTGAGTCTTCTTCCTCTGAATGAGAGATCTTCGAAAAAGTCCTATTTCAGTGGTTTAAGAAATAGTGCCATGGTTCACTACAGTTCCCGGGGCACTAATTATGATATTTCATTTTACAAATGTAAGCAGTTCCACTTAGCCCTTAATATCAGAGTACTTTACAATGGTATTCACCTGTGTCTCCTTTTTCTACATAGGTTGATGATGCAAGATGAATCAGGTTGTTCTCTGTGTTTCATACTTCATCTTTTGACGTGTACAGTATTCCTTGGATGAACATGACTCTTATTAACTCTTTTGAGAGAGAAAATGCTTTCTTTCTGTCTTTAAAACATCAGGAAATTTTATGACCCTTAGAAAATCTTGACTGTTTTCCAACAGCGCTCCTGATAAAGTAGCTAAATTAAGTTTGGGTGTGTAAACTCTTGTTAAGTCAGATTACCAGTATTCCTGTTCTCTGTTGAAAATGTTTTTTTACCCCAAAATATATGGACAATATTCAGAACTATGTAGCAAATACAGAGTTTCCAAAGTTTCTTAACTCTCAATATTGGTTTCAATATGCATAGTCCAACACTAGATATACTTTGCTGATTTTGGTTGCTATTACTTTTCCTGCTTTTCTTATGAAGTTATTCTTGAAATGGATTTCTGTGGGAAATTACAGATTCAAATATGTTAATTATAAAATTGCTCAACTTTTAAATTTCATCCTAGTGTTATTTTTCTTTTATGATTCTTTTGAATTTCTTTCTATATCTATCATTCAGAATGCAATTTCTGAAAACATATTATTCTGAATTTAGTTATCACACTAAATACACTTTTTAGTTCATTTTAACAACACTCAAGTCCCTCTTATGAATCTTATGTAGATAATCAAGCTAACTTTTCATTTATTCAATACCTTCTTTACAGAAAAAATGTAGAGTGATATTTCCTGTCTTACTATTCACTTTCTGATTTTCCTTTAACATTTACTTGCTAGTTTCCACATCTAGAACATGATTTCCTCTTATTTAGCTGTCACCTGGTATTTCCCAAATAGATTTCTCAAAGTTGACCCCATGCTCCAAACACCATCTAAACTCAACCAAGCCACTCTCCTCAGATCATATGACTCTTGCCACTTTTCCTTCATTTTGATCCTCTGTAATGCATTTTCAGTTATACATGGGTTTTATTTGTTACCAACTAAGAACCTCTATCTTCCTTAATCATACTCTGCTGGCAATTTTGAGTTAGCACATATTGATATTATTTTCTTAAATTAAGAAGAAAATCCAAAACTGACACCAAATGTTCTATAGTGTAGAGTCTTTTTGCTATCTTCATTTATTTTTTCTGACTAATTCATAGTTACAGTATCATTTGTGTATTTGTTCTTGTATCACTTTGCTTTTTTAATTAGAGAGGGCGGGGGACCCCTTTCTGCTAGTTCACTCCGCAGGGTCCACATAATTGGGCGTGGGACAGAGTCAGGATAAAGGCAGGATCCAGGAAGTCAATCTAGGTCTTTCATATAGATGGAAGAAATTTAATCACTTGAGCCATCACCTGCCGCCTCCTGGGGTCTGAACTAGCAGGAAGTTGGATTCAGGAACCAGAGACAGGTATGAAACCTAGGCATTCCAATATGGGACATGAATGACTTGACTGCTAGGCTAAAGGCCCACGCCACCTTGCTTTTCAAGTGTGCTCTGATGTAACACTTCCTCTTTGGCCAAGAGAGTGGATAGGCTCACTTTTCTTACAAACTTGAAATCCATTTATAATTATGTTTTTTTATGGACTAAGTAGAAAGGCTGTGATGATTTGAGAATTATGATTAAGAAAAATGAAAATGTAGATGTGATGCGTGTTACGATTCTTGTGACTCTAAGTACATTGGTATTTTACGCCTGCGCTTGAGCTTTCTCACGTATGAACTGTGACTTAGCCCAGTGGATGGTGGACAGCAAGGAGGCCTTTCACTTTGCAGCTTGCTGACCCATAAGCCACACTGGCAACTCTGTGCCCATATGCAAACAAGATAACTTGAGTCTGGGACTTTTCTCTCCAGGTTTGGGGCCAGAAAGCTAAGCGAATACACCTTCTAGTGCCTTCAAAATGCTGCTTGAGACACATCTCGCTGTGAGAATTCACCCTGAAAAGGGAATTAGCTGCAGGAGGCCCTGCGAGAGTGAAAAGCCCTTAATTTGTTGCTGACAGCTTGACTGCAGCCCAGAACACTCAGGAGTCTTCTTGGAGGGGCGTGATTTCCAGACCATTTGGGGACCTTCCTCTGTGAATACACTGTGTTTGGCTCCTCACCAGCACCCCGAGCTTGAGTTCCTTTCTTTCACCTACTTTGTTTTTTTTTTCATATAGACCTTTTGCTTACTATGTTTTTGTGTGCATTGCGATAAACGTTAACTTGGGAACTGTCTTTGCTTCATTTGACTTGTCATTTGATTAGTTGGTGAATTGATCTTCCCTTCCTGGAAAATTATAATCCTTGAGGTTGAAATGGTTACGAGGGAAATCTGGCCACCTGATCTGCCCAGTGTGAGAAGATCCCAAAGGAAGGGACATGCACTGGTATCCTGGTTTGCACGGGTGGAGTGGGGTTCTCGCAAGAAATAAATGTCACTTCAGAGTGAGTCATTGGGGTGCTACGAATTCAAGTGAGTGGGTATGTGGCAAGATGGCACAGGATTATAGGGATGATTTTGCCAAGTTTTGAATATACTCCAGGCTGTTGGATCATTCCCAGAGTCAGTATTTGACATAATGAAAGCTATACATTCCAGAAAAAAAAAAAAGTTCTATTTTAATCTAGAGAGCTAAGTAGATTGTTTCTATAACAATATCCGGGGGGGGGGGGGGGAGTATGTACCTGAGGCAGAACTGATTTTCTGAGAAACTTCTAATACAGGTAATTGGTTTGCAAGCCCTAAGAGAACTCGATCAATTAGTCAAGGGTTGGGTTATGCTTCCAGGATTGGACGGATGATCAGTGTAGCCAAAATAGGGACAGAACAGTTGTCTCAGAACTCATTTCTGGGGAGTATTAGTTGAGTATACCAAAAGCACCAAAACAGAGATGAAAAAGGTCAGAGTTGTGTAGGGGTCTTAAACCACCCGCTTGGTGCTATTGCCACAATTTCTTGGTTTCCAATCCAAGTCTGAATCATAAATTATCACCTCAGCCCACAGTAGCTCATTTGATAAATATTAATATAGATATCAACAGAAGAATTTATAAATGAAAAAGTATATGTAAATAAGAAACAGAAACATATAAGCATAAATCTTTAAAAATATAAAATGTAAAATGTACTAATATAAACATGTAGTTAAATCTGCAGTAATGGAGTGCTTCAGCACAGTGTGTAAGATAAAACATAAACTTATAAATTCATATAAGAGGTTTATATAAACAAAATATATCTATATATCTCTATGTAGATATAATTTTATACAAAGGTAGGTAGATACATAGAGTGAATATTAATTCATTAATATAAAAAATTCTCAAATAAGCAAACTGAAAAGCACATATATGCTACTATACCATAGAATTTGCTTTCGCCTCTGGGACCAGTGGGCTGCCTGATCGTCTACTGGGTGGAAGGGAGCCACACAGCTAGTTCCACGGGACCTGAGGCTGACCTTAAGCACAGGGCAGTGTCTTACAAACTTACAGCTTAAGTGCAACCACCACACAGTGAGGCATGGAAATCTCTGAAATCTTTCGATATACGGGAGATACTTCGTTAAATCCACCAAAGGAGGCTGGTACAGTGGTCTCCTAGTTTGTGTGGTAGAGTAGGAGCCATCCAAGCCATGAAAACCAGCTGGGTCTGAGTCCTCAGGGAGCTGTGGATTCCAGGGATACACAGTGGTGAGAATGATACCAAGCAGTAAGATGGCTCTTACTACCAGGACAGCATAAGGTACTAAAAGCTCTACATTCCACTGCAAACATGTTCTCTATGGATCAAAGTAGAGCAAGAGAGCCCCAGACAAAGCCTCAGTGGCCTAGGATCAGATACACCTGGGGATGCCATGCGCCTTAGGAAAACCAGATTGAGAAACTCCTAACACAGACGATTGGCCTGCAAAACCTTTCTGGCCACAAAGCAAGTGGTCCAGAAAGGAAAGTAGGTCAAAGGTCAATTGCTTGCTCTGTTTCCTGAATTGGATGAGTGATGAATATGATCAAACTAGGGTGTAGCTCATAGGAAAGAAAGTTCTTTCAGGGCTGGTGTGAGCTGAATATGGAGTGTGAACTCAGTATGCACAAGGCACCAGACAGCAGATACTTCAATAGCAACAGATTGGGTAAGGAATTTTACACCAGTAATTGAGTATTATTTCCACACATCTATTTCAATCCTAGTTGGAGTCATGAATAGCCCTTACCTGACAATAATTTAGTTTGGTAACTATTAATATAGATATCAGCATCAGAAAACATGTATGTATAAATATGTATGGAAAAATAAGCAGCATTTTATGTAAATGTATAAACATGAGTAGGTATATCATTTAGAAATTTAATAATAGAGATAGATTAATATAGAATATATTATATAATGTATATTATATAATAATATTTGCTAAACTGGGATGCTTTACCACACCATGTGGAAGACAAAACGTAAATAATCATATATATACATATACACGGGTGGGCATTTGGCCCAGAGTTTCAGATGCTGTTTAGGATATTCTTATCCCTTATCAAAATATCTGAGTTTGATTCCTGGGCCTGGCTCCTGACTCCAGTTCTCAGCCCACGGGGGCCAGTGGTGATGGTTCAAGTACTTGGGTCCCTGCCGGTCACATGGGAGACCTGGATTGAGTTCCCAGCTCCTGACTTTGGCCAGGCCCAACCAACCTCTGCCAATGTGGGAATTTGGAGAGTGAACCAATGGTTGGGAGCTTTGTCTCTCAACTAACTAACTAAATAAATCAAATTTAGCTTCCTTCAAATATGTATTGATTTATATATAGTAACATAGATTATATGTAAAAACAGGGAGCTGTAGAAATCAGGATATTAGTATATCAGTATAAAATCCCAAAATACATTGTCAAATGAAAAAAAAATACTTTCTTGTATGTGCACAATACTTTCATACTCAGGACCAATGGGCCCTTAGACCTTCTACTGCATAGAAGGGAGCTCAAAGATCAATGGCAATTTCTGACTTGACTTTCTGCACACAGGCTCTTCTATTTAACGAATAAGACCAAGTGCCAGGAGTTCAGCTTTCTGAAGGACAGCCCTTCTTTAGCAAACCCGAGGCAGAGCCATGCAGAGGCCTTCTGGTTTGTGTGCGTGCAGGGAGCTCTCCCAGAAAAGCTAAGAGCTTTTAGGGGGCAATTGGCTTAAGTGAATGCGCGTTGGATAAGAAGTTACTGGCACACAAGTGTGGAGTAGATGCTAGGTGGTTGGAGGATTCCCAAGACCAAAATTTGGAATTAGACAAAAAAAGTTAACCCAGGGCAGTCCAGTTGTGTTTGGTTCTTACTGAATCTAGAAAAATACACAGGAAAAGCTCCCTTAACTCTGGGTAGGAAACACTGGGCAAAGTTCAAGAACCGGAAACAACTTAATTATTGGACCAGCTGCTAAATAGATGATTGGTTACAAACTCTCTCCTGCCAACAAAGAAAGTGGTCCAGCCATCAGGGGCAATTATCAGTTAGGTCAAAGATCAAGTCTGCAGCATTCTCTTACTAACTGAATGGATGTGTAGCCAAACTAGGGTTCAGACTGTAGGGAGAAATAGATCCTTCAGGGCTGGTGTTGGGGGGACTGTGAATTGAATGTACCCAGCGCACCAGACTAAAGAGAAAATGTAGCCGAGGGCCTTGCCATAGCTCACAGACCAGCACCTTGGTGATTCTTCCACACATTTCTTTTTTTTAAAAAAGATTTATTTTGGGGGCCGGCACTGTGGTGCAGTGAGTTAAAGCCCTGGCCTGCAGTGCTGTCATCCCATATGGGTGCTGGTTCGATCCCTGACTGCTCCACTTTCAATCCAGCTCTCTGCTATGGTCTTGGGAAAGCAGTGGAAGATGGCCCAAGCCCTTGGGCCCTGCACCCACGTAGGGGCCATGGAAGAAGCTCCAGGCTCCTGGCTTCTGATCGGCACAGCTCCAGCCATTGCGGCCAACTGGGGAGTGAACCAGCGGTTGGAAGACCCCTGTCTCTCCTCTGTCTGTGTAACTCTGACTTTCAAATAAATAAATAAATAAATCTTTAAAAAACAACAGGAAAGCAAAGCAATAAACCCAGAGAATACAGAAAGAAGTAGTTAACAAAGAACAGAGTTGACTTTTTAAAAAGTATAATACTGAGGGGATTCTCAGGCTGAAACGATGATGCTGTGAATAGATTTAAGGACAAGGATGCCGATTTCAGTTAAAGAAAGGAAAGCACAAATAACAGGAGACAAAGTGGAGACAGTACTAGTAGATTTGAACATTTATGGAAAATGGACAACTTTCTAGAACACAAAGTTTGCCAAAACTGACACAAGAGGAAACACATAGCTGGGAGTGTCCTTTAACCAGAAAAGAAAGGAAATCATTAAAACCGTTCAGAAAACACCCGGCTCAGATGATGTGGGTGATGAATTCTACCACATCTCCAGGCCATAGACAACTGTCTCAGGAACAGCGGTCTCAGGAGGAGTCTCCCTTTGAGCGTCTTAGGAAGCCTGGGTAATCTTGTGCACACAGATACGGACCACCTGAAAAACAAATTGAGGTCCAGTTCACCGGCAAATGCAAAACTCTGGAACCGTTACATTAGCGCCCTCCACTCACTAGAGCGTGAGGCGGGAGGGTGGTCTAACACGAGCAGTAGATACTTAATTTTACATTTTTATTTTTTTATTTCTTCTCCAAGCAGAGGCGGCGGCGCGCACCAGGGGCCGTGCGCCAAGCGGCTTCACGCCAAGGCCACGCACGCGATTTCGAAGCCACCAACAGCTCAAGGCGGTGGACGGTTGGGGCCGTTGGGGAGCGCCGCTGCGTAGCTGCACCGCCACACCCTGGCGGGCTGCAAAGGGAAGGCGGCTCCCAGCTGCTCGGCCTGCGCACCACGGCGCTGCTGGCCTCCCCAAGAGTTAAGCCAAGGTGGGCGCGCAGGTGCAGTCTGTGCCCAGGGACGCTGCAGGAGAAGGTGCTATTTTGAGACTAAGGACCGTGCTGACGGTGCGCGGGGGCGTGGGGACCAGAACCGTGGTCCCACACCGAGGAAGACCCCGACTGCCCTCCAGAGACGCCGGGCAAGGGTGTGAGCGCCACATGTATGTCCCCGGCTGTTTGGCTTCGTTTTAGTGTGCTTTGTGTTGGAAAAAATTCAAATTCTTTGGTAACTAAGTGCACCAGCTTTGTAGATTAGAAAGGTATTTCTCACTAAGCAAAACTTAAATCCCCTCAAATTTGCTAAGTTTCTACTGGTACTTTCATAGTTTCATTTTTTAAAATAATTCGTACATCGAGAATTTATTAATAATGAACCATAGTCTCGTCTGTGTTTAATGATTTTGCTATACAATTAATATCAATTTTATTATAATCTCAATTTTACTATGGTTCTGTGTCTGATTTTAGACACTCTTTCCTACTATTTGGTTTGTCAATTTCTGAACCAACCAAATGCTATTTTTAAATTAAAAGTGTAGTACAGTAAAAATACGGTACAATAAATAACATAATATAATTTACCAGATAATAAGATAAAAAGAGAACAAAGCTATCCAATCCTCTATCTGGAAGATCCCTAAAGGATATCTGAGAAATTATTTATGTAAGAATGAATGAAAACTTCCATAAGGTGAGGAAATTATGCATCTGAAATGGAAAACAGGGTCAGAGTAGTGGTAAAACTTTAATAACATTGGCAATAAATTCAAAACATGATGAAGGTGACAGTAAAATGCTAAATAAAAGCTCTCATTGCCCACTGCTTTTTGAATCACCAATGTGTTCAATTAGAAAAAGAAAACCTTGCAATTCTGCAGTTTTCCATTGTATGAATGAACGTGGTTTATTTAGCCAATGCATTATGATAGACACCTGAGTTTCTATGCTGCTTTCAAATTTCATCTTGGAAAACTGTTGCAAAGTCTAAAACTTGGTCCTGTGTTCCTGCTTTTTAGAAGACAATTCGCCCACAGGTTGTGTATCCGCTCTTACTGCGTTAGCCACGTTAGCTACTACCCTGCGCTTCCTTTTCTATTTTAGGATACAAAGGGAAAAGGAAAGCAGGTGTTGGCGTGGAGAAGGTAGAGCTAAGTCCTGGTGATAGCTATGGCAAATACTCACTTCTTATCCTGGCTATGTGTGCATTTCCGGGCTTGATTCTACGGAGGGTGCGAGGAAGAACTCTGCATCATGGGCCTTCCGCAAGCTTACAGCATGATGTACATGTGGTCGTGTGTCTGAGCCAAGACAAGAGACAGGCTACTTTTCTCTTACAGCAACATTTGGTTGAGGAAATGTGGGAATCATTGCAGATTCTGAATCAAAACCATGGCCTGATAAAAACTATGTCAGAAGATGGTTTTTCTGGATCTTCTGTGACAATGAGTGGGAGAGTGTTTAGAAGAAGGGAAATGAGCGTGAGCAAAGTTAAACTCATATACAGTTGAGTATTAATTATGATCTGGTTCTCTCTGATCAGAATTTCAATTACTATCTCTTTGATACATGATTAATAATGATCAAAGATATAATTACCAGTGATTATTACTGTATGTATGAGGGGTCCTGAAGAAGCTGTCCCAAATTGTCTATGATCTTCCCTTGCTTTCTTCACAATGAAATATCAGAATTTCTGGTCTTAAAGTTAGAATGTAACTAAGAAGTCTCTTAGATATCATAGAAGACCCTGTGGACCCCAATTTGTGAAAGTTTGGAAAACACTGGACTTCTTAAAGTTGATACTTATAGTGTTTCAGGAAAGAAACCTGAACCAAAATTATGGCACCCACAGGAGCGGAGCTTTCTTGACCGAGGTGTGTGAAAGCAACTTTAAAAATGTTAAGCTGTCACAGCTTGGCTTCGTGTGACATTTTGTGAGTAACCATAAACATGGACAGATGCTCCTGGCTTTCCAACTTTTCCAATCTCCGTTGTATTCCGGTATTTCATTTTCACATTTTATTATCTGCCAGAGAAAAGTGCTATTTTAAGCCATTACTCTCCAGCCATATTTTTGACAATCACTCCGCCTGGCTGCTCCACTTCCCTGCAAAGGAGGTCCTGAGGCGGGACCTTTGTGTGGGTGGGAATCCGAAACTGTTGACCTTGCGAGACGTTTAAATGGTGTGCAGTGGAACCGGGGTGGAGATCTGGGGAGAGCCTGGACAGGGGCCAGAGGTCAGAGAAGAGAGACGTGCGGGGCGAGGGAAGGGACCTGTGAGAGGGGACAAGGTGCAACGCGTCACTCGGCGAGCTTGGTTGTGCACAGTAGGATGCAAGCTTTGCCCGCCCCTCTTGCGGACTGTCCTTCTTATTCAAGATAGCCGCACCCCGGGGTTGCTGAAGTGAGCTTCGTCCTTTCGCTAGAGCCCCGAGGTGGACCCGTGAAGGATGAGTTACATTTGAGTTATCCTTGAGTAATATCACGAAGAAGGGCGACAGACTCTGGCTATGCGTGTGTTCCCACTGCGGCTTCTCAAAGGTGGTTGTACTCAGCCATAGGCGTGGTGATCTCTGGGCCCAGTGATGTGTAAGCCAGTGACCTGAATTCAATGTGCTCTGACATCTGGCATCCCAAGATCTATTTTTGCCCTGCAAGGTAGGGCTCCCCGTAGATTCCAGCCCACTTTAGGACTCCCTGCAGGTGGATCTAGATCTGGGATATTGCCTCAGACCTAAGATACAGATGTCCAGTGCCTCCAGATATTTCTGGGGCCTTCTAATCTCTGTATCTGGGGCTCCTGGCCTCCAGGGGACATCACCATACCTTAGGTGTCACCACACCTAAGGTTCTAGGTGAACCCAAAGAGGAAATTGACCCATGTGTGAGATGTGTATCTCAGGGCCTTTTCCAACACCCCAAATATAAGTGAAGGCAGGGCTTCTAACTTCTAGAGGGCATTGAACCCATGCCCGGGGGTCTATTCTCAGGGAGATACCAGCATTCACAATGTGTCTGAAGCTGAAGCTGCTGTTCAGAGTTCAGACTGAACCCTGAAGTCCAGTGCCCCAAATATCTTGAGGGGTTTGCATCACCACACCTAGGTCCCTTGATTTCCAGGGGCATTGAGCCACATGCTTGGAGTCTACTCCCAGGGATGGGACCTGTGTGCAAGTGTGTTGGAGCTGAATAACTGCAGTATTTGAATTTCTCAAAGCTGACCCCTGCAGGGAGGGATGGGCGGCTTGGTGATAGAGTGCCAAGCCCCAGCTGGCTAGCAGAGGCCACATCCATAAGCGAGTCCAGACGAGAGACAGTGCATGACCAGCCTGTGCCACCATGAATGGGGCCTGTCCATCGTAGACCAGAAGAGGAAGTTCCACCCTTGTCCTCCCGGCGAGGAACCACCACTACAATGGAAGGTCCTCTTCCTCCCATTAGGCAAAGGGGCGGAGTTAATGAAGTCATACCGGAAGACAAACATGAAGACTTGACTCAGAATCTGCAATGAAGCTAAAGCCATGTGCAATCCAATTGTAGGGGCTCAGCGCCGAGAGCCAATGTGTCCTGTGTTGGGTGCTAACTCTAGAAACACACTGAGGCCAGACTGTGGGCACTCATGCGCCACGAGTGGGTGGCCAAGAGCCAGCATCCTTTGTGTCTGTGTCACCATCAGCATCCCCTTATCAGTAGCAACCTGCTCCTGCTGCTGCATGGCTGCTATTAGCATGAAAACAGGACCAACCAGATTTGTGTCTTTAAAAGATTTATTTATTTGAAAGAGTTACAGAGAGACAGGCAGAGACAGAGAGATCTTCCACCTACTGTTTTACTCCCCAGATAGGCTGCAACAGCCAAGGTTTGAGCCAGGCCGAAGCCAGGAGCCAGGAGCTTCTTCCAGGTCTCCCAAGTTGGTGGCAAGGGTCCAAGCACTTGGGCCACCTTCTGCTGCTTTTCCCAGGCACCTTAGCTGGGAGCTGGGTCAGAAGTGGGGCATTCAGGACACGAACTGGAGCCCGTATGGGATGCTGGTGCCGGGAGGCAGCTTTCCCAGCTGTGCCACAATGTCAGCCCCCCAGATTTGCATTTTCAGAGGCCTGCCCAAAACTCTGAGACAGCTAGAGGGAGAGGGATTTCAAAGTGTTTATAAGTTGTTAGGAAACTCATGAAGCGGAGAGATTTAAATTCACCTACCCACTGCCATTTTGGGAGGTGGCGGTCAGTCCTGTTCCAATTATGGCTCACCAATTATGGCATGGGCATGAGCACTCTAATCTTTTTCCAGGCGCTTGTCTCACACAGAGAATAATTCTGAAGTGTAGACATTTCTATACGTGTAGAATAGGAATGGGATTTAGCATCGAGAGGGAAAATATGTTTATGTGTTGACATGTGCTGCTCCACATGGAGACATCTCCATCATGAGTGGCCAGAGACTTGCCTGAACAGAGAGAAGAAGGAGGAGAGAGAAGAGCGAGCGAGAGAGAGAGAGTACCTGAACAGCGCTTCCTGCTGTGGTCTGTGGTGAGAGAGAGTCCATGGCAAAAAGCAAACTCTCCCCGATTTTTGGCTTCTTTTATGAGGGCGGGAGTGGGTGGCTCTGCATGTGTGAGAATCTTGTTTAATATCCATGTATCCTCATGGCAATTCCGCTTCTTGGTCCTAGATGAGACACGGGGCATCCTGGGAAAAACGGGTGCCTTTGATTGACACGCAGAGGGATAGCATCACAATGGAGCTTGCAGGGACTTCCAGCTCACTGGGACCTAGGTGGCTGCCTGCTTGTTTGCTCCCCATCAAATAGTTCTGTGTGAGGAAAATGGTCCAGGCTGCTTTCACTCAACGTGCTTTTCCTTTGTTCCAGCAGCATCCACCTCCTTAGCCACTGTTGCCTAACGCAGTCCCCACATTCCGAGGGACTGAAGTTCCACCGATGAAGCGAAGCTCAGTGGCCTCAGCGAGGAGGCATTTCTGTTTGGTTTTACTCTGCCCGTTCTTTGCTGCTCCTCCGTCCTGAGGAGGATGCGGGCAAGAAGCACGCCAGCTGCAGCCGCTGAGAAGTGGCCATGCTGATCTTTCAGCACGGGAAGAAATGAAACTGTGCACATTCATTGCAAAGAATTCCTGCGTCCCTGGTTCCAGCCCTGGGTTCTGCATTGCCGCGTTAGAACTGGACTCAGCAGCCTTGTCACAACACTTTGTTGTTAGCTGGATAACTAGCAAGATTGCTGAGATTGCCAGTTCCGCTTAACTGAGTACTCCTAGTATGGATTTAATTCCCTGAGGCTTCCAACAGAGCAGGGAAGAAAGTCAGTTCCCTACATTTGGGGCTTTTTGGAGAATTTTGTTGTAACCAAGCGGCCTCTTCTCTAATGCTTCTTACTTGTGTGTTTCCACCCCTGCTGCAGCATTGACACCCCTACCACAACAGGGACTGGTTACAACACAGACGCCGCCTTGTTGAGCTGGGTATTGCCTATGGAAATATAGTGACCTTTGTTTCATTTCGTTGTGCCACGATAGCCGGGACTCTTTGATTTGCCATTATTTCCAGGTGATGGATACATGTATAAACACATGCTCACCTGCCAGCCCTGTACAGAATCCGTGCTTCTGATATCCAGGCACATAAGCAGTCTTTTGTGACATATGGAGTGGTTTGGAAGAGCTTCTCAGAGGCTGAGTGACACTCAAGGAGCAAGCGCCTCCCCTACTTGTGCAGCTCAGTGGACGTTGAGAAACCCCGTCACTAACCCCACAGACAAACATACATCCTGCCATTGCACCAAGGGCCCCTGAGACATTGCGAAAAGTCACAAGGACAGGTCAAAGTGTGAGTTGTTGCTATCAGAGCGTACCTGGCACTCACTCACTTGGGAAATGGGGAAAATAGCACACCTCTGACTCTGCCTAGTGAGGCTAGGATAATCCATGTCTTTCTTTTCTTTCTTTTCCTTAGAATAATAGACTTCCGGTCAGGACGGGTAAGGAAGGGGAGGATTGGCAAAGCCTACAGTGCAGCAGTTAGGTCTAGGGGTAGGATAGCTAAGTTCCCAAAGCTTAGCCACAGAGAAAAGTGGTAGGAAGAAGCGAAGAGGGGTCCTCTGTACACATTTGCTAGCTTTACTGTGGAAGTGACTGTGTGTGTGTGTGTGTGTGTGTGTGTGATTTTATTGTAACTAGCTCTCAAGGAGGGGAGTTAGTAAGATTTTATATTGGGATGACATTAGGTCATTGTGGTCATGTACAGAATATGGCTTAGGGTAGACAAATCCAACACACGGATAGGTCTCCTGGGGTGGTCAAAGTTTGAGAAATTCTGATCTTAGGATTATTTCTCCCTGCATAAGTGAGGGTCCAGAAAACAATGAAATAAATTAGTGTATTGTGACTGCTAAGGATAAAGGAATAATCAGAAAGTTATAATACAAGATATATATTTCTAATTCTATCCTTGGTGCAAATTGGAATCCAGTGTAATAGTTTGTAGGTTCCACAATATCTTTTAACACAGTAAGAAAGTACTTAAAATTACATTTTAATATGCAGTGCATAACCCATGCAACCTTTTAAAATGGATATCAAGTCTGATTAATCACTACACATTTGCAAGTAAATGGGTTAAATAAATAATATAAACAAAGAACTGAATATATAATAGATTGAGTTAATATTGCATCAAATACTGTGGAGTAATAAGAACAGCAAAAATCTGACATTACGTGTTAGTTTAATGTTCTTTAAATCCAGTTTTAAGTCCAGGTCCTAATTCAATGAATACTGGCTATGGCCACTAGGTGTCACTGTGACTCTACCTGGGACCTCTGCAGACGGCACCAGGTTCTGTAGAATTCGTGGTTGGGTCAGATCCCAACCTGATACAAGTGTGGTTAACAGATGAATGAAAGAAATACAGGTAACACTCAGTAGTGTCCCACTCATGTGAGTTGGAGATGATTCTCAGGCTGAGCTGCCTTCCAGGTTTATGGAGTACCCGGTTTCCCAGTTTTGCACCACGGAGGGGAACATGTGTGGGGCAGCATTCTATTAGAAGCAATGAATGCATGGCATTGAGAAGTAGTCCCAGAGTGGGTTTATACCTGAACATATCTGATTCCTTTGTGTTTAGTTCAGATGTCAGACCCCAGCACCCACAGCCCAGGAAGGACCTTCCATGTAGTTCATGGGGAGCCAGTTGAAGCTGGCTTCGTGGAGCTCCCCTAATTCCAAGCAGTACAGCTGGGAACAGTGTGTCCCAAGTGGAGTGGGCTGTTGGCAAGTTAGGCTGTTGTTTTCTTCCAAGCGTGATTGGTTGTTTCATCCCCGCTGCGGATGGCGATCTCCAGGAGCCGGACAAATGCTGTCGGATTCTCATCAAGTGCTTGGCCACCTCCAGAGCCACCCTCAAAGTGACGTCACTCAATGGGGACTGGAGAACTGAGCCCAGGGATGGTTTTCCTCAACAACACCTTTGCCACTTCAGATGCTCTTTCTGAGTGGCAGGTGTGTCTGCCTCCACCACATCCAGTGAAACTGTCTTCCAGGACTGGCAAAGATCGCACTCGCCTGTGACGCTACTGAAACCTCTCTGCCAGTCCTCTCCTGACCCCTCACCCTCCAGCCTGTATTCCCATCTGCAGGCGAGGCCTGGATTCAGAGTAATTGTTAGCACAAACTGTTCAGTTTCGTACGACTCTTGGGTTAGTTCTTTGCTTATTAGTTCCCATTTATATTTGTGGACTCACTGGGGGGTTGCATCTCACCATAAGCAGGTGTTCGAGAGTGTGAGTCCAGCGACATCCCCCACCCAGTGTTCAGATACCAGAACCATTCCTTGGTTATCCACCTGCAGGTCCCAGGATCTACACACGCAGAGTTGAATTCTCACCCTCGGGGCCTCTTCCGGTACCCCAGAGAGTAACTGGGGTTGAATCTGGTCAGAACCCTTCTAGGATTCATGGCCAGGGCCACGGCCAGGGCCACGGCCAGGGGCTTTTTGTTCTGGCAACGGTCTCTGTTTCTTAGTCAGCCTTATCATTCCCTTGGGAAACAGTTTGGCTGCTTGGCCTCCATGAAGTGCACGATTCTGACCTCCTTAGGCCGGTGGCCCGTGCCCAGGAGCTTCCAGATTGCTTGGGAATCCTTCTTTTAGAAGTCAGCAAACCCCTTTCCACGTAGTTCTGTGTGCACATGCGTTTGCAGAGAAAGCATATTTAGGATCTGTGTAGATGTTCTCTCCCACCTTCTCCAAGAAGGAGAGCACGAGTTAGAATTACGGGTCTCAGCTTTTAAGTGGTGGCAGTGCTTCTGCTTTGGGGGCTGCCACGCGCACAGGCAGAGTTTCGCTCCTCCTGGTCAATGAAACGACTTCCACCCGTGGACATCGCTGAGCGTGGCTCCTCCCAAGGCGCGTCTGTCAGGTCTGCTCTGTGGCAACACCGTTGTTCAGTGATTTGCAAGCAGGTCACGCGCGGGCTGTGCAGACGGGACAGGGAGCAGGCTGGCTGGGTTTGAGAAAGACAGTTGTTCTCTGTGGGGCATTTGGAGAGCCTGGTGTTGCCCTGGGTGGCCCAAACTGAGCCCGCAGCCACGCTTTTGCTCCAGTAGTGGCACCCTGCAGTGTGCTGTGGGCACTGTAGTGGGCCCCCCTCCCCCGCAGGGCTTCACACAGCTGTGTATCCAGACATGGAAGAAGCTGCTCATTCGCCCAAGCCCTGGCAAATGGTGTTTTGGGTTGAGGGACAGCTGCCTGAGTTACTGATTCCCATCTATGTGGGAGTAGGTGCCGCTTGTCTTTGGTCCATCCAAAGTTGTGATAGTTCACCAAGGGCTGGGGAATTTGAGTTTTCGTCTGGGGTATTTTAGAGCCTCATTCAGCCATGTGACTTAGTGTGGTCGCGGTGTTTTTTTCTGAATGGTCAAGAGTCGTGCTGGCTCTCAGGAGATTGTCCACACGCCAAGGCAGTGCCCCTCCTGGAGCCATGGTTCTCTCAAATGGCGGCCAGCATTTGCCCACACAAGGTGGGGGGATTGTAAAACTCCTTGCTGCAATGCAGTCCTGCAGTATCTTTCCCTAGTGGAAGTCTCTGGGTTCTGCCATTCACAGAGCAAATAACTCTTGTGATGCTGGGCTCCAGTGCACACAGAAGAATGAATCCTTCAAGTCCAACATAGGCAACCGGTAAAAGCCCCAGATCAGGTGGTCACAGGGAGTCAGGATGAGATGCCACTGGGTGGATGTCTTCCACTACTTGTTTTTTTTCCTAATATTTTATTTATTTATTTGAGAGATAGAGTTACAGACAGAGAGAGAGAGAAAGACAGAGAGAGAGGTCTTCCATCCGCTGGTTCACTACCCAATTGGCTGCAACAGCTGGAGCTGCGCTGATCCAAAGCCAGGAGCCAGGAGCTTCTTCCAGGTCTCCCACGTGGGTGCAGGGGCCCAAGGACTTGGGCCATCTTCCACTGCTTTCCCAGGACATAGCAGAGAGATGGATCAGAAGTAGAGCAGCCAGGATTTGAACCGGCGCCCATATGGGATGCTGGTGCCACAAGCAGAGGATTAACCTACTGCGCCACAGCGCCAGCCCCCTACTGCTTGTTTTATAGTCCTTAAATCCTGGATGCGGGGCTGGCACTGTTGCACAGAAGATTGAGCCGCTACTGTGATGCCAGCGTCCCAAATTCAAGTGCTAGTTTAAATCCCATCTGCTCTGCTTCTGATCCAGCTCCCTGCTAGTGTGCCTGGGAAAGCAGCAGGTGATGGCCCAAGTGCTTGGGCCCCTGCACCCATATGGGAGACCCATATGTGTCTCTCTTTCTCTCTCACTGCCTCTCAAATAAATAAAATCTTGTTTAAAACATCCTGGGTGAATCTATATTCCTCTACACCAAGTTTTTTCCCCCACTTTCATTTTGAAAGGCAGAGAGAAGAACTGGTGCTGTGGTGCAGTAGGTTAATCCTCTGCCTGAGGTGCAGGCATCCTATATGGGAACTGGTTCTAGTTCCAGCTACTCCTCTTCCGATCCAGCTCTCTGCTGTGGCCTGGGAAAGGAGTGGAGGATGGCACAAGTCCTTGGGCCCCTGCACCCACGTGGGAGACCAGAAGAAGCTCCTGGATCCTGGCTTTGGGTATGCCTAGCTGTGGCCATTGTGGCCATTTGGGGAGCAAACCAGCAGATGGAAGACCTTTTTGTCTGTCTCTCCCACTCACGGTTTGTGACTGTACCTCTCAAATAAATAAATAGAATATTTTTTAAAGGTTCATTTATTTATTTGAAAGTCAGAGTTACACAGAGAGAGGAGAGGCAGAGAGAGAGAGAGAGAGAGAGAGAGGTCTTCCACCTGCTAGTTCACTCCCCATTTGGCTGCAGTGGTTGGAGGTGTGCCAATCCAAAGCCAGGAGCCAGGAGTTTATTCCAAGTCTCCTATGTGGGTGCAGAGACCCAAGGGCTTGGGTCATCTCTTCTACTGCTTTCCCAGGCCACAACAGAGAGCTGGATAGAAAGTGGAGCAGCTGGGAATCGAACCGGTGCCCATATGAGATGCTGGAGTTTCAGGCCAGGGCATTGACCTGCTGTGCCACAGTGCCAGCCCCTAAATTGTCGCTCCCCGTCTTCATGGAGGAACGACACAGGACCCTGCACTGTTCTTTCGTCTGCTCGGCCCTCCCCGGGTTTGCTGCTGGTTCTTCCCGGGTTGGCTACTATCCCTTCCACCTCCGTGGAAGGGCAGTTCCCCCTGGCCACATTCCCCACTTCCGCAGGGGAGCGGCACACCGCCGGCCGGCTCTCTGGGGGGCTGCACAGGTGTTCCTTCAGATGTTCCCCTTAGATGTTCCTGGTGAATGCCGTCTCTCTCCTCCTTTATAGTCCTCCTCCGCCAATCCTAACTCGGCTGCCCACACGCCGAGTACGCTGCTCTCCTCTAATCAGGAGTAGGTCCTACAGTTTATTGGTTGAACTGGAGGCAGCTGCGTAGAAGCTGTTTTCTCCTCTCCCAGCGCCATATTGTGGGAGAGCAGATGCATAGAATAAGTCTTAATTCCAGTAACTCAGTCCAGTCCGGGTTGCTCCCCACAGATCCCCCTTTCTTTTTATTTTTTGGCGTTGATACGCGCCTGTCTTCGGTGCCCCGCGGCACACACTCTGCTCTGCTTGCTAGAGTTGCCACAGGTTCTTACAAGTCCTATCAATCAGGCAAACCGAATCCGGGTCCTCTCTTCGCCATATTGTGAGGAGGTTTTTAGGCGCTGATGCGTGCCTGTGTTCGGTGCCCCGCAGCGCATGCTCTGCTCTGCCTGCAGGGGCTTACAAGCCCTAACAATCAGGCAAACCGAATCCAGGCCTTCTCATTGCCGTATTGTGGGGGAGACTTATTAGTGTTGGTTCGTGCCTATCTTCGGTGACCTGCAGCTCATACTCTGGTCGAGCTGCTTGCTGGTGCTTACCGCCCTAATCAGGCAGACCGAATCCAAGCTCTCTCATTGCCATGTTATAGGGTGACTTATTGGTGTTGATAACGTGCCTGTTTTCGGTGACCTGCGGCGCATAAGCTGCTAGCCGCCCGCAGGTGCTCACCGCCTCCCTAATCAGGCAGACCGAATCCAAGCTTTCTCATTGCCATGTTGAGGGGAGGCCTTTCTATTTCTCTATTTCTCTATCTCCGGGCATTCCTATTTCTCCCATTTTACTTCTATCTTCCAGCATTCCTATTTCTCTCATTTTACTTCTAGACTTCTGTTTCTCTTATCCCTGCGGCTTCCCGGCGGCGCTCGCCCCGAGGCTGCTTCTCGGCACCTCGCCCCGCGGCAGCTTCACGGCTCCGCGCGGCTTCCTGGCGCCTCGCCCCGCCGGCGGGTTCCCGGCTCTGCGCGCACGCTCCGCGGTCTCCACGCACTTCGCGCCCGCACCACAGCCTCGCGCCAGCCCCGCGTTCCCTATCTATTCACGCCCCGTGCTCTCTCTGCACGCGGCGGCTTCCGCGAATGTTTCCGCCACCACCGGCATTCAGTCCAAGTTCCCCGGACTAACCTGGCGAATTTCAACCTGGCGGCCCACGTCTCTGCCTCTGGTTCCAGATCTTCGCCTCTTGCTCCCCGGGGTGACTTGAAGAATTCCAAGGTGGCTTATGTCTCCGCCTTGGCCTGCACTCGCGGCTTCATCCTCCCCAACATTCCTCTCTACCCGGTATGTTTCCTTAAGTTTTCTTCCAACAATATTCCTCTCATTTCTCCTGGCTTCTCCCCACAGTCCGTATCCGAGTCCAAGCCTCCTCCAGGTTTCACTTTCGCTTTCAATCTCCTAACTTCCCCGCCATAGTCCGCATCCGAGTCTATGAAAGCTTTCACTTTCGCTTTCAATCCTAACTTCTTTCCCACAGTCCGTATCCAAGTCTATACCTAGGCTTTCAATAGCTTCTTCCGGCACCTAGGCTCTTTGCTAGTCTCTCTCTCCGGTATTTTCCACTTCTTCCCGTTTCTTCCCTCCTAAGTTTCCTATCCGAGTCACGGCACCATTATGTCGCTCCCCCTCTTCGTGGAGGAACGACACTAAACCCTGACTAGGCTTCATATCCGAGTCACGGCACCATCATGTCGCTCCCCCTCTTCATGGAGGAACGACACTAAACCCTGCCTGGGCTTCATATCCGAGTCACGGCACCATTATGTCGCTCCCCGTCTTCATGGAGGAACGACACAGGACCCTGCACTGTTCTTTCGTCTGCTCGGCCCTCCCCGGGTTTGCTGCTGGTTCTTCCCGGGTTGGCTACTATCCCTTCCACCTCCGTGGAAGGGCAGTTCCCCCTGGCCACATTCCCCACTTCCGCAGGGGAGCGGCACACCGCCGGCCGGCTCTCTGGGGGGCTGCACAGGTGTTCCTTCAGATGTTCCCCTTAGATGTTCCTGGTGAATGCCGTCTCTCTCCTCCTTTATAGTCCTCCTCCGCCAATCCTAACTCGGCTGCCCACACGCCGAGTACGCTGCTCTCCTCTAATCAGGAGTAGGTCCTACAGTTTATTGGTTGAACTGGAGGCAGCTGCGTAGAAGCTGTTTTCTCCTCTCCCAGCGCCATATTGTGGGAGAGCAGATGCATAGAATAAGTCTTAATTCCAGTAACTCAGTCCAGTCCGGGTTGCTCCCCACACTAAATAAAATCAAAAAGAGAAAAGGAAGGAAGGAAGGAAGGAAGGAAGGAAGGAAGGAAGGAAGGAAGGAAGGAAGAAAGGAAGGGGAATCACCTGGGTCTCCCATGTGGGTGACAGGGACCCAGCTGCTTGCCCACCAGGTATGCATTAGTAGGACGCTGGGATCAGGAGTGGAGCCAGGACTCAAACCTCGGCCCTGATGTGGGGTGCAGGCACCTCCAGCAGCATCGTCACTGCAGTGGTGCATGCCCACCGCAGGTGGAGCTTGCCCTAATTAACGCAGTCAACCTAGCATTCAGGACTGAAAATGCGGACGGGTTCCACGGAGAGTGTTTCCTGGGGGAATGGACATGGAGCCTGCTTCCCTCATTGGACTTCCTGGGTCCTCATTCCTGGCCCTGTGCACACTCAGGCATTAATAACGCCTTTTCCTGCTCACCCTCCTCTCCCGTTTTCTTTTCCAACCTTGGGAGATCCTTTATCCACTGGCCTTCCTGCTTGCAGTAGGCACGTGGTCCGGGACCCACCTTAGCATATTTTTTTCTCGGTATTCCCCTTTGGAGGGTCTCCCTTGGCCCCTTACAATTCAAGTCTCTTCCCGCTTCTTCATCTCCCCTTTCAACGCTGCAGATGGCATGGTGCATGGCGCCTCGTCTTCTTATGTTCCTTCTGCCTCATCGCTGTTCTTGAAAACCTTGAAAGTGATTTCTACTCAGTGAGATGCGGGAACAACCAGAACCCTTCCACTTTGTTTTGGTATCTATTGGATTTCCGGGACCCTCTGTGCAGTAAGATTTCATAAGCAAATTTAGTTTGCAGAGTCATCAGACCCACGTACTAACATCAGACCCATGTTAGCATATTGTCCACAGCTTAATTCTTCTCACAAATTCACAGGGATCCTCGTGTGGTTCCAGCCATGCTTCCTGCACATTCTTTTTTTTTTTTTTTTTTTTTTTTTTTTTTTTTTTTTTTTGACAGAGTGGACAGTGAGAGAGAGGGAGACAGAGAGAAATGTCTTCCTTTGCCGTTGGTTCACCCTCCAATGGCCGCCGCGGTTGGCGCGCTGTGGCCGGCACACCACACTGATCCGAAGGCAGGAGCCAGGTACTTCTCCTGGTCTCCCATGGGGTGCAGGGCCCAAGGACTTGGGCCATCCTCCACTGCACTCCCTGGCCACAGCAGAGAGCTGGACTGGAAGAGGGGCAACCAGGACAGAATCTGGCGCCCCGACTGGGACTAGAACCCGGTGTGCTGGCGCCGCAAGGTGGAGGATTAGCCTAGTGAGCCGCGGCGCCGGCCCCTGCACATTCTTTTTTTTCTTTTTTTTTTTTTTTAATTTTTATTTTTTGACAGGCAGAGTGGACAGTGAGAGAGAGAGAGAGAGAGAAAGGTCTTCCTTTGCCGTTGGTTCACCCTCCAATGGCCGGCGCACCGCGCTAATCCGATGGCAGGAGCCAGGTGCTTCTCCTGGTCTCCCATGGGGTGCAGGGCCCAAGCACTTGGGCCATCCTCCACTGCACTCCCTGGCCACAGCAGAGAGCTGGCTTGGAAGAGGGGCAACCGGGACAGAATCCGGCACCCTGACCGGGACTAGAACCCGGTGTGCTGGCGCCGCAAGGTGGAGGATTAGCCTAGTGAGCCGTGGCGCCGGCCCCCTGCACATTCTTAAAGCTACATTGCTATGGAAATTGCTTGTAAACTCCTATTAAAGTTCAATCTTGGGACCGGCACTGTGGCACAGTAGGTTAATCATCTACCTGTGGTGCCGACATCCCATATGGGTGCTGGTTCTAGTCCCTGCTGCTCCTCTTCCGATCCAGCTCTCTGCTGTGGCCTGGGAAAGCAGTGGAAGACGGACCAATGCACTTGGGCCCCTGCATCCATGTGGGAGACCTGGATTGGGCTAGCTCTAGTCGTTGCAGCCATCTGGGGAGTGAACCAGCAGATGCAAGACCTCTCTCTGTCTCTCCCTCTCCTGTCTGTAACTCTACCTCTCAAATAAATCTTTTTAAAAAAGTTCGATCTCAATAGTGTTTGATAAAGACCCTCTCAGCTGGGTCATCCATGTCTCAACTGGGGTCAGAGGTAAGGGTGACTGAATCTAGCAGAGCATCTGCAGCCTCTGTTGTAGCCCCCTCTATCATCACTCATCTTTTTTTCTAAAGATTTATTTTATTTATTTTGAGAGGTAGAGTTACAGACAGAGAGAGGGAGAGACAGAGAGAGAGAGGTCTTCCATCTACTGGTTCACTCCCCAAATGGTGTCAATGACCGGAGTTGGGCTGATCCGAAGCCAGGAGTCAGGAGCTTCTTCCAGGTCTCCCATGTGGGTGCAGGGGCCCAAGGACTTGGGCCATCATCCACTGCTTTCCCAGGCCATAGCAGAGAGCTGGATCGGAAGTGGAGCAGCCGGGACTCGAACCAGCACCCATATGGGATGCTGGCACTGCAAGCGGTGGCTTTACCCGCTATGCCACAGCACTGGCTCCCAATATTCATCTTTTGTCAGACATCAACAGATGTTTGACATCTACCCAGTTATGGTTATGAGCTGCCAAAATAGAAGAAAACAGGTATTTCATTTGTTTCAGGTAATCCTGATATGAGGGCATGAGAATCTTACAGTTTTATAAACCTGAAGTTGTGAAAGGAGATGCACTGACAGACCTTGCCCGCTGGCCTTGGTTATTTATTCCCCAAATTGGTATCTGCCTTAATGACAATTGTCCTGCTAAGATGTTTTAAAATTTTATTTATATAAAAAGAACTGATTTTATGTACTTCATGTATACAATTTTAAGCACTATTTCCCACCACCCCTCCTCCCTCTGCCTTCCTTTCTAGTTTTTTTCTTTTAATTTTTGAATTAAACATGCTTTGAATTTACTTTGTAATCATAGGCTTAATCCTCCACTAAATAAAGAACTCAAGAATTAGAAAGTAGGAAGACCACTGTTGTGCAGGACAGGGCTAGAAATACTCCTCAGATCTCCTGATGTCAGTTTCATGTCAGTACATTATGTGTTTTGTACTCTCTGTATCAGTTAGCACAAATCAGAGAAAACATAATATTTATATTTTGAGTCTGTTTGTTTCGTTAAGGGGCATCATTGTTTTTATGGCTGAGTAGTATTCCATAGCGTGTATGTATATATATATATGTGTGTGTGTGTGTGTGTGTGTATCAGCTGCTATAGAAATGGGGTACAGATAGCTCTTTCATGTGCTGAATGACCTGAGGACTGATTTGAGGCTGGGAGACTCCACAGTGGTTCAAACCCCTGGACCTGCAGATCCTATAGACTGCATGTCTGTGTGTGCAAAAAAAGAAAAAAATCTACCAGAATGAAAATAAAAATGCACCAAGGTGTACCCCTGAGACGTGGGCATGTCCCTGTATAAGGTTTTAGTGAAGAATTTCAGAAACATGCAGAAGTCTCAGCCCCCATTGCTCCCTGGCGGCTAATTTAGCTTGGGCCTCTGGTGCTGTCGGCATTGGTTTAGGCAAAATGGAACACACAGCCTCAGCAGGAAACCAAAAGCCCCTTCTTTCCTCTTCCCCAGGCAGCGAGCCTCATTTCAAAAGCTCCTGGACACCCTGAGTTTCCAGGGTGGCGCTCCCATTCCCAGGCTGCCTTGCGTCACAGAGCTCCAAGTCAGGGGCAAGGGGGCCTCTCTAGGGTAAACTTAGCCATGAAGGGCTGGGGGCGGTGGGGTGGGGCTGGGCTAATGGTCTCCCTGGGCCTGGCCACCAGTTCTGAGAAGAAGCCGTGTCACCGCTTGTGGGAGGCCAGCCTTCCCAGGTGAGGCCAGTGGGACACTGGCTGAGGTGAGCCCTGCCAGGCAATGCCCTTTCACAACGTCCTTGTCTCTTGCAGGAGGTGGGTTTCAGGACAGACATGAACCGGCTGGCGGCCATGCTCCCCATGGTCCCAGGGGAAGAAGACGTGCCCTGGGCTCTGGCCCAGCTGATGACAAACCACAGACGTGCAGTGCAGGGTAGGTGGCTGGGTGGCGCCCACGCTGCCCAAGTGACTGCACCTCATGCCCCACTGGCTCTTCAGTGTCCAAGCAGATTGCCCTTTGGGAGGCCCTGTAGGAGTCAGGGATGGCAGAGGACATCTCTCTGCTGAGTCAGACCCTCTGTCTCCCTGCAGTGCCCTGTGCTTGCCCTCTGTGCCCTGAACCCACAGCCCTTGGGCCGCTTCCTTGTCCAGGTGACTCTTCTGCCTCCCCTCTGTTCACTCTCCCAGCTGGTGAACACAGTGACCTCTCTCTTCCTTCCCAGAGGTTCTGAGTCCCACAGGAGGTGAGTCGATTGGGGTCCCAAGCCTTCCTGGGGCTGATGAGAGGTCAGGGCCTGGCGGGGGCCTTTCTCATGGTGTGAGCTCTGCCAAAGGCTCTGGAGTTTGCTTTCTCTTCCGTATCCTAGGGAGGCCACAGGGAGCAGGACACAGGCAGCCAGGGGTTGTGCAGGTGAAGGGGGTGTGGCCACCCAGGCATTCACGCAGCAGGGTGATGATGCACCAGCCACTGAGTGCTTGGCCTTTTGTGTGGGGTTATGTAGGTGGGTCTGGAACAGGGAAGTCTGCAGGCCATGGGCCCCAGGCCCCCTATGTCCCTTCCCTTAGGGTGGCCAGGGAGTGTCTGCTTAGAGCTACACTCAGAAGTGGCTTGACCACTGCTTCACTGATGTGGTAGTGGTGCGTAGGGAAGCTCCTGGCCACAGGGCCCAGCACGGTGAGGCTGGATTCCCTCTAGGAGAGCCGTGCCCACCCTTGCCCCCACCCCCAAACAGGCTCAAGGGGAAACCCTGCTGGGGAGGCAGGCCGGATGTCCCACGGCAGAGGGTGAGCCTCAGGCCTCCGAGGCTGAACTTCAGAGGATCAAGTACCTCCTGCTGCGTCCAGGTCCCCTCCCTGTTCCTCCTCTGGGGGCTCGGCAGTAGCAACTTTGCCTATGGCCCTTCTCCTCCTCCTCCTGTTCAGGAAGCTTCAGAAATCCCAGCCTGGATGCCAAACTGCCAGTTTCCCAGACATCCCTTGGGGAGCTTCCCCATCAACTACCCTGGCCCCTAAGTCGACACTGGTCAGGAGGTCAGATCTGAGTCCTAGGCTTTCTGGAGCCCTGGGGCTGGAGACAGGGCCCTCCCTTGAGTGTGGCAGTCCTGGAAGGGAGTTGCAGCTCAGGGTCTGCTGGACCCAGAGTCTGGTGCATCCTGGGAGCCCCTGTGGGCTGAAGGGAGTCCATGTCCGCCCCCCCCCCACTCCCCACAAGGCAGTGCTTTCCTGGCTGACCCCAGCACAGGGCCTGGGCATGTACTCTCCTCAGGACACTCAGAGGACACTGAGGGTGTTCCACCTTCTGCGCATGGACAAAGCCAGCGGCTATCTGGGTGCAGAGGCCACAAAGGTGGGGCAGAAAGGATGTGACAAAAGTCCACTGAGCATACTCCTACCCTCCCATGGCCACCAAGCTGCCCTCAGCCCGTCTGTGGTCTGGGAGGGCAGAGACAGATCATCCAGGCCCTGGGGCAGAACCCAGAGTAAAGCTGAGTGTGGGAAGGGTCCAGTCCCGGCCTGGAGTGCATAGCCCCTGGAGTGGAGGGAACCTCAGCTCCAGAGACATCCCCTGGCTGGACCCTGTCATGGAGAGAGGCCCTGTCTCCGTCCACGGACGATGATATAAAACACATGGCACTGGGCCTTCCCAAAGAACAGAAACTGATTCCTCACAATTCTGGAGGCTGGCAGTGCAGGGTCCAGGCACTGGACCTGACTCTGCTTCCAAGGTGAAGGGGATGCCCTGTGTCCTCACAGGGTGGGAGGGGGGAGCTGGAAGGGCAGCCAGCACCAGGGCCCCCCCATCCACCACTGAGAAGAGCACTCCCCCATCCATGATTCCCACCTCTTCCTATCACCAAAGTTCCAACACACTCAGATATTCACACCTCAGCAGCCCCCATGTTGGGTGATAGGTGGATTAGGTGGCAGGTGGAGACCAGCTGAATTCTCGTATTGAAGCCACGTAGCCTCGGGGAAGAAAGAGGAAGCCTGGAGCCAGCCCATCCCAGCAGCACTGTGAGGTGCCCCAACAGCTCCCACGGCCCAGGCTGCATACATACTTCCCTCTGGGATGAGCGGCCTGCTGGGGTGAGGGAGGGGTTGTCCTCCGTGTCAGACCAGGAGGGCCAGGTAGGGCCTTGAGGATCCCAGGAATCCAGGCCCAAGGCTGACCAAGTTCGCTTTCCTTTCAGGAAAACAAGAGCAACTGCCCGGCAGGCCCCTGCGCCTGGTTCTTGTGTACCTGGAGGCCCGGCCTCACCAGGTTTGCCTCCCCACACTCCAGAGGTACAAAAGGACCCAGTGGATTTCCCAGCAGCCCTGGGGGATAGCACCTCGCCCACAGATGACTGGAAATGCAGAAACCACCCCAGGCCTCTCTGTGCTCCCAACCTGCTTCTCCCGACTGGGACAGCTGACGGGCCAGGCGAGCTGTGTCACTGTTGGCTCCTCTGTGCACCCTCGAGTTGACTCTGGAAGCAACATTATGCTGGCCGCAGAGGGCGAAGTCCAGCAGAGGCTCCAGGGCCCTTCCAAACCTGAAAGACACCATGTGAACCAAGAGAGAAGCCCGGCTTGTGCCCATGGAGTCCACTATTGTTGAGATACTCTTGGAGGAGCCCTAGACCCCAAACCTCTCTCTCTGGGGGCCTCCGTGCTTCCAGGTCTGGCCTTCCTCCCCCTGACCTAGGACAGCTCAGAGGCTGCGCAACGCCCATCAGTGTGGGCTTCCTACTATAACCTTGTGGCACACCTGGAAGCCACAGACTGCTGGTCCCCTGAGGGCAAAAATGATCAGGCACTCTTCCAGGTCTGCCCTGGGACTCCTGGGACCAGGCCTCACCCGGGCTGCTGCAGGCCAGTGCTCAGGCTGAGGACATACCCTTTAGAGGCCCATGAGCCTCAGGCAACAGTGAACTTCAGGGGCCTGTAGGGGAAGGGAAAAGACTAGGCCCTCTGGCCCAAGTCCCTGCACATCCTGTTAGCTGCATTGCCTCCTCTTCCACAGAGCAGCTGGACACGTGCGGGTCAGTGGACTGGACAGTGAACTCACTTTGCTGCCAGCCGAGGGTGGCTAGTGGCCTGCCCAGCCTCTGCATGGCAGCCCCCACACTGGACAGGGCTCCCTGTTCTTGGTAACTAATAGCACTACGTCCGAGTAGCCTTGGCTTGTCCTGAGCTTGGACCCAGTCTCAGGCACCCCCCTGGAGCCTGGGCTTGCACTAAAAGACCAGGTTAGTGGCCTGAGGCTCTGAGAGCTTCTAAACGACCATGGCATGGGGGCAGCAAGAGTGGGCCTCCAGCAGCCCCTTGCTTGTTAAAGTCTAATAAAATGCTGGGTTAAGGACATTGGGTCTGTTTCCCAATGCTCCTCCTGTGAGGCCTGAGTCAGAGGCCAGGGTCATGACCATCCAATAATTCCTGAGATAGACCTGTGCCCCACATGGGCCGGAAGGGCCCTGGGAGGGGAGGAAGGGGGCCATGTTATTGGGGCAGTTGAGGACAGTCTCTGCAAAGTGTTCATGGGAGGGTCCTTGGCCGGGCAGCAGTATCCCTGCCCGCCTCCACCCAGAAGCCAGCACATCTATTTCCTGAGCCTGGGTCAGGGCACAGAGCACGCTGCTGACCACAGGCCAGGAGACAGCAGGCCAGGGGAGCCCTGGGCATGGCAGCAGTGGCTCGTGTGGGAGGGCGCCCGCTGCCCTGGCAGTCAGGGGAGCCCAGGTGATCCTGTGGTGTTGTAGGGGCTGCTGCTCCTCTCCATTATTCTGCCACCAGCATGTCCCACAATTACAAGTTCTATGTAAACATATAGTATGGATATGTGTTTAAAATGTGCATAATCAAACCACATTTGAAAGGGTATTCAGGGAGCTTCTAGCTTAAAATGAGGCTTTTTGTGCTTCAAAATCTTTTCAGGAAGTGAAAATGAGGATAATGGTCCCCAAATTAGCCCTAGAGTAAGTCTACATTCTCTTGTATCGTGTTTGCTTAGGATGTGGAGCATATGTGGAGTCTCCACGCTGACTTGTTCAGCTCAGGGCTCTGCAAGCTCCGGTAGGAAGCAGAGGCCACACTTGGTGGCCCCAGATGCTCACATCCCCCACATAAATGTTCGATGAGTGATTTCAGTGAATGCCGAAATCACAATTTATTAATAACCCGCAGTCGAGCAGAGCAGTCAGGTACCCTGTGGGATCCACCTCAGTCGGCCACGTCTCCCTCGTTTCATATTTAGCTACGCCGTCTTTGAAATGCAGGATGCGTCCCCAGCTTGGGCATGCCTCTTCCCACATCCTGTGCTCTTCCTTCTTAAGAAACACTCCTTAAATAATGAAGAAGATGCTCCTACTGAGCTTTCTCCTCGGGAGCTCTCTGTGGGCGCTTAGAAGATTGTCTTGCTTACTGAGGGAAGAAATTATTTCACAAGGGGAGTCGACAGGAGCCGGTGCCTGTAAGCACGGGGAAGTAGGCAGACCAATGCTAATGGCTGGGGGCAGAGCTGCAGTGGGGGGAAAGGGGAGGGAGGTTTACTGAGTGGCTTCTACAATTGTACTTCAAAAAGTTTGTGGAATATTGGAGTTAAAAGATAATTTGGGCACAAACATTTTTGGAATCCATGCATAGTTTTTTCATAAGATGTATTTTCATGAGTTTTTTTTAAGATGCCTTACATGGATGAGTTTTGAGATTTTTTCCCCCAACATTTATCTTTTAAATTCCATATCCACAAACAGAAGTGCCTGTGTCTGTACCTAGTGCTGGATCTCATTTTCATTTTCATAACAATCAGGGAAGATGGCATTTAAAAATCCCACTTCAAAGGCTATGAAAAGCAGAATTCAGAGAAGTGAATTTGCCTAGCATCACACAGTGAGTGACTGACTATACCCCAAATATAACCAGTTCCAAAGACCCCTCCCCCTTTTCCATTATGCTGGGTAGAAGCATTCCAGTAGAGTTCTTTAATAGCCAAATGTGTGTAAGAGCCAAATGTTCAAGGAGTGTGTACAAATTGGAAAATATTCCGAAACTCTCGAATATATGCAGTGATCATTTGAAAAGTGTCCACTCATGTAGATGCAGTAATGAATAAAATCTTTACAGAGTTAATCTTTTATCACCAAGAAGTGTTTTTTCAAACTGGAAGTGAGGCTTTGAAAGAAAATGCCCAAATGTTCTGGCTGGCTGCGTGTGCTTGGCTTAGCATGCCTTTCCCTGGTTAGCACAGGTACAGGCGACTGAAAGAAACTTTACTGAATACTGACACACACAGATGAACACCAGAAAGCAAGGGTGCACGCATTTGGGCAAGCACACGTAATCACACGTGGCACCCCACCCCTCCTGATTTTAATGCCTCCCAGCTCATGTGGTGTGTTCCACAGACTCATGCAATGAAATTACAGGTCCCACGGGTTCCATCCACTCTTATCCCCCCATCACTTCTTAGCCATATTAGTGTAAACACCATTTCACATGGTTGAACATTTCCCTCACCTGGAAAATAAGAATGTTCACCTGTAGGGTTGTTCTGCGTATCAAACACGATCCTGGGAAAGAAGAGTCTTGCAAGTTACAGAGCCTCCGAAACAAGCAGGGGTGTGTCATTCTCACCAGGTCAGCCAAGGAAACCAAGAACGAACTTGAACTGACCGTTGTGAATCCCCGAGGATCTTTCCAACAAGGCAAAGAAAAAAAAAAACATTTCATGGCCCAGTCTTAAAGAGAAACGATAAAGTTTGGGTCAACTCTGGGTCTGGACTGGGTTTTACATCTGTTTGGGGCCACTGTTCGACCTAGCACCATGTACATCATGGGGTGTGCTTACACAAACCAGGAGGGCTATGACATCATCAGGCAACATGCTCATGTGGGCCACCAACATGCATTTCATATACAAACTTAGGAAAGTTGTAATTCTTTCCAATCTGTCCTCTCTCCCACCCACACTCCCACCCTTCTTCCTGCTCCCTCTCCTATTGTCATTATTTTTTACAAAGATCTATTTTCAATTAACTTTATACACATAAGATTAACCTTACACAAATAGCATGGGGGGCTGACGCTGTGGCACAGCGGGTAAAGCTGCTCCTGCAGTGCCGGCATCCTGTATGGGTGCTGGTTCAAGTCCTGGCTGCTCCTCTTCAGATTCAGATCCTGCTGTGGTCTGGGAAAGCAGTGGAAGATGGCCTGAGTCCTTGGAGCCCTGCACCTGCGTGGGAGGCCGGGGAAGCTCCTGGCTCCTGGCTTCGGATGGGCACAGCTCTGGCCGTTGAGGCCATCTGGGGAGTGAACTGGTGGATGGAAGGTCCCCCCCTCCCCCTGCCATCTCTGCCTCTCTGTAACTTTGCCTTTCAAATAAATTAATAAATCTTTAAAAAATGGTATTAAAAAAAAAACCTGCTCCTCAGCAATCAAGACAAAGGCTGTTCAGAATCATTGCATCTCAAAGTGTCAATTTCATTTCTTTGGATTACCTTTTAGATATTCTATTAGTTACCACAGATCAAGGAGAACATATGGTGTTTGTCCTTTTGGGACTGGCTTATTTCACTAAGTACAATGTTTTCCAGTTGCATCCATTTTGTTGCAAATGACCGGAATCCATTTTTTTTTTTTTTTTTACTGTGGTGTAGTATTCTACAATGTACATATCCTATAATTACTTTATCCAGTCTTCAGCTGAAGGACATTTGGATTGATTCCACATCTTAGCTATTGTGAACTGAGCTGCATAAACATGGGGGTGCAGATAACTCTTTCATATGCTGATTTTACTTCCCTTGGGTAAATTCCCAGGAGTGGGATGGCTGGGAAATAGGGCAGGTCTATATTCAGATTTCCTCCTTTTTTAAAATTTTTATTTTATACAAGTTTCATGTATTTCATATATACAGCTGTAGGAACATAGTGACACTTCCCCACCCTCCCTCCTGCCCACGCTCCAACTGTTCTTCCTCCTCCTTCTCACATTCCCACTCAATCTTTAGAAAGATCTATTTTCAGTTTACTTAATGATCGTATAAGTTAGCCCTACACTATGTGAAAGAGTTCAATAAATAGCATGAAGAGAGAAAAACAAAAACACTGTTCCTCAATGGAAGAGACAAGGGCTGTAAACAATCATCAAATCTCAAAATGCCTATTTGACTCCAATATATTACATTTCCGGTATTCTACTAGTTGCCTTGGATCAGGAAAAACATACGATATCTGTCTTTTGGGGACTGGCTTATTTCACTAAGTATAATGCTTTCGAGTTTCCAGTTGTATCCATCTTGTTGCAAAAGACAGGATTTTTTTTTTTTTTTTTTTTAGTACTCCATAGTGTATATACACCATAACTTCTTTATCCAGTCAACAGTTGATGGACATCTGGGTTGATTCCATATCTTAGCTGCTGTGAATTGTGCTGCAGTGAACATGGGGGTACAGGTAACTCTTTCATATGCTGATTTCATTTGGTTTGGGAAAATTCCCAGGAGTGGGATGGCTGGATCATATGGTAGGTCTATATTCATATCTGTGAGGTATCTCCACAGTGGCTGTACCAGTTCACATTCCCGCCAAAAGTGGATTAGGATACCCTTCTCTCCACATCCTGGCCAGCATTTGTGGTTTGTTAGTTTCTGTATGAGAGCCATTCTAACTAGGGTGAGGTGAAATCTAATTGTGCTTTTGGTTTGCATTTCTCTGGTGGCTAGTGATCCTGAGCATTTTCTCAAGTATCTGTTGGCAATTTGAATTTCCTCTTTTGAAAAACTCTTACTCTGACAAAATATCCCCTGATATTTTACATTTTAGCAGAAAGGAATGTGGCTTGGTTATCTGAACTTAGTGTTGACTACACGTGCACACACTGAATTGCAAATTAATTGTAACATTCTTTTTTTTGGAAGTTTGTCTCTAAGTCTTTTTAAATATAAAGAAGGGGCCAGCGCTGTGGGTAAGCCTCCGTCTGCAGTGCCAGCATCCTACTTAGGTGCCAGTTCAAGTCCCAGCTGCTCCACTTCCAATCCAGCTCTCTGCTATGGCCTGGGAAAGCAGTAGATTATGGCTCACCTCTGGCCGTTGCAGCCATTTGGGGAGTGAACCAGTAGATGGAAGATTTTCTCTCTCTCTTTGCCTCTGCCTCCATAACTCTGCCTTTCAAATAAATAAATAAATCTTTTTTTTTTTTTTTTTTTTTTTTTTTGACAGGCAGAGTGGACAGTGAGAGAGAGAGACAGAGAGAGAAAGGTCTTCCTTTGCCGCTGGTTCACCCTCCAATGGCCGCCGCTGCAGCCGGCGCACCGCGCTGATCCTGGCAGGAGCCAGGAGCCAGGTGCTTTTCCTGGTCTCCCATGGGGTGCAGGGCCCAAGCACCTGGGCCATCCTCCACTGCACTCCCTGGCCATAGCAGAGAGCTGGCCTGGAAGAGGGGCAACCGGGACAGAATCCGGCGCCCCAACTGGGACTAGAACCCGGTGTGCCGGCGCCGCAAGGTGGAGGATTAGCCTATTGAGCCACGGCGCCGGCTCATAAATAAATCTTGAAAAAAAAAAAACATTTTCTTACAAGCACTCAGAATGTTAAAAAAAACAGCAGCTGCAATTTTTTTTGCAATTGTAGAGTGGTTTTCAGTTAACAGAACAATTGTCTTGTATAAGCTGTATCAGAGAAAACTGAAGGTGAAAAAACTACTGTCCCCATAGAAACCTAATTTGTGCTGTGGATCAACAACAATCTGCCCTAAATTTCCACACCAATCTACAACCCTGTACTGTTCCAGGCAAGGTTAGTGGCTATGAAAATTCCACCAGCACAGGGCAATCTAAAGACACATTTTGTAGTGTGTTAACTGTACAAAAAAGCCACTGTTCAGTTTAAAAACAGATCTTACACAGCCTTATATTTCAACTTTTTCTTTAAAAGATGCAAGTTGTGCACAGGGTGGTTAAATGCTTCACAGACAAGAAAAAGTTGCACTAAAACCAACTTACTCATAATCGTCTTCATCCTCCTCCTCCTCTTCATCTTCCTCATCTTCCTTTTTCTTGCTCTGTTCAACTTTGATGACTCCCTTTTTGGCTGCATCAGGCTCTCCTTTAGCTCAGTAGACAACCATGTTCTTTTTATATCTTTCCTTCTGGTTACCAGCCTTTTTTTTTTTTCAGAAGGCTGCCTGTCATCTGCAAGGGTGTCATTACACGTCGCTACAAGTTCCTTTGCAACATCACCAATGGGTAGGCCAGGAGATTCTTCAATTTTTGGGTGCTACTCTGAACAAGAGAAAGGACAGGGGCTGGCGCTGTGGCTTAGTAGGCTAAGCTTCCGCCTGTGGCCCCAGCATCCCATCTGGATGCCAGTTTGAGTCTCGGCTGCTCCACTTGTGATCCGGCTCTCTGCTTTGGCCTGGGAAAGCAGTGGAAGATGGCCCAAGTCCTTGAGCCCCTGTACCCATGTGGGAGATAAAAAATAAGCTCCTGGCTCCTGGATTTGAATCGGCCCCAGCTCCTGCCGTTGCAGCCATTTGGGGAGTGAACCAGTGGATGGAAGACCTCTTTGTCTCTCCCTCTCTTTGTAACTCTGTCTCTCAAATACCTAAGTTTTTACAAAGGTGGCCTCTTGGGTGCATTGGGATCCTTAAACTTTTGTTTCCTCTTTAGGAAGAACATAGGTTTTCATTTCTCTTCAGTCATGTGTCTTGTCTGCCTTTGCCATGTCTTCACATTTCCCCTTCTCCCTAGGAGACATGGTCTTTCACCTGTCTGAGCACATCTTAGAAGATTCTTGAGAACTTGATGGGAACATCTGAGTCCTTGCGTCCCTCCCAGCAAGTTGGCACAAAGAATGCGTACTTTGCCTCTTGGCCTCTTAGGAGCTCCTTTGCCCATGTTTAATTATTTTTCCTCAGTGAGCACCACATTTTCCCCCATGCCTGACTCCTGCTTGTCCCAGCGCTGTCCTTGTGGAACTCAATGTACTGCAGTGGCTGTGATAATGGGAGCCAGATGCCACCTCCTCAGTCTCTCCAGTGAGTAATCTGTCTTCGTGTCTTATACTGATAGCTACAAATATACCTGAGACCCCGCAGGCCCCCTGGACTAGTATTTCCATTTCTACCAGGTTCATTCTTTATGGGAGAAAAGGGGGATGGGAAGTGAAGAGAGGTTAAAACATGGTTCTCTGAGACTAGGTGACAAACACAGAAAAAAGCCCTTTCTTAGAAAACTTATTCCCAGCCCTCTAAATAATATTTAAAAACTAAATTTGGTTTCTGATAGCAACCCGTACCACAGATCTCTTTGCAGTGCTTTCATTAATGTATCTAGAAGACATAAATTATCCTGGCCTTACCTTTATAAACAGCAATTGTACCCTAATAACACAATAAAGAAAAAGAGAGATCATCCTCTACATGCCAAAGTTACAATCCAATATGTTGAGACAAATGAGAAATATCAAAGAAAATAGTTCTATGACTGTTTTAAATATTACGTTGTATCTCTCAGATCATTTGTTCAACAGGAAAAAAAGTTCAAAAAGTTAAAAAACAGGTCAAAAACTTGCCAAAATGTAAATCTATCAGTACTATCTGCTGACCAGAGTTTGTATACATAAACATATACACTGAATTTGTATACATAAACATATACACTGAATTTGTATACATAAACATATACACTGAATTTGTATACATAAACATGTTGCTCAAACACAGTGCATAGTACAGAGCTCTCAAGTGGAACATCATTTCTTGGCCCTAGAAAAATAAATTATAATGGTGGATCTCTACATAACTGGGTCTATGTTCTTCCTTTACATTTACTATTGGTTCAAGTCTACCACGTTCACCAAGATGGCCTGTATTACACCACCATAACATTTAGAACCAATTATACAGGTAAAGCAAAGGAAATCTGCATACTAAACTATATTCTCTGCAATATATTGTCTAGCTGCCTCGACTACTAGCTCTAGTACTTTCCAGCTGTGTGACTTTGGGCAAGTTAGTTAATCTGTGCAAATTCAGTTTCTTAATATGAAAAAATGGTATGTTATCACTGCTCTAGGCAAAAGAATGAAGCATTAGGGGCATCTAATGCTGTCATTCCCATCTGCTCCCTCAACCGACTATGGAGACTGGCAACTTCTCTTCCCTTGACACAGAGGCACACTCTGAACACACATCATCACCATTGTATGCAACAAGGGCTCAGCCACCCCCTGATACCCTTTTCCAGGGATACCTGAACTCTTTGATCCTGGGGATCTTCACTGGGACTTTCCTAAACAGAAATCTACCTGAAACATTCAGAAAAAGACCAGAGTTAAAAAAGGGTAGAGAAATGATGGTACAGTGCTTCCTGCCTGCTGACACGAGAGCTGGAGGCAGTACAGTGGCAGGTGTAAAGTGATCTCCCCACCATCCAAGAACCCACAACCTTTGCACCCAGCAACACACTTTGGGATCTCTCGGGGACCCCAAACTGCTCTGGTCACTCTGACCCTTCATTGGACTTCGCCATGACTCTGGGACAGTGACATTACACCTGCAGTACAGGTCAACGCTGCAAACTCCAGGGAAAGCCATGCCAACTTCACTATCCACATGCTCTCATTCAATTGCTTTCCTCAAGGCCTGTTGCAAAGGGGTCAGGAACTGTACACGGTGTACACTCTGCCCTACTTGAAAGTGGTTGGGAAGTCTGTTCAGAGCCCGGGGATGTCTGCACTGATGTCAGAGCTGAAGGACTGTGTTACTCATTGTACTCCATGGAACTTCAGGATCAGTAAGTTCACTTCCAGCCGCTGTCCTGAGATCCAAGGGCACCAGGAGGCTACCACAGGGAAGCTGCCTGTGTGCTTTGCAAGGTGGAGTGGTGAGGACTTCAGGACTCCAGTCAGGTACCATGAGTGGCTGCACAAATATGAGTAGTGAATCTCCCCACATCCCCTTTGGCAGTCCATGCACAAGCTGGATTGTCCCATTTACCAAAATTGTTCTGCACCAAGACCTTACCAAGGCTCATAATCTGACATGAAAGATAAGGCTTGCGTAATATACTCCCCACACAACAGGCAGCCAGCACAGTGGGTTACATCACCCCTTGCCACTCCTCTTACGCTCCTGGTTTTGGCACTTATAGATCTACTGAGGCCCAGGAAGGAGGTTGTGCCTTGGTGTCCTTCCCTGTGAGTCTGCTCCCAGCCATCCAAATGCACAACTCCTCCCTTGCATTTCTGCTCCCCTGCGTGTCTCCTGTCAGTTATGAGCCTCTGGGAGGAGCTGAGGTTCTGAATGGGCCCAGCAGTTTTCCTCCTGGGACCCACAAAGCACTGAAAAGGCCCCAAGTGTTCCTCAAGCTCTGAATTTACCTTCTGCACAACAGGATGCTTAGTGTACTAGTTGATAATGCTTTTCTACCTAACTTGGTGAAAAATATGAATAAGTCACTATTTGGAGCATTTTGCTTCAAATGCTATTAGGCTGGCTACCATGTCCCTTTATTATTTATATTTTATTTATTTTACACCTCCATTTTCTACTCCTGCCTTTCTCAATCCTATGGAGAGAGAACTGTCTCCCCCTGTGATCATCAATTTCTCTACTTCTCCAAGTTGGCTAATACGCTGTATATGTATATGGTTGTGAGAGCATAAACACTTAGAATTCACACATAACCCTAACAGACTGGATCTTCTATTAGTAGATTTTGGTCTTCTTCTGTTTTTAAAGATTTTATTTATTTGAGAGGTAGAGTTAATAAAGATCTTCTTCCACTGGTTCACTTCCCAAATGGCCATAATGGACAGAGATGAGCTGACCTGAAGACAAGAACCATGAGCTTCTTCTGGATCTCCCAAACACTTGGGGCCATCTCCTGCTTTCCCAGGCCATAGCAGAGAGCTGCATCAGAAGGGGAGCAGCTGGGACATGAACTGGCGCCCATATGTGATGCCAGCACCCCAGGCAGAAGCTTAGCCTACTATGCCACAGTGCCAGCCCCAGATTTTGCTTTATGTTGTTGGTCTTAAAATTGTCTGGAATAATTCATTCTTTTAATTAATTTTTCTATGAAATACACAATCACTTATTTCCCCCTAAATCTCTATTTTTCCTAACACTTAGGTATGTATTCTTGGTTAGCATTTGGAAGAGGCCGGGCAGGCATGACCAGGACCAATGGGGTTGCATCCAGTGGGTAGCAGTGGATGACTTGCAGTACTGGCCTCAGGAGAGGACAGGAGTTGCATTTGGAGCATGCATCATTGCATTTATAGCCTGGTGGTAGAACAATGGCTACGCCATGACTTTACCATGTGGGTGAGCTCTTCCATTCTGAGTATCTATGGAGAGTGAACTGAATGCAAGTCCAATCTGAATTCACAAAGGCTGTGTGGATGTGGAATAGAAGTTAACAGATTTTAAGTATGAAAGTGAGGGAGAAAATTAAAGAAAAAAAGGTGTTAAGAAGAACACAAAGCTGCTGCAACATTTGTCCTTATTTTATTTATATATAAATGTCTGCAAACAGTTCAGTGAAATCAAAAAGTATCACACTGGTCAGATAAATGAGTCAAGTCAGGTTGCAATTACAGTGTAACCCACGTCAACAGAATATAAGAGAAAAAAAGAAACAAAAGAAAAAAATGGCGGCACAAAAACTGACCACATGAAGACAGCCCATACTTCAGGTCATGATGAAACTTGGCTCGCAGCCTCTGCCTGATAAACAGACTCCTACTAGTGTTAAGCAGCTCCAGGCTCATGCACAAACAAGTCAGTGATTATCAGGATCACAAAAGTCATTAGAGTCACTCCCTGTGCAGAACAAAGCACTCATGCAGGGCTGGCAAAGGAGCATCGTGGCTGACACACAGGAGCCATGTGACGCAGTCCTGCTCACACAGCTGATGTGTCTACTAGCAGTGGAAGCAGTAATGGGCAGCCGGACTCAGTATCTCCAAGTAATAACTTAGTAAATGATGAAGGTGGGATTTCAAATGCAGACTGCTTACTTGTTTCTAAAATACCTACATAAAAACAGGGATCAGTTACTAATAAGGGGAGGCTGAAAATGCAGGCTCTAAGTCCAAGAGTAGAGTATACACGGAGGACCACGCAGTCTCTATACAGGATCACACCTTCTCACACGACTTCGCTTACACTTGTGGAGGTGTCGTTTCTGATAGGTTTTTCCAAATTCATTAAGCTCAGAGTGCCTCCTCTGTGTTACTTAGCTGACAATTAGTTGAGATTTGACTTATGAGAAAAGGTTTTTCAATACTTATTACATTCTCTTCTGGAATATTATTTTTTCAAAAAGATATATATGTACTTATTTGAAAGGCAAGCTGACAGGGACAGGGAGAGACAGAGAAAGAGAGAGATCTTCCATCTGCTGGTTTACTCCCCAAATGCCTGCAACAGCCAAGGCTGAACCAGACTGAAGCCAGGAGCCTGGAACTCCATCTGAGTCTTCCATGTGGGTGGCAGGGACCCAAGTAATTGGGACATCCTCTGCTGCCTCCCCATGTGCAGCAGGAGGGAGCTGGATTATAAGTGGGCTATCTGGGACTTCAACTAGTTCATTGATATGGGATGCAGGCATTCCAAGCGGCAGCTTAACATCCTGTGTCACAACATCTGCCCCATTCCTATGAAGATTCTGATGCTTGTTGAGATGGGACTTCTGGCAAAACCCTTTTCCACATTCTTTACATTCATATATTTTCTTACCTGCATGAATTCTTTGATGTATCCTGAGATTTGACTTGTGGCAAAAGGTTTTGGCACACTCATTGCACTCATAGGATTTCCCCACTGTTTGAATTTTCTCATGCCTGACGAGACCTGACTTCCGAGAAAAGGCTTTTCCACATTCATTACACCCATACGGTTTTTCCCCTGTGTGACTTCTCTGGTGTATAATCAGGTATGACTTCTGGTAAAAGGATTTCCCACATTCATTACACGGATAAGCTTTCCCCTCTGTGTGAGTTCTGTGATGGATAAGGAGATTTGACTTTAGATAAAAGGCCTTTCCACATGCATTACATTCATAGGGCTTCTCCCCTGTGTGAGTTTGCTGATGTCTGCTGAGGCTTGTTTTCCTGAAGAATGTTTTCCCACATTCATTGCACTGGTATGGCTTTTCCCCAGTGTGAGTCTGCTGGTGCATGCTGAGGTTTGCCTTCCTGCAGAAAGTTTTTCCACATTCATTACATTTATAGGGTTTCCCCCCTGTGTGAGTTTGCTGATGCCTACAGAATAGAGACCAGTGGTAGAATGCTTTCTCACACTTTTTACATTGATACAGAGTTCTCTGATGTTGAGAGAGAGATGACTTGTAGAAGAAAGTTTTCCCACATTCTTCACATTCATACAATTTCTCACCTGTATGAAGTCTTTGATGTGTCCTGAGGCTGGACTTCCGGCAAAAGGTTTTCCCACAGTCATTACATTCATAGGGCTTTTCCCCTGTGTGAATTCTCTGATGTATGATAAGGTCTGACTTCTGGTAAAAGCTTCTTCCACATTTATTGCATTCATTGTTTTTCTCCCCTGTGTGAGTTCTCTGATGACGGTGGAGGTTTGACTTTCGGCAAAATGTTTTCCCACATTCATTACACCAATAGGACTTTGTCCCTGTGTGGATTCTCTCCTGGACAGTAAAGTTTGATTCACAGCTAAAAGATTTCTCACAATCACTACATGCACAGGTACTTTTTCCTGTATGTGTCCTCTGATGTACCATGAGATCTGGTTTATGTGTGAAAAACATTGCCTCCCTGTCAAAGGTGTTCCTTTGCACATCGTGTTCAAAAATATCTGGGAATGTCTGAATGTTCTGATGCTGACTAGGATACTCACAGTAACTGAGGGACTTCCAAGGTACAATAGGGATATCGGATTTCTCCCCAGCACACACACCATCAGGCTTACTAAGGAGAAGCGTGCTCTGACAATCATTATATTCCTCGGGCCCTATTCCTGCATAATTTCCATCCTTCATTATCAGTTTGGACATATGACTGGAATTTAAATTAAGTGTTTCTCCTAATTCAACCCTCTCCTTGGTTGATCTGCTGCTGTTTGCGACTAGAACTTGCCACAGAATCATGTCTTGAATTTCCTGGCTTGTCCCAATCTGGTCATCTATTTGCTGGACAACTGAAATGAGAAAAAAAAAATTATATACATAAATGACATCTAGGTGTTTATTCTGGAATACTCATATACTCATATACAAGTTAAGTTTCTTTCTGGGGCTGGCACTGCGACACAATGGGTTAAGGCACCACCTATGGTGCCAGCATCCCGTATGGCTGCAGGTTTGAGTCCCAACTGCTCCACCTCCCATCCAGCTCCCTGCTAATGCATTTGGAAAAGCAGAAGATGACCCAAGTCTTTGGGCCCCTGCCACTCACATGGGAGACCCAGAACACACTCCTGGCTCCTGATTTTGGCCTGGCCCAGCCCTGGCTGTTGTAGCCATTTGAGGAATGAACTAGCAGATGGGAGATATCTCTCTCTCTCTCTCTCTCTCTCTCTCTCTCTCTCTCTCCTTCTCTCTCTCTGTGTGCAACTCTGCCTTTCAAATAAATAAATAAATCTTTTTTAAAAAAATTTCTTTCTGGGGTCTGGCATTGTGCCACTATGGTTGAAGCTACTGGCTGTGATACCAATATCCCAGATGAGCACCAGTTGAAGTCCTGGCTGCTCCACTTCTGATCCAGTTACCAGCTAATGAATCTAGGAAGGCAGCAGGAGATGGCCCAAGTCCTTGGGCCCCTGCCACCCATACAGGATAGTCATATTTAGTTTCAGGTGCCTAGATTCGGCTTAGCCCAGCCCCAGTCATCGTGGCCTTTTAGGAAGTAAACCAGTGCATGGAAGATCTCTCTGTCTTTCCCTCTCCGTACCTTTTGTCTTTCAGATGAACAAATCCAAAAAAGTGTCCTCATATCATAGTAACATAAAATGTTTAAACATTAATAAGAGGTATTCATTTATGACAGAATATGGTTTTATTCCTCAGTGAATTAATAAAATAAATTATATTAGTAGATTCTCGAATGTGAAAAATGGATGCTTTTTGATGTCTTATTTTACCTTTTATCTAATGGGAAATTATTTAGTTAGAATATTCATCTGCTGTCTAGCTCTAATATTAGGCTGACAATGTTTCATCAGCCATTTTCTTCATTGTTTCCCTATATTTTTTGCATAACAGCTGCATTTTGTGCTTGTCCTTGCTCTTCTTTCAGCACTGGAGACAGCAAGGTTGCTGTGATCAGACCCTTGTGGGAGAGCCGTATGTGCCACCTAAACAGAAAAAGACTTAGGAACAGGACCTAAGCCTATGTTCATATACTTTTACTCTTCCCCAGGGAAGGGCTGTAGCCATTTGTGGGATTTTTTCCAACACAGAATCTTTTCATCCCCACACTTCATTAAGGCAGCATCCGTCATATTCCCAAAGAAAGCTGACATGGTTTGCTTTTCCAAATCTTAGGAGATACAGGAAAGCTTCAGCCCACCACCCCGAGCATATCCTCTCTATAGCTCTAAAGGATTTGGTTCTGCAACCCATTCTGAGACTGCCATCTTTGAAAACTTTTTCTGGCTCCTTCTATGATTAATAGCTTTGAGATTCTTCACTCATTTCCTTGTACACATACTCTTACTTGAAAATTCACTGGTTTTTGAAGGCTTCTATTTTCTGTGTTGGCATTCCCATTGTCACCTACTGTCACAGACCACTCAGTTTGTTTTTTTAGAACGATTTTATAAAAGAGAACTGGAGAATATTAACTTCAAAATATGCTCCCAAAGAAATGTGAGACCTCCAACCTGGATCTATTGGTTTCCTTGGCGCTGAGACCCAGAATCTCCTGGTTCAGCTCCCAAGTCTAGGACCTAGACTTTTCTAAGATTTTCTAAGGTCTTATGCTGGATCCTTCTTAGCATCAAGATTTTTGATGCTGCATTATACAAACTTCATTCCTGGACCTCTTTCCTCATATTCTTTTGAACTTCCCAGAAAATATCATAAGATTTTAAATACCCGATTAAGGGACAAGCATTTGACAAAGAGGTGTCCTTCACTCCTCCCAGGTGAAGGACACAGCCACATCCTCAAATGACACAAATGCCTGCAACAGAACATTTTTTTCAGGATTTCAGCTCAGAATCATAAAACAGCCAGAGTGGGATTGTCTTCCTCTCTGTGTTTTACACACATCTTTTATAATATATGGCTTACTTTGTGGTCTGTACTGCATTAGTCACCAATGGGGATACCTGCATCCCATTTTGGAACGCCTGGTTTGAATCCTGGCTCCTCTGCTTCCAATCTAGCTTCCTGCTAAAGCACTCACTGGAAGGTAAAAGATGATGGCTCAAGTGCTTGCTTCCCTGCCACCCATGTGGGAGACCCAAATTGAGTCCTGGACTCATGGTGTTGACCTGGTCCAGCTCTGGCTGCTGCTGCTATGTGGGGACTGGTCTACTCCTCTGTCTCATTTGCTCTGTTTCTCTGCCTTTCAAGTAAAACAAAAAGAAAAGTTTTAAAAATAAATAGAAACACTAGCTTTAAGCTGATGATCTATAAATTGGTTTAACACTGATACACACTGCCTATTCTGTACTTTACATCCCCCTATGTATTATAAGGTGAATGGGGAAATTCTTCATGTCAAAATTAAGGTAACCCAAGGAAAATAATTTGTAGATCTCTAAAATTCCTTCTTTTACAACCTTTCTTAAAAGAACATGTCATTTTTCATTCTCTCCTTCTGGCAAACAAAATTTGTGTTTCTCATCCTACCACTAGATATTTGCTTTTTGTCTTTTTCCTTGTAAGAGAATGAAAGCCCTTTAAATGAAGACATACCTGTGTCATCACTATGTTATCCCTACAACTACTAAAAGACAAGTGCCTATAGGCTGCCCAGTTAACAAGCATTGATAGACTAAATATGTGAATGAATGCCTTAGGGATAAAACAGTATAAAATACAGTATAACATAGAGGACAGAATTTAAAGAATATAGCTAACTAAGAAAAAAGTCTAAGTAGAGGCAGGTATAGATTAGATTTTTGGTAAATCAAAGAAAATATTCCTAAATAAGAAAAAAAAAGATGAATATATATGTGAGAACCTTCCCTGGAGACTGTAGAATGCCTGTGTGTTATATGTATTCAGCTGTCCACAGGGCTAGACATGGCAAAATTTGTTGATAACAGCTCAACATAGGTGACACATCTGGTGAGCTCCCCTCCTCCCAGCCTCCTTGCCCCGCACAGACTGACCTGGCAGACTCTGGGTTAGGGGTTCTTCCATAACCCATGGCTCTGCTCCTTGTTCCAACTTGAAGATGACCTCTGGTTTGGAAATGCAGCACCCTGTTGAAGGGAAACAACACAGAACTAAACCAGACTGCTCAGCCAGATCCTTTGAAGAATGCCAATGGCTCAGCTTCAGGAGCTGGGATAATGGAAAAGCTAATTTGAGCCCCTTGCTTCAGAGTGTTTAATGCTCACATTCTTTGTGGACGGGAATCATATACCTGAGCAGCATTAAAGTGTTCATTTATTTGTCAGACAGGAAGAATGTAGCACTGGAAGGGACTGGGGAGTTTCACTCACCTAAGCTGTTGTAGGTCTCCAGCATCAGGCTGTTGTAGGTCTCCAGCATCACATCCTTGTACAGAGCCCTCTGAGCATTGTCCAGCTCCTGCCACTCCTCCCAGGTGAAGGACACAGCCACATCCTCAAATGACACAAATGCCTGCAACAGCACATTTTTTTCAGGATTTCAGCTCAGAATCATAAAACAGCCAGAGTGGGATTGTATTCCTCTCTGTGTTTTACACACATCTTTTACAATATATGGCTTACTTTGTAGTCTGTACCACACTAGAAATAAAAATCACAATTAAAATATCTCGCCTCTGTATTAATGTAATTTAAAACAAGACAATAGTTTCCCTTAAAATATGGAATTCATCTTCCTAGAAAGAACAGAATGAAAAAATTCTGACTCCAAAAAGAATGCACCATTTTGTCTGAAGACATAAATATAAACACTTGCTGACACAACCTGGTAGATGGACTTACACACATTTTCAATGTGGATCAGGGTAACAAAGAAGTAGACAAATACTTACTTCTTTTTCTTTAAAAACGAGTTATTTACTTATTCGAAGGAGAGTGGCAGCAAGAGATTGGAGAAAGATTTTTTACCCACTGATTCACTCCCCATATGATTGCAACAGCCAGCCCTGGGCCAGGCTGATGCCAAGAGCCAAAATCCCCATCCCGATCTCCTACATGGGTGACAAGTACTCAAGCACTTGAGCCATCCATCATCTGCTACTTTTCAAGTACATTAACACTGAGCTGATCAGAAGCAAAGTATCCAGCACTCAAACCAGTACTCCTGATATAGGATTTGGGCATTCAAGCAGTGGCTTTACCCACTGTGCCATAACAACAGGCCCCCAAATAGATTTTTCTATATCATCAGGTTGAACTTTATTGAAAAGCCAACGTTTTGCGGATCTTCTACATAAATGTGTTCTCACAAACATGAAGCAAGAGAAATCAGATCATAACAACACAAGCAACATAAAACACACACATATGACACACATATACAACACATACAGTGGAACCATAATCAGCATCGCATCTAGGTGAGTATTCCTGGGTTGAGATGACAGATAAAGGCAGTAAAGCTTTTCTGTAGAAGGAATGGATCCCCCTTGTAATGGAAATCTCTAAGCAGATATGTAGTCCTCTCCATGCCTTGCTCTGATCAATGACATGTGATATATATCATTTCCATGGAGAAACTGTTTACCATGTTCTCTGTCTACCACACGGACCAGCAATAGTCCAGAAAAAAGTGGTCCTCTGGGACCCTGTAGGAAGCAGAAAGGAAGAAAAGCGAATCTGATCCCCGATGGACAGCTAATATAACAGAAACATTTGCTCCTGACATAAATGGCATTAAATCAACAATATGAAAGAAACATCACTAATAATAATGAGAATTTACTCATGTATAATTTACTCACAATGTACTCATTGGTGGCTATAGCCAATGGCTAAACACCTATTAACCGTGCTAATTAAGGTAACTATCATGTAAAAGGATACCTGGCAAAGTTCATAACTGGAGCAGGCATTTGACCTTGCAGTAGAGATGCTAGTTGAAATGTCTGTATCTCAAATCAGAGTGCTGGCGAGTGAATCCAGGCTAGAGCTGCTGCTCCCAGCTCCTTGCTAATGTGCAAGTGATTATTTAATGAAAGTAGCAGTGATTATTTAATTAATTGAGTTCATGCCTTCCACATGAGAGAACTAGATTGAAATTCTGTCTCCCACCTTGGGCTTGGTCCAATCCTGGTTCTTGAAGGGGAGTGAATAAATGCATTGGTTCTGTCTGTGTGTCTATCTGCCTTTCTCTCTTTTTCAGTCACTCTTCCTCTCAAATAAATAAAAATCAATGAAATGTTAAAAGTTCATGACAAAATGGAATATCGTGTTATTTTGGTGCAAAATTTTAAAACCCATGCAGGTTGATTCCATTATCTCTATCAATTGGATAAAGAAAAAATGTGTTGTATACACACACACACACACGCACACACACGCACACACAATGTAATAGTATTCAGCTATAAAAAGAATAAAGTCCTGACACGTGCAACAAAGACAAAGAACTGAGTATCACTATCCTAAGTGAAATAAGACACAGAAGGACAAATACCACCTGATTTTTCTCATATATGGAAGTTAATACAGAGAAAGTATAAATCTGTGTGGATATCATATTATTTGGCATATACATAGCTATAAATATTGGCTTCAAAGAATTATAGTATTATATAATATCCTTCTTTTAAAATTTTTTTATTTACTTTGAAAGAGTTACAAAGAGAAGTAGAGACAGAGATCAAGAGGTCTTCCCCCCCGCTGGTTCACTCCCCAGATGACTGCAATGATTGGAGCTGAGTTGATCTGAAGCCAGGAGCCAGGAGCCAGGAGCTTCTTCTGGGTCTCCCAGGTGGGTGCAGGGGCCCAAGGACCTGGGCCATCCTCTGGGGATTTCCCAAGTGCATTAGCAGGGAGCTGGATGTGAAATGGAGCAGCTGGGACTTGAATCATTGCCCATATGGGATGCTGGTGCCGCAGGCCAGGGTTTTAGCCTGTTGTGCCACAGTCCTAGCCCCTATAATATCCTTCTATCCTCATTTTAAGCTCATTGACGTGGCCTTTCTGGTGGTGACGACCTATCCACATGAACATGCCTCTCATCAAGGATCGCCTCCATCCCTGTCCAGAAGAGGAGAAGAGGAAACACAAGACGTGCCTGACGCAGAGCCCCAATTCCTACTTCATGGATGTGAAGTGCCCAGGATGCTATAAAATCTCCATGGCTTTTAGCAAACACAACGGTAGTTTTGCCAGCCTACAAGAAGGAAGGCAAAGCTTGCAGAAGGATGTTCCATCAGAAGGAGGCGGTACTAAAAGCAGCTTGAATCAAGATGAGTGGGAAACACATTTTGGATTAAGAAAAAAATCATTGACATGAATCTCATATTATGTGATATTAATATCGCTATTTTCAAGAAAAAATATGCATGAATATAATACCTACATATGAAATGAATATGGTAAAATAATTTCTAAGTCTTTAAAATATATAATTTTTCAAAAAGAAAATAAATTTTTTGGCATGCACACACGTATAACTCATTTCCTGAGAAACAATGTAAAATATTACAATATAATTTATACTGTATATCATTTTCTAAAAACAAAACTCTAAAAATTCATATAGTGTAAATTTTAGGAATCTTTAAAAATCTCATTCAATAATTAAATTTACATGTATTGATAATTTTTAATGTAATTATACTTAATCTATTACAAACATGGTTTTAATGAATGAATGAGGTTTTTGTTACTAGTTTTTGTATCTTTTGTGTCCACAATCAAAACTGTATTTAAAAACCAACATTAGTGTTGGTTTTTAGAATTTTAGAATTGGAGATTTCTGTTGTATACCTTATGAAATCAAGCATAATGACAGTATCTTTGCAGATGAACTTATGATAAGTCTTTGCGTCAGATAACACAAGTCAGATAGTTTTGTGAATCAATAGTGTTGCTGTTTTCTAAAGGAACAACCCTTTCTGTGAGTTTGGCCATTTCTCCTGCAAACTGGCACAACACTGTTAAACAACCCACACAAAGAACCACTGTCCAGTACGGCTGAAAACCACAGTACTCTTGTAGCCACCTGAACATTTTATACTGATAAAACAAGACTTTGAATTGGTCATTTCTTTTTGTTTCCTGTTTACCTCCTCCAAAGATGGCTGCAGTGAATCTCTAGCCAAAGGCATACTGGCTGTCTGCCAATCAGTGCATCTGACTGGTTCTCTATGTATTTCTTTTTTACCAGAATGACACTTAGTTCAGCCTAAGCTCTATTCCTCATTTTTAATTTTATAGAGGTAAGCACTGAGAAACCATCTTCCATCAGTCAAAAAAATGAAAAAAATTTTTTAATCCATGCAGTTTTTTTTCCCAGAATATGCATTTTAAATGAACATTTTGAAGACTCCTGATACGTAGTTAAAGAAAATGACTTTTGATAACAGTATTTATATAATACATAAAATATATAAATATATATATTATATTATATATATATATTTATTATTAAATATATATATATTTAAGTGTTGCTAATTAAATCAAATAATCTTATGGGCTTAAAGCTTTAGGAAAGGAAGCTGGAAAACAGACTGACAGTGTTATGTCACTACAATCACTGCACCTGGCAGTTCAAGAGGACAATGCTGAGCTCATGAAAAAAGTGAGTTTACAAACACTGAAAAAGAACAGGAAGATACCAGAAACTGGGGTCATGCAGGATTTGAAACTCTCAAAGTAGTTTGCAGAATTAAGGTCTCATTGAAGAAATATGTCCCACTCAAAGGTAGAGAACCCTCAAAATATCAGCCCCATGGATTTCAACATGGCCAGAGTGTCATGTGATGATACATCTGTTGATCTCCCCAATCACTCATCTCTTCCACAATGGAAGGTTTGTTACAATTTTCTTTCTTGGGCTCTACTCTTGTACACGGGCTATGCAGAAATCAGGTGACTTATCTTTCTAGATTCAGAGACCTAGATCAAGAGAAGCCACATCTGGACCTGAACTCGTTAATGACCTCATGCAGAGATTCTGGACTTTGAAGTAAAATAATGAATAGCTGTCTCTCTGGGTATCAGATGATTTTGTGATACATGTAAGAGGAGAGGAATTCTAGCACGTGTGACCTCTGCCCCCTCTCTTTCAGTGTTGTCTCCTTTGAGAAAATCATATACACTCATTCTTGCTCCAGTACCCAGACAAGATCACATGGGTTTTCCTAAACAATTGAGAGTGAAAGTGACTGCATCACTTCTGAGATCATACTTGGATCACTGCCCTCTCTTCCCTTCCAAAGACCAACAATATTTCAACGAACATAATTCCATTGCTCTGAGGTGATAAAGAGATTTGATCAATATCGTACAAAACCTCAGAGAGATTGGTGCTGTTATAGTTGGAAAACATATCATTGCTCCTGATATTTTGAGAAACCCAGAAAAATACAAGGCAATCAGTTAGAAAAGATCATCTTCATGGATAGATGTTACTGAAAGTCTATGGCGAAGACCCATGGACTTTTCGATAAATGCTCTTGACTAACTAACTAAATATGTAGAATAAAGTCAAAGGTAAGTCCACAGTTCACACCAAGCTGTTTAAAAATTTGAGAACTCACACCAAGCTGTTTAAAAATTTGAGAACTATTTGAACTTCTTGATAATCAGTTTGGGCAAAGAAAGGTCAATGTAACAGAAACTAAATATTCAGAAGCCACATATATAAAAGTCAAGAAATCTAGTGTGTGAATATCCATACTTCTGACAAAGACACAAAGGGTGGGTGTTTTTTCTATCAGTAAAGTTGCCAGTGGGGATACTCCCATATTGGAGTGCCAAGGTTCAAGTCCCAGCTCTGTTCCCAATTTCAGCTTCTTGCTAATGGGTAACCTAGGTAGCAATGGTGCAACTGGGTTGGTCTCCATAAAGACTTGGATTTATTTCCTGGCTCCTGGCTTTGAGCTGACCCAGTCCTGGCCATTGTGGGCATTTGAGAGTACAGCAGAAAATGGGCCTCCCTTTGTCTCTGCCTCTCTTTACATACCTTCCTATCTTTCTGCCTCTCAAATAAATAAATGAAAAATTCTAGAACTTCACAAAATAAAGATAAATATACCAGTCACAAAACAATAAGCTTACCTTCTAAACAATAAGAATTACTACATTCATAAGAAAAATAAGGAAAGAATGAACATCCCAATGCAAAAATGAACAGAGGATTGTACTTCATTCTTTGCTCTCCAATAATGCAAAGTCATCAAAAGTAAGAAAAGATAGGGGCCGGCACTGTGGTATAGCAGGTAAAGCTGCAGCCTGCAGCGCTGGCATACCATATGGGCACCGGTTCGAGTCCCAGTTGCTCCACTTCCCATCCAGCTCTCTGCTAGGATCTGGGAAAGCACAGGAAGATGGCCCAAGTCCTTGGGCCCCTGCACCCACATGGGAGACCCAGAAGAAGCTCCTGGCTCCTGGCTTTGGATCAGTGTAGCTCCAACCGTTGCAGCCAACTGGGGAGTGAACCAGCAGATGGAAGACCTCTCTCTGCCTCTCCTCCTCTCTCTGTGTAACTCTGACTTTCAAATAAATAAATAAATTCTTTAAAAAAAAGAAATGACGGTCAAACTGTGAAAAAATGAGAAATACAAATTAAAATTTTGGCAAGTCAAAAATTATGTAAGGCCTTGTTTTGTGAAACAGCAGGCAAACATAATCATCCTATTTGCTCAATTCTCAAAACATAAACCACATCAAAGCAGTCTTCATGACTTCTGCTGCAATTACTCTTTCAGAAACCACCATCAACTAGCACCCATCTCATTTCAACTGATTCTTAAATGGGTTTCCTGCTTCCAAACTTTCCCTACACAATAAGGGAAAATAAAACAGAGATTTCAGAGGTCAGAGATGGATGGACACAATTGCCAACTTGAGGGGTTTTGACACATGGACACTTTCCACTTCAGATATTTGCTAAATTCTGCAGACTGACAGAGCTGGTGTTAAATTTGAAGCAAAATAATATAAAAAGTAGAATAATATTTCACTACTGTCATCTTGCTAAGGAACATAGGCCCAAACAGGGAATAGGACTACATTAATATGAGATCTCAGATGCAAGCAGTGGAAATTGTGATATGCGGGCTGATACCAACTGGTATGACACACAAGTAACCACAGACCCCAGTAGGGAGATGGAGTCTGAAATATATGTAAAAGTGAAATCTAAAAATTTTTAAATCTTGTGAAAATTAGAAATACATAGATCCAAATAACTCCGTCTACAAAAGCTGTATAGTAAATATTAATGTCTCCCCAAAGAATCTTTGCCATTTCCCAGCTCCTGGAAGGGTATATCTTACCCTGTGGAGTGCCTCACCTGATCTGAATATTTTTATTTACTTTAAGGCATTTGGCCACTTGGACAGTCTATGCTTACAACCTGATTTACAGTGGAGGTCTTCAGTTACATGGTATCAGCCCAATCCCTGAAATGTTTCCCCTCCCATGTGGCAAGGGCAGTCACAGGGAAGCCAACCATTCCTATTCGACTAGACTCCAATAAAAACTGACGAGAAGCTCAGATGAGCTTGTCTGTCACTTTCTGGTGGGTGATGGCCGTCACTGTCTGGAAGAAACAGGCAATGTCCACAGGACACCATTGAGAGAAAACTCGAGGCTTCTGCTGGATGACTCATGGACTCAGCCCTATGCAGTTTACCCCCCTTGCTAATTCTAGTGGGTCCTCTCATAGTAACAAACTGTACTTGTGAGTATGAAGACTTTTCTGAGATCTTGGATTCCTTTGGGGAATTACTGAACTTAAGGGTAATCTTAGGGTCCTACAACAATATAGCTGGTCTCAGAAGCATCATAGCCTTGGGGATGCCTGAACTTCACACAGCAAAAGCACAACATTAAGTTAATTATGCCAATGCATACTGCAATCCAACTGTCAAAAACAGAAAAAAATTCAAAATAAGGAAACAAACAAAAAACAGATCACAAACTATATAAATACAAATTGACACTGGATATTGTAAATATGGGAGTAAAAATTTATTTCGCTCTTTTTTTCAAACTCTGTAAAAAGTCATCACCCAGGGACTTCCATTGTGGCATAGCAGGTAAAGCCACCACCTGTGATCCTGGCATTCCCTATGGGTACAGGTTCATGTTCTGGATGCTCCAGTTCCAATCCAGTTCTTTGCTAATAGCATGGTAAAATCAATGGAAGATGGCTCCCCCGCCACCCATGTGGGAAACCCAGATGAAGCTCCCAGCTTGTAGCTTTGGCTGGCCTAGTCCAGCCCTGGCCATTGTGGTCATCTAGGGAGCAAACCAGCGGATGAAAGATCTCTCTCTGAATCTCTCCCTTTCTCTCTGTAACTCTTTCAAATAAGTAAAATTTTAGAAAGTCATTGGCCAGCTGAAGCAAGAGAGCAACAATGTAATGTGGAGATTAAAACACTTATAAATAAAATGTATGATAAGCATGGTATAGAAGCTGGGAAGAGATAAACGGAAGTATACTACTACGAAGTTCTTACATTATACTAGAAGATGCACCATAAACCAAAGATTAACACTGTGAACCTCGAAACGCACATTAGAAAAGCTACTGAGTTGGTCTTTGCTGCAGTGGTTAAAGACACCTAGATGTGCTATCACTGTGCCTAGGTTGGAGTTCTAGTTCTGCTTCTGACTTCGGCCTCCTGTTCATGGCATCCTGAGAAGCAACAGGTGATGGTTCAAGTATCTGGGTCCATGCCACCCCCATGGGAGACCTGCATTGAGTTCCGGTCTCCTCACTTCACCCTGGCCCATTCCTTGCTACCTCAGGCATTTAGGGGGAGAATCAGGAAATGGAAGAACTCTGTCTCTAGGTAGCTTAGACTTTACAGCCAATTAAGAGTTTATGGACCATACAAAAACAGGAAAATAGCATTCAGGAATTAACGGCGGCTAAGATTGCAGGTGGCTTATTCTTGTACTTTATATCTCCAAAACTATAAGAAAATACAACTTCTGTCATTTAAACCACATAACCTGTACTATTCTGATATGGATCTCTGACAAATAGATCACTTGACTGCAGGAATTTTCAAATTGATATGTAACAACTCCATGGAATTTGTAGCAATTTCTCAAAGGTTTTACAATACGAATCTTCACTATACTTGATAGTACTGTACTGTTTTCCATATAATATGGGAAATATTCAAATATTTAATTAAAAGTAAACATAAAACCAATTGTAGAGAGAATAAGGATCATAAATAGAACTATTATATCGAAAATTTCCTGTCAATTGGGATTGTCTAAGAGTAACATTTTGAATGTAAAAAATATAAAATGATCATATTTGTTTTTGAAAACAGCTTCTGTTCCCTTATATGCACTACATGTAGGTTTTGGAACAAAAATGTTAAAACAAAACAAAGAAACAAAAATATTAGGATATGGCACCAGACAAGATTGAACCTAAGAGTAAGACAGATGTTTAGGAAAAATTACATTTCAGTGGTTTGGATCAAGGCTAGCTGGTAAAAATACTGGATATGAGTTTTAAAGAAGAAAGAAAGATAGGATTTTCATTTGTATTTGTTGAACTTGAGGTATCTTTTAAAAATATTTATTTTTATTTCCTTATTTATTTAAAAGACTGAGAGACTGAAAGGGAGATCAAAGAGACAGGTAGAAACACATTTTCTAGCCACTGACTTACTCCCCAAATAGCCGCAACATCTAGGGCTGGGGCAGGATAAAGTCAGAAGCCTTGAACTTCATCCAGATCTTCTGTGTGGGTGACAGGGACTTAATGATTTGAATCCCCTTTTGTTGCTTTCCCAGGCACATTAGCAGGAAGCAGCATTCAAAGCAGAGCAGTTGGGATTCAAACTAGTCCTCCAGTATGGAATGCTGGCTTTGTAAGCAAAAACTTAACTTTCTGTGCCACACACCAGTCTAATGTATCTTTTGGAAAGCTACAGAAACAATTCACCAGGGAGTAAGCTTATGGCCTAAATGCTGGGGATGAGGTCCAAGCTGTAAACAATTGGAGTGTCAGACTATATAGAAGGCCAAGTTAATCAAAGAACACTGCAGAGTAGAATGAACTGAGAATCAGATGAAACAGCTGGGTGAGCCATGTTAGGAAGAAAGTAGAGAAATTCTGAGAGGGTGCTGGTGCTGTGGCATAGTGGGTAAAGCTGCCACCTGTGCTGCTGGCATCCCATATGGGCACCGGTTCGAGTCCTGGCTGCTTCACTTCCGATCCAGCTCTCTGCTGTGGCCTGGGAAAACAGAAGAAGATGGCCCAAGTCCTTGGGCCCCTGCACCCACGTGGGAGATGCAGAAGAAGCTCCTGGCTCCCGGCTTTGGATCGGTGCAGCTCCAGTTGTTGTGGAACCAGCAGATGGAAGATCTCTCTCTCTCTCAGCCTCTCTTTCTCTGTGTAACTTTGACTTTCAAATAAATAATAATAATAATAATAGAAGAAATTTTGAGAGAAGAAAAGAAAGCATCAGTGAGATTATGATAACTATTAACAAAGAAGAATTTCCGAGTGAAGAACATGGGCAGTGATTTCAAACATGGCAAAGGATTCCACGAAGGCAAAGACTAGGGAATAGTCTTTAAAACTAACTATAAGTTACTAGTAAAATTTTGAAGAACTGGATTGAGTTGAATTGAATCAAGGCTACATCAAATGGGTTAAAGTGCAAATGAGCAATGAAAATATTTGCCCAAAAATATAACTGTGGGCCATCTGTGGTAAAATCTACAATTAGACTGGCTGAGGGAAATGCATGGAGAGTTATTTAAAGACCTGTTGCAGATTCTATCCTAGATCCATTTTTGGTTCTCTCCATGAATCAAATACAACCTTCCAAATGCTATCCAAGCTCACACTATTATAGCAAGTCTTCACTGCATGTAGGTATTAGAATAAAAATGTAAAGGCACAGAAACAAAAGTAGCAACACTTGACACCAAATTAGGAAAAGGATTAAGTTACTGTTACCACTGCAGTGTTGCGAAGTGTTCATTTCCACAGTGGTAATAGGATACTGTCTGCTACATCAAAGTGACCAATAAATGTTTCAGACTAAATATCCCATGTGAATTTAGTATATTCTCCTCTTAAGGTCAACTTTAACCAGGTAACAAAATAAGTCTTTTTGCTATGGTACAAGAAAAAACAATCAGCACTCAATTTTGATGGTTCTAAGGGCTTATAGCCACGCAAATGTTATCGTGTTTATGTATACTTCTCTGATAGTGAATACTCCGTATTTTTCTTTTCCATTTTAATTAATGAACCATCATAATGCTCCTAAAATACAGTGTAAAACAAGTTGAGGAATAAACAAACAACTTACTGGTGATGTATCCATTGTTTTCCTTGTTCTTGCAAACAGGTAGAGGACTCTATAGAGTTATACCTAGAAAAGAAAATGAATGGAGGGATCTGTGAGAGAAACAGTTTGGTTTGATCCTATGTTCTATTGCGCAAACAAGATCATGATTAAAATTAACAGAGGATAACAGACACATTAGCTGGATAAAATAATACCAAAAAGCCTCCCGGGGGAGGGGGGGTAGCTTTACATGCCTGAGAAGGGGCAGGAATGATCTCATCAAAAGAAAATACACAATTTTATCAATTGATATGATTAAACATGAGTTATCATTAGCTTAATGGAAACTTGTTACTGATTTTGTAAAAATTAATGTTAATGCTAAGAAATAATTAAAAAACTTTAATGGATGGTTGTTCAAATAAATTACAGTACACTACAGGAAGACACATTATGCCAATATGTGTCTAAAACTTGCAATATAGAAAAAAGTAGATGGTATTAACTATTTTCCTGCTAATACAATTGTACTATGAATGGCCCATTTTTCATGATTCCACTAGAACATGCCTTCTTTTTATAAACACCTAAATTTCAGAGAAAATATTAATATTGCAATCCAACATATTTTTCCAAAAATTATACAGAGAAAATGGACATAAAATACAATATGCTTTTCTAGTAATTGTTCCAAATGACACACCTCCTTACATGTGTATCTTTACTGAGGACCTCCACACAATGATTTTGAGTTCTTCCATTTCTCTAGCTTTAGCCAATGGACATCAGTAAATGTAATGGAAATACAGTTTTTCAAAGTATTTGCAGAGGCCAGCACTGTGGCGTAGCGGGTGAAGCTGCCGCCAGCAGTGCTGGCACCCCATATGGGCGCCTGTTCAAGTCCCGGCTGCGCAGTTCCAATCTAGCTCTCTTCTACAGCCTGGAAAAGCAGTAGAAGATGGCCCAAGCCCTTGGGCCTTTGCACCCATATGGGAAACCCAGAAGAAGCTCCTGAATCCTGGCTTCAAAGTGGCACAGTTCCAGCCATTGCGGCCATTTGGGAGTAAACCAGGAGATGGAAGTCCTCTCTCTCTCTCTCTGTCTCTGCCTCTCTGTAACTCTGCCTTTCAAATAAATAAGTAAATCTTAACAACAACAACAAAAGAGTATTTGCCTATTTGAGTTTGCTTTTTTTGGGATACTGACTTATCTTGTGACGACGCCTGTTGGAGAGTCAGGCCCTACCCAAGAGCCAGCACAAACCAGCACACACGAGTGAAGACATCTTCAAAGAACCCGCTGCCGTCTGGGCACCAGATCCCTGAGCCCTCACTTGTGATCTCAGGCAACACTTGGAATGAACCTGTCCACACAGCTCATTCTATAGTGCTGACTCACAATTACAAATAAAATGGCAATGTTTTTAACTCAGGGAGCTTTTTTCGTTTTGTTACACATAAAATGCTGATGCATATTGGTGAAAAGGGGAGAAAAGATTGGATTATGTGCCAAATGCAATCAACAGAACTTCACAATCACACCTACAAATTTTCACAAATGTGATAAATGCCAACCAGATGGCTGTAAGTAACGATGTTGGCATTAACAAAGGCCTTGTGAACACAGGAAGAAATTCTCTGGAGATCCTAGGACTAGGTTTCAAAGCTTTACTGATATGTGATCACTATATTCTATTCTACTTATATTTTAAGAAGGTAATTTGCCATACAAGTGTGATTCTAGGGAAATTTAGCTCATTAATTTGCTTAGCATTAATGAGTTTCAAGAACAGAAAATCATATAAGTGGAAATGATTTTTCTACTGACATTAAATGAGAAAAAATGTACTATAAATATTTTAGGCTCCACAGTAAGTCATGAGGGGGAAATGATAGGCATATTCAAGGAAAATTCTTCTCAAAAATAGATGGAAGTTTTTAACTAATTGTGGCAAAATAGAGAAAACCAGTCAGAAAATTAAGGTGCAAGTCACGTGACTATGGGCAACCCATTTCTCTCCTGAAGCACAATCTGTTTCATCTTTCTTAGGTGGAAATGCCACGGCAAATCCTTCCTGAGATACCAAGAACTATCAGAATAGAGGCAGCAGAAGCGTCTCTCTAGATACTAAATGAAGACTAGGTTTGAGACGGGTCCAATTCTACAAATAATGAGAGCTGAATGAAGCAATCTGACGGTGCCAGGGATCCACAGACACGGATTCTCAGATATTACAGAATATTCCTCCATGCAGGCCACACCCTAAGACCCCTCTAGTAATCTCCTAGGCCCCTGCCTACCCTTCTGAACCCACTATCATCTCTCCTCGAAAAGTTCCTGTAAAACTCGCAGTACCACTCAGTAGCTGACAGATTACAGATGATGCGGCATCACTCAAATCTTGCTTACTCTGCGAAGCAGAATCAGTAGGTGTCTGGGCCATGCAGAGCTGGGATCTCCACTTTTCCAGGACACTGTGCCTCTGTCTGCAGCACTAGCGAGGTTCAGGGCAGGAATTGCTGGTAGAACTCCTGCTCAAGAAGCCCCCTCCTTCACACGGCCTAAACTCTCTTTTATTCCAAAGGAGAGGGAATCAGCAACATCCCCTGGCTCCCCCACCCCCACGGAACACAAGAAGGAAACCAGAACTTCCACTCGCTGAGGAGCCACCATGAAGGCCCACAAATACCAGCCGACACGGTGAGGCTGCAAATACGCCGCAGTAACGTCTCCGGGAAGTCCCAGGCATTCACTGGGATCGTTACCACGGTCACCTTACAGACGAACAAGCCAGGGTTATCCACGTCTGCGACAAGATCCCGCAGTGCCAGAGCCAGAGCCAGAACAAGGACACACACTCCACACATCCCGCTCACGCCATCTGTTCACCCACACCCAACGCTGCCACCCTCCCGCCTCGCCTCAACCGCTCCATTAGCAAAGCCTCTGGAACCAGCTTCCACGCACTGGGAGGAACACTCCCTATTTCCTGGCAGTGTTTTGTCTCCTGAAAAACGAACCGCTGAAAGCACAGCCTGAGTTGAACAGGCTGCAGAATTCCGACCCTAGGGACGGGTCCTGAGACCCAGCCCAGATCGGCCACACGCACCCGAAAAAGTCAGATTCCGCCCCCTCTGAGATCCACCGGTGTTTCTGAACCCAATTACTACACCCATCCCACTTCCCCGGGCTCCCCAAGGCTTGCAGGGACCGTCCTTTGTCCTCACCAACCTTCAGGGACGGAGTCCAACGCCACCGCCTGCAGAACACCCTGGACAGAGCCGAGCATCTGGAATTTCCCGGAGGAAGATGGCGGGGGTGGGCGGGGAGGCACATGCGCAGAAGGAATCTGGAAGTTTTCCCAGGGCCTCGCATCGGTGAAGTCGTCGGAGGTTGGGACTACATTTCCCACAAGCCCATGCGCCTCTTTGTTAGGAAACGGAGACCACGATTCCTCCAGCTCCGGGGTTGTCAGCCGCGCTGGCTGGAGACCAGCTGTGATGCATCTGAACCGTTCTCTCCGATGTCACAACCACTTGTAATTTTCACTCTTTAATAATTCCCACTTGGGTGCCGGTTTTGTGGGGGCAGTGCGTTAAGTTGCCACCCATGACGCTGGCATCCCGTACGAGAGCACCAGTTCAAGTCTTGGCTGCTCTACTTCCGAGCTGGCTTTCTGGCAGTGTACGTGGAAAAGCGGTGGAGGATGGGCTAAGTACCTGGACCCCTGCTGTCCACATGAGAGACCTGGCTGGAGTGCCAGGCGCCAGTATTCAGACTGGCCCAGCCCCAGCTGTTGTGGCCATTTGGGGAGTCAAACAGCAGATGGAAGATCTCTCTCTCTTTCAAATAAATAAATAGACCTTTGAAAAATAATTCTCACTTGGACAGATTCATGTTTGAAAGAATCATGCTTCTAATGGCGAAACTCAAATATGGTGAAGCATTTAATAATTGCCACCTGCTTTATTTTTGTAGTTATCATAATTACATCGCAGTTGTAAGTCCCACATCCACTTCTACAGATGCTTACTACACGGAAAAATTACAATGATTGCTTTACTTTGAAATGGTTAAATAAGAAACTAATATTCCTATGGTAACTGCTAAACTTTCAAAAAGATGCTTTATCTCATCTGCTAAAATAGCATGTGACCCAACCACGGATCACATTCTACAATGTGAAAAATCTATTCTAGTGCAAATACTGAAATAAAATAGCTAGGTGAATGAATTCTGAAATGATTGTGTAAATTTTAAAAGTGTCTCTGTCTGTAATTACTTAACTATAAACTCCTGAAATTTATCACACCCATCTGTCTACATTTCTGGAAAAATCTCTACTTATTTTTCTTAGAACTAGGCTATAAGTATGTCATCTCTTTGCTGGTTTCTGCCACAAAATAGGCAAAGAGGTCAACACAAGTGTTTCACAGAGTTCTTGCTGCCCTATCTGCTCCTAAAAAATGAGAGAATGTGGCCTTCAGTGGTGATGCAGTTAGGGTACTGGCTCTTAGTTGATGACTTATCCCTGGTTTTCTCTATGCCTAAGATATGGTTTGCCCTATTCAAATTCCTATATAATCTAATACCCTATAGTTTTTCCTCAGTGACCTTATTCTGCAAACAAAAGGATTTCAGTCTTGAATTTCCCATCACAGGTAGCACCAACAGAAGCAACTGGGCACTGTACATATCACTCTCAGGGTCATATTCCTTGAAATATAAAATGAATTTTTCAGGGCTCAAATAAGTAGATAGGCTCCTTGGAGTAGTAATGCCTCATGTCCTCTTCAGGAACAGATGCTTATATCTGGGGGCGTACACTTCTGCCTGCAGGAGCTGCTCTACTGGGACTGGAGGTGTGGATTCCATGGGGATTCCTGAGAACAGAGAAAGGGGAAGCCCACGTTCAGTGATTGTCAGCTGACCTTAAGTAACTGGCATCTTTGCTCTGGTCCTAGTCATACCTTATGTGTAATGATTGGAGTGCGTGATTTTGAGAACCTAGTCAGTAGCAGGAGTTCCATCACTTAGTTTGTACCAAATGCAAAAGAATGTATAATATAGTCCTTTAGTAAAGATTAATTCACAAGGATTAGGATCGGAGGTTAGTCTTCTCCTACTTACCACCAATGAAAATGTATAGTCATGTAACTGTGGTCTCTGATTATGTTTTCATTTATAGTAATTTAATTCAGTTAAATAATTATTTTTAAAAGGTGAACAGGTAAGATTAATATAACCTTTCCTCACAATCTTTTGAGGGTCTACAACATAAGTCAAACCTTGTTATTAGTCCAGTTTTAAATCCATATCTATACATAACTATAGAGTATATCATATACAAAGGAAGTCAGCTTTTACATGGATTTGAATTTGGAATATTACTGTATAAACTATTGCATATGAAGTTTGAAATAATTCAATAAAGACTTTGTAAATTATCAAGAATAATATAACTTCCTCAAGCAGTTTTATTGAGTTAAGACTATTATTCACTTATGCAATTCATCCATTAAAAATACAGAATTCAAAGGTTTTCACAGAGATGTGTAACCATAATCAACTTTAGAATATTTTTATCACCTCAAAAAAAAAAAAAAAACCTGCATGGGTTGGCACTGTGGCACAGTTAGTTAAACCTCTGCTTGTGACGCTCTCATTCCATATTGGAGTGTTGGTGTGAGTCCCAGCTGCTCCTCCTGATTTAACTCCCAGCTGACATGCATGGGAAAGCAGTGAAAGACGCCTCAAGTACTTGGGCCCCTGCAACCCACATGGAAGACCAAAATGAACTTGCTGCCTCCTGGCTTCAGCCTGGCCCAGACATGGCTGTTGTGGACATTTGGAGAGTGAACCAGTGGATCTCTCCCTCTCCCCCCACCCCTCTCTCCCTTTCTCTCCCTCATTCTATCACTCTGCCTTTAAAATAAATAAATATTAAAAAAAAAAACTCAATAACCTTTAATTGTTTCTTCACTATTTCCCATCCCACCAAACCTAAGCAAACACAGTGTGCAGTTTCTATAGCTTTTTCTACTGTGTACATTAGATATAATTAATGGTGAGATCCAAGTGTTCTCACGCTTAATTCCGAGACCCCATCACTCAAGTGGTCTTACCTACCTCTCAGCTCTACTCACCCAGAACATAGTCCTGGCAATAGGAAACTAGGAGCGGGAGGAGAAATAATGCTGTCCAACCCCTCAGAAGGCTTTAGAGCACTAATTGACAGCTTTGAGGAGAGGGAACCCTGTGTATTTAGCTGCACTTGTCTGGAGTTGATTTCCTGTTCCACTGAGGAAGGAAAAGGGAGGGAGGTAGCAGGTCTGGGTTGAAATGCCAGGAGTCTCCATGCTATTATTCAATCTTAGCAGAATTTCAATAATAAATATATCTCATTGCTATATATCATTTTAAATATTTAAAAACTATTTTTAAAAAAACTTTTTAAGGAATACAAATTTTATGTATTTCATATATACAGATTTAGGTAGATAGTGATTCTTCCCACCCTATTCCGAATTATTTTTAAAAATATTTTTATGTATCTGAAAGGCAGAGAGACAGAGATCTTCCACCTTCTAGTTCAGTGCCCGGTCGCTCACAGTATCTTGGGCTAGGCCAGGACGAAGCAAGAAGTCTGGAACACCAGCCAGGTCTCCCATGTGGATGACAGCATGCAAATACTCAGGTTGTTACCTGTCATTTCCCAGGCTGTGCATTAGCGGGAAGCTGAAATCAGAATCAGAGCTAGCACTTGAACCCAGGCACTCTGATAAGAAACAGGAGCATCCAAAGTGGCATCTTAACAACTGAACCAAATACCCACATCTCCAGTTTCCAAAGACTTGAAATGATTGCTCTGTTTTTACATACTACTGAATGAGGGTCCAAACAGCTACTCTCACTGTCAGGTAGAAGGCTCCTGAGGAATCATGCATAACTACTGGTTGCCTATAATTGCCACAAGGTAATAACACATTAACTAGCAAAAAGAATTAAAACTTAACCAGTTGTCAATATCATGTGAATGAGTTACATGATTAATTTTGTGCTTTGCAGGCTTTGCAAGTGATTTTACAGCACCTTCTCCTACCTGGCTCTAGAGAGATTAAATTGTGTCTGATAGAAATAGTAATCAGGCTGTATGGCTTGAATCAATATTAACCCTCCCCCCTCCCCCCCCCCCCCGTTAGAAACATTTTTAGTTTAAGGAAATTAGCTAACCCGCTGAGCAATTCTGAGAGGCATTATTATGTGGTCTGACCACTCCAGGCACTAAATTCCTGGATGAAACATTCATTGTATACCCAGGTCATTTGGTTATTGATGACAATGCCTGAGAAAGTTTCATTGGAAGGTAATGAAATAATTAATTGAAATGCAAAGAAGCCAACAGTCCAATGTCATAGAACAGTTGAGTTGAACAACTAATACTCTTGTTCTGATTCTAGGCTTATCAAAGTCCTAACAAATTGGTTTTCCATACAGTTCACTTACAGGGTAGGGTGATAGGAAAGCTGGTATCTGCTTTATCCCACACCACATTCTTTCTTTATAAGTGACCTAGTGGCCTGAGAACTTACTAACTTCATCTCTTATGAGCTAGATCAGGGTGAGTCAGCCTCCCTGGTCCAGCCAGTCTTGGACAGTGACAAGAATGACTTGTGGGTGTGTAAGCTGGTGGACTGTGTCCTAGACATTGGTAAATCAAAGCCAGCACTACTTGAATGATTAATCAGCTGTCCCTTGCCCCAAAAGACAGCCAGATGTGACTGCTCACTTCTGTTTAAAACATTTATGCCAACACCTGAGTTCTCAGAAGAATAGCATTTCCCATCGAATCACTTCAATAAGATTGTGTGACTCAATCAGCTACTTGTGTAAGAAGACAACTGCTTTACACAAATTCTCCACAAAGTTATATTAAAAGGAAAGGGGAAGAAATTTTAATCAAACTATACTACATGATTGGCATAACTGTTTCAAGTAGACACAACCATCGTGTAGACTTAACTACTGAATCTGAATATTATTCCATTTATGAAATAAACAGATAACAGTTACCTAAATTAGTCATGGAGAAATGGAGAAATATGTTGTCACTTGATTTTACTGTTACCAGGCAGTCTAGAGGGCTCTGCAAGTAGGGCTCAGTGCTGGTGTTCTGGAATCTTCTCCAAGGTGCTCTGGCCACAAAGAAGCGGCTTCTGCTACATGGCCTAGTTTCTAATGGTCCATTTTCCAGTGCTTGTGTAATTTCATTCACCATCCCCCTCCCTGTGTGTTTCATGCCCAGTATAGCTCAGGATCTGGCTCTGTTGCCAGATTCTTAGCCTCTTTGAGACTCTGATCTTGACATGAATGTAGCAATTTTCAGGACCATGGCTGTTAATCCTGGGGTGCATTTCCCAATCAGCTGATTCCTAGGGGGTATCAGTACATTGACTGTCTCATAAAGCCTCTGAGCTCTGGCTGTTTCTCCAAGAATAGCCTCAACTTAGAAATTAAGAGATCTGGGCCTGTACCATGGCTCAATTGGTTAATCCTCCGCCTGAGGTGCTGGCATCCCATATGGGCGCTGGGTTCTAGTCCCAGTTGCTCCTCTTCCAGTCCAGCTCTCTGCTGTGGCCTGGGAAGGCAGTGGAGGATGGCCCAAGTGCTTGGGCTCCTGCACCCGCATGGGAGACCAGGAGGAAGCACCTGGCTCCTGGCTTCGGATCAGGATAGTTCTGGCCATGGTGGCCATTTGGGGGGGTGAACCAACAGAAGGAAGACCTTTCTTTCTGTCTCTCTCTCTCACTGTCTAACTCTATCTGTCAAATAAAAAAGAATTAAGAGATCCAAGTGGATATCTGCAGTGTCCCTCCAAAACACAGGTTTCTTCTGCATCCTGAACATGATTAATTTTTCTCCTTTTCTCACAAGCATCTCACAACCTGGCCATTTTCAAATCCTGTAGGCATGGGGATCATCACCCACTTTTGCTTGGCTTGTTCTCCTCCCATGTAGATGATGCAAGGAGTTGTAATGATGGAACCAGGACTACTACATCCCCACAACATGGAGCACATCACAAAAGGGGCCACATTGATGGTTTCCAGGCTGGAGCTGCCACAGGAGTGGCAATGCTGCATCTGGGTGTCTGGCTTGTTCCCTTGGCTCTTGGAGCACTCACAGATATCTATGAAGTTCTTGGAGTTCATAAATATCTATGAAGTTCAAGGAACATCTTTGAGATTTAGCTGATTTACTTCAATGTAACATCTTTGATGTTCCTTATTGATGCCCTTGGAAGCTTGATTCAATGTCAACTCCATGATGTATTCCCGAGGGTGACTGACCTCCCCAAACATCTTCTTGAATAGCTCCTCAGGTCAACAGTGAGGACAACCTTCCAGTAGTTCTACCCAGAGCTGGCAGCCACAGGTTCAAAGCCAGTGGGGCCACAGTCATCATGCTCTTCCCTCTTTACTTCATCACTCAACATTTCAAAGGCTTCTGTCACTTGAGAGAACTTCTCATTGGCTTTGGAAATCACCCTGTTTGTGTCTGAGTGTTGTTGATAGGGGATGAGGCAGGTAGCAACATTAGGGCCACGAACAGAAAGCCACACCTCCTCTGCCCTAAGAAATCCTATCCACCCATCAGTCAAATAACACCTTTTTCCAGGATGGATCTTCTCTCACCTGGGACCTGGGGGCAGTACCGTATAACCACTCCCCTTTTCAAAGCCATAAGAGGCCAGAAACAGGGAGCAGCTTGCCCTTGCCCTTGCCCTTGCCCTGTGAGACAGTGTGCTGAGGCGCTATTTCTGTAGTCCTTACTCCTGTCCTTTTCCCTTCCTGGCCACTCTTTTTCTGAACAATGCCCAGGTATGTGCATGTTTTCCTCATTTTTCAAATAAACCTTTATTTGAAATGTGTACCGCATTTGTGCCTGTACTTAGAATGCTTCTCTAGGTAAAAGGCCAGGACCTGGAATAGGATTTTAGACCCCACCTTGCCCACAATAGCATTTCTTGGCAAGCTGATAATAGGCTTTCTTGGTATCTTTCTGGCTGGCATTTGGAGGCTATCCTAACATCTGGTAATAATCTTCTTTGGCCAAAGGAGTGCTCATGTGGAAAGAAGCAGTACACATAAAAGGGTGACTTCTTGCTCCTGTGAGTCTGACGTGGAGCCCAGGGGCTCTGAAGGCAGGGCTCGAAGGCAGCACTATTCAGTTTCAAGGCACCAAGACCTGCATGGGAGGGTGAGTCCTTGAGAACCCCAATGCTACCAGCAATCAATGTGTAGTGCACTGAGGGGCTTTCTTGGCTCAGGGATCAGCATAACCAAATGTTAAACACGCATCCTCTACTTTCAGATCTGTATCACTTGGTTGTATACTGTGTTACCTTCTGATATAACTTTGTATAGAGCTATGAATGAAAATGGAAAGTAAGGTATCTAAACAATGGGGACTGCTAGAATTACAAATTGTAAAGAAAGGATTATTCTGTGGCTTATCTCTCTGTTTCTCTGGGCATTTAGGAAACTCAGAATAACAGGGGATAGAAAATTCCAAAGCTAATTAAACCAACACAGTGGGTGTTTTACTTTCAAACAAAAATGGATTCCTTGCCAGATAAAACTTGACTTGCTCTTGGTTACCAGTGTGAACCCAGTTGGAACATTTGATTCTAGGCTTAGAGTTCTGCCTAGAAAGTCGTTTCTGGCTGCTGAGATTGAGCTGATTTACTTTAATGTAAGAAATGTTTATTGGGTAACTACTTAAAAGGCAACAAAGCTCACAAGATGTTACCCTCCCCCACTTCCTCCCCTTTTGTTGAGACCCTGGGTGCAGGAACCAAGCTCAATCTCCCTCAGACTCCCTGCAAAACAGATAAGCTGCAGGGGGCAGCTTTTGAAACCCGGTAAGAGAAAAGTTCCCAGCAGCTTCTAAAAGCCCCCTACTCCCTACTTCCTGCCAGCTGCAGGCCCCCTACTCCCACCAGCTGGGGCAGATTCCCTCTTCAGCCCAGCATTATAAGCACTCCGCAATAAAGCAACCCATTTCTGTTGAGGTCGGTCTCCTCTCCTTCTTCTGTCTCCTTTTTGGGGGTTACAAAAGGCCAGAACCCGAGCTATTCCAAACCTAACACTACTAAATGACGAAAATTTCCTTAAGGAGCTTACAGAAAGGGCTTGACCCACATACAAATAAACAGGCAGCTACAACACTCATATAACGTAATATCATTAAATCTTAGTGCTGCCAATGTGAAACCAGAGAAATAGCAGCATGGCTTTGTGAGGATTTATTCTTATTTTTTTGATAAACTGTTAAACTGGGGGGAGGGGAGAAATCATCCTAGTAGACAAAGCAAGTGTTTGTCTTCAGGTAGTGGGATTATATTTTCCTTTATAATCATCTGCACTTTTTGGCTTTTCTAAAGTGATTATGGGACCAACATTTGGTGCAGTGGTCCTGTTTCCTAGAATAACGGTAGGAATCAAGTGCCTGCAAAGGGATCAGCCAGTGTGTGGCTTCCACAGAGTGCCAGCCCTCTGTCATCCAGACTATAATGAAAACAGCTGCTGTACAGAGCGTCAGACTGGCACCCGCCCCACTGTGACCCTATTGTCAGCATAATTGGAGGTGCTGGAGCCATCGGATGGACCCCAGGAACGTGGTGGAGGAAAGAGCAAAGAACCCGTGGAAGGCAGAGTAGGGTGGGGGCGCCCTCCTGGTCCACACCGCAGGAAGAGGACTTAGAAAAGGAATACAGACAGGTGCCGCGGACGACCTGCCTGCAGGCCAGCTGCGCCCTTCGCGGACAGTCGCGCTCAGGACATCCAGGCACAGCACTTGGGTGAAAAAATAGAAAAATCCGGGCAGGTGCTTCCCACTACCTGACCCTATGAGGGTCAGAGGCCGACTGAGGTCCCTCCCCACCTCTCAGAAGGCAGCTTAAGTTGTTCGGTTCCCACCTGCAGAGAGACTTGGAGGAAAAGAATCACAGCCAGCCTGCAGGGCGAGTTCGCATCGCCATCTCCGGCCCTCTTCGTGCTGCCCTGCAGCTCATCGCCACTGGTGGCGGGAGTCGCGGCAGCCCAGTGGCCGTACGCTGCAGGACAGCCAGCTCTTCTGCGGTCCATCTGCGCTGGACCCAAAGGGCGCAGAGTTGGGCTGCGGGGCCCGCGTGAGCAACACGCAACTCTGCCGGGGTAGCCCAACTCTGCGCTCTTTGGGTCCAATCTCCAGGGAAGAAACCACCCACCCACCTTCTGGCAGAGCAAGGTAGGGTGTTGTTGGCACACGTCGGGTCTCCCTTGGCCACTGCCATGTAAAGGCCACCACAGGGTGGAGCCCAGCGCCCAGGGCGACAGGGGCCCACCGCCAGCCCCAGCCATCAGACCCGCTCTGCCTCTGGCCTTGGAGGTGTCCACGCAGGCAGGCGTAGTGCATACACACAGCGACAGCTGGTGGCAAGAAAGGACCTTGATTCTGCAGGAGCAGAATCACAGCCGTCCACTACGCAGGGCTGGCTCCATGCATTCTCCGGCATCCCTCAGATGGCATCCCCAGGAGCGTGTGTTTGGTTCTGGGGCGGGAGATGGGGGCAGCGGTTTCGGTTCTGTTGGGCCCTTGGTTTTTGCAGGAGGTGGTACAGGAGGACAAAGAAGCACATGCAAAGAAGCCAGCTTTTCCGTGGACGTGCAAAATACAATCGGAAGCAAAGATCATGACACACACGTGCATCAGACGGCACACCTGCAAAAGGTCATGGGGTCGGTGTCTGACACTGCGGAGGTGGAGAAACCCATGTGGTCCTTGTCGGGTGGCATTCACTCTGGAAAACAGTGGAGTCTTTTCCAAAGGACAGCAAACAAATGCAGAAGCACTAAGTACAATTTCCACTCAGTGACTCAAACCAGCTGGCATCGATTCCAGGGAAGGGAACACTTAGAAGCAGCTAAAGGTGTTCCAACATGTCTGGGAGGTTCCAAACTTGCTGGGCCTCCTAAATATTAGATTCCCCTCTCGGGGCCTGTGCAGTGGCATAGTGTGTTAAAGCCTCAGCCTGCAGTGCAGGCATCCCATTTGGGTGCCGGTTCTAGTCCCTGCTGCTCCATTTCCCATCCAGCTCTCTGCTATGTCCTGGGAAAGCAACAGGGAATGGTCCAAGATCTTGGGGGCCCTGCACCCATGTTAGAGACCTGGAGGAAGCTCCTGGCTCTGGCTCTGGTTTGGTCCAGCCCTGGCCCAGCCTGGCTGTTGTGGCCATTTGGGAGTAAACCAGTGGATGAGAGATTTCTCTCTCTCTTGGTCTCTCACTCTCTCTCTGAAATGCTGCCTTTCAAACAAATAAATCAATCTTAAAAAAAAAAAAAGAATAAACATTATGGGGGCTGATGCTGTGAGTCAGAGGGTTAAACTGCAGTGCCCGCATCCCATATGTGTCCAGGCTGCTCCACTTAAAATTTAGCTCCCTGCTAAAGTGCCTGGGAAAGCAGCAGAGGATGGGCCGAGTCGTTGAATCTATGTACCCATGCGCAAGACCCAGCTGAAGCTTCTGTCTCCTGGCTTTGGCCTGCCACAGCCCTGGCCAAAGTGAACCAGCAGATGAAAGATCTGTTTCTCTCTGTGTGTAGGTGTGTGCCCCTGCTTCTCCCTTTGTGTAACTCTGCCTTTCAAAAAAAAGAAAAAAAAAAAAGAAGAAAGAAAGGAAGGAAGGAAGGAAGGAAGGAAGGAAGGAAGGAAGAAAGAAAGAAAGAAAGAAAGAAAGAAAGAAAGAAAGAAAGACAGACCCAGCAGGGCCAGCGCCGTGGCTCACTAGCCTAATCCTCCACCTGTGACGCCGGCACCTTGGGTTCTAGTCCTGGTTGGGGTGCCGGGTACTAGTCCCGGTTGCTCTTCTTCCAGTCCAGCTCTCTGCTGTGGCCTGGGAGGGCAGTGGAGGATGGCCCAAGTGCTTGGATCCTGGCACCCACATGGGAGACCGGGAGGAAGTACCTGGCTCCTGGCTTTGGATTGGTGCAATGCCGGCAGTGGCAGCCATTAGGGGAGTAAACCAATGGAAGGAAGACCTTTCTCTCTGCCTCTCTCTCACTGTCTATAACTCTACCTAACAAATAAGAAGAAAAAAAAAAAAAAAAAAGAGGCCGGCGCCGAGGCTCACTAGGCTAAATCCTCTGCCTGTGGCGCCGGCACCCTGGGTTCTAGTCCCAGTTGGGGTGCTGGATTCTGTCCTGGGTTGCTCCTCTTTCAGTCTAACTCTCTGCTGTGGCCCGGGAAGGCAGTGGAGGATGGCCCAAGTGCTTGGGCTCCTGCACCTGCATGGGAGACCAGGAGGAAGCACCTGGCTCCTGGCTTCAGATCAGGATAGTTCCAGCCGTGGCGACCATTTGGAGGGTGAACCAACGGAAGGAAGACCTTTCTCTCTGTCTCTCTCTTTCACTAACTCTGCCTGTCAAAAAAAAAAAAAAAAAAAAAAAAAGGAAAAAGAAAAACCTAGCAGATCTGTCTCTGCCTCTCCCTCTCTGTAACTCTGTCTTTCAAATAAATAAATCTTAAAAAAAAAAAAAAAAGGGCCATGTGTGCTGTAGTGGGTAAAACTGTTGCCTGCAGCGCTGGCATTCCATATGGACACTGGTTGTGGTATGGGCTAGGTTAGCCTCAAATTTCTATTTCAGGTTCTTGCCTTTTGCTTAGAGAAGAATTCTAAGTACAGGCTTAAACACGATGTGCAGTGTGATAAGGTTTATTTAGAAAGTAAGAAGAATATACAGGCACATGAGGGATTTATTAAGGGAGAGTGGACCAGGAAGAGGAAAGTAGGACCTGCATACCAGTCTTTACAAGGGTCTACCAGGAGAGAGAGAGGGAGCAAGCCAGAGCACAAAAAAGACAGCCCCCTCCCCTTCCCCAGGCATCTTACTCACTTCCAAAAGGGGAGTGGTTACATAGTCTGATTGACAGGTGGGTGGATACAGGTAGGATTACACGGGGGCAGGGGAGGTTTGGTCTCCAGCTCATGAACTATCTATCTGATGTTACTCCTGTTCTTAATCCTGCTTAGTACAAAAACGTCAAAGAGCTTCCTCATCACCTTATTGTGGGGTGTTATATATAGATTGTAACATTAGGTGTGAGAAAACCAAGTATCATTCCTAGTTAAAATTTCCCTTTTGAAACGGGGGCCCTCTCTGGAGAATGTGGTTCTAGCAGTCTTTTTTCACAGTTATTATCATGCAATTGTGTGTCAGAACCCTTCGCTTATAAACTCTTAGCCTTGTCTAATTTGGTTTAGGGTTAACAACAGTGACTCCATCTTAATTTTTAAAAAAGATGATTTATTTGAAAGGCAGAGTTACAGAGAGAGAAGGAGCGACAGATTTTCCATCTGCTGGTTCACTTGCCAAATGGCTGTAATGGCCAGGGTTGGGCCAGGCTGAAGCCAGGAGCCAGGTGTCAGGAGCTTCATCCAAGTTTCCCAAATGGGTGGCAGGAACCCAAGGACTCAGACCATCTTCTGCTGCCTTCCCAACTACATTAGCATGGAGCTGAGCTGAAGCAGAGCAGCTGGGACTCAAACTGGTGCCCATATGGGATGCTGGCATCAAAGGCAGAGCTTAATCCACTGCATCACAATGCCAGCCCCTCCATCCTGATTTTTATTCTTTGTGCTCAAGATCTATTTCCGTAAAAGAACCGATCAATCATGTTCCATTTGTCCCTCCCCAAGCAGGATTTGACCTGGTTGTTGACCTAGTGCTGATGTGAGATAAATGGGGTTTAGAATCCTATTCCAGGTCCTTGCCTTCTACTTCAGAAACATTTTAAGTACAAGCATATATATGTTGAACAAAGTGATGCAATTTATTTAAAATACAAGGAATCAAACACACACACACACACACACAGTCATATTTGAGTAGTGGATTGGGTCAGAGAGAGAAGAAGTGGGGAAAGGGAAGCAGAGAAAGAGGCACCCTTAGCACCTTCTCTCACCCTTATTTCCTACAAAAGAGAGCGAGAACTTCCAGCACCTCCTCTTTTAAGACAATTGGTCACCCAGGAGGTTTATGACACTTCCATAAAATCCCATGTGGAGACTAACATACACAGTTATGTGATGATCCTTCCGCAGGTCCCGGATGAAGATATCACACCTTTCTGACATACAAATAGGATACAATTACATGGGGCAAGGACTTGTGTTTTGTGATCTCCAGCTCAGCTAGCTACCTTATCCCATACCAATATCATGCTGGGAGAGAAGTATTTGACTTCCAGAAGTCAGTGTCAAAAACCATTTCATCCCCATTTGAGCAACAAATAGGTTTTAGGACCTGTCCTTAGGCTAGCTTTACCTAGATGGAGTCCATTGTTAGACTTAGCTTTATGTGTTCTGTAGGCACAAGTTATCATCCCAAAATGCCAGGACAGCCTTATCTTGCTAGGAATTGTCCTCCTCTAAATTCTTAAAGGAAATAGGAAAAAAGCTAAAAAATGAAAATTATATAATAACCATCAACAACATTCAATAGGGAGATCTGATTATAATAAATATATATGCACCCAATGCCAGGGCTCTAACAGGAGACGGACTCCAATACAATAATAATGGGGGACTTCAACACCCTACTTCCATCAATGGACAGCTAAATTAGACAAAACATCAAAAAAGAAATGACAGAGCTAATCTACACTATGGACCAAAGGACCTAATTGATTTCCAGAGAGTTAGGTTGCACCTTACCCCAGTTAGAATGGCTCTCATACAGAAATCAACAAACAACAAATGCTGGCAAGAATGTGGGGAAAAAGGTACCCGAGTCTACTGTTGGTTGGAATGTAAATTAGAACAGTATAGAGATAAGAAATGGAATCAACCCAGATGTCCATCAGCTGATGACTGGATAAAGAAAATCTATATATACACTAGGGAATATTACTCAGCTATAAAAGAATGAAATCCCGTCTTTTGCAACAAAATGGATGCAAGCGGAAATCATTATACTTAGTGAGGTAAGCCAGTCCCCAAAAGACAAATACAGTATGTTTTCCCCGATCTGTGACAATTAATTGAGTACAAAAAATTTTAATGTATATGAGCATAACTGACATTTTGAGATTTGATTATTGTTTACAGCCCTGTGTCTACTGTTGAGGAACAATGTATTTTTTCGTCTTTGTTGAATTATTTACTTCGTGAAGGGTTAAACTCATGATTATAAAATAAACTAACTGAAAGTATGTCATTGTAAAAATTAAAAGAAAAAATAAAGAAAGGAAGGAGGAGGGAGGGTGGGAGCGAGGGTGGGAAGTATCACTATGCTCCTAAATCTGTATATATGAAATACATGAAATTGGTTCACCTTATATAAATGAAACATTTAAAAAGAACATAACAAATCATTTTCTTTTTATAAACAATAAATGGGGTTGCAATCTAATAGCAGATATATTATAATTGATTATTCATGTAAATGCAGTAGGGAAGATTGATTAAACACATAGCAACCAGAGTCAGAAAACAAAGTTAGCAAGCCTAAAAACAATAAACAGTTACAATTTAACAACAGGTATTATATAGTTTGTTGATTTATTATTGGCACTAAGTACATATAATAATCTCAGATTCAGAAACTGGCACTGTGGCGTAGAGGGTAAAGCTGGCGTGCCAACATCCCATATGGTTGCTGGTTCGAGTCCCGGCTGCTCCACTTCCAATGCAGTCCCCTGCTGATGTGCCTGGGAAAGCACTAGAAGATGGCCCAAGTGCTTGGGCCCCTGCACTCGCATGAAAGACCTAGAAAAAGCTCCTAGATCCTGGCTTTGGATCAGTCCAGCTCTGGCTGTTGTGGCCATTTGGAGAGTGAACCTGTGGATGGAAGATTCTCTCTCTTTGGCTCTGCCTCTCTGTAACTCTGCCTTTCAAATAAATAAATATATATATTTTTTAAAGAAACTCTCCAAGTTAAAAATCCAGCCCAAAGCAGACTTTGGCTTTTATATATATATAATAGAAAGCTTTTATTTAATAAACATAAATTTCATAAGTACAACTTTGGATTATAGTGGTTCTTCACCCCATACCTACCCTCCCACCCCCAAACCATCCCACCTCCTACTCCCTCTGCCATCCCATTCTTCATTAAGATTCATTTTTAATTATCTTTATATACAGAAGATCAACTCTATATTAAGTAAAGATTTCAACAGTTTGCACCCACACAGACACACAAAGTATAAAGCATTGCTTGAAGACTAGTTTTACCATTAGTTCTCATAGTACAACACATTAAAGACAGAGGTCCTACATGGGGAGTAAGTGCATAGTGACTCCTGTTGTTAATTTAACAATCGACATGCTTATTTATGATGTCAGTGATCACCCAAGGCTCTTGTCATGAGCTGCCAAGGCTATGGAAGCCTCTTGAGTCCACAAGCTGTGACATTATTGAAACAGGGCCAATCAAAGTGGAAGTTCTCTCCTCCCTTCAGAGAAAAAGCACCTCCTTCTTTGATGGTCCCTTCTTTCCACTGGGATCTCACTCACAGAGATCTTTCATGTAGGTCATTTTTTGCCACAGTATCTTGGCTTTCCATGCCTGAAATGCTCTCACGAGTGTTTTAGCCAGATCCGAATGCCTTAAGGGCTGATTCTGAGGCCAGAGTGCTGTTTAGGGCATTTGTCATTCTATGAGTCTGCTGTGTGTCCTGCTTCCTATGTTGGATCCTTCTCTCCTTTTTAATTCTATCAGTTATTATTAGCTGACACTTGGTCTTATTTATGTGATCCCTTTGACACTTAATCCTATCTTTATGATCAGTTGTGAACTTAAACTGATCCCTTTAACTAGTCAGATGGCATTGGTACCTGCCAACTTAATGGGGTTTGGAGTCACATGGCAGAGTTTTAGCTTTACCCTTAGGGGTAAAGACTTAGGCTTTTTACACTATAGTGCAAGGCTGGTGCTGCGGCTCACTAGGCTAATCCTCCACCTGCGGCGCCGGCACTCCGGGTTCTAGTCCTGGTTGGGGCGCCGGATTCTGTCCCGGCTGCTCCTCTTTCAGTCCAGCTTTCTGCTGTGGCCCGGGAGTGCAGTGGAGGATGGCCCAAGTGCTTGGGCCCTGCACCCACATGGGAGACCAGGAGGAAGCACCTGGCTCCTGGCTTCTGGCCCCGGATCGGGGTAGTTCCAGCCGTGGCGGCCATTTGGGGGGTGAACCAACGGAAGGAAGACCTTTCTCTCTGTCTCTCTCTCACTGTCTAATTCTGTCAAAAAAAAAAAAAAACAAAAAAAAAAAACAACCAAAAAACCAAAAAAAACAACTATAGTGCAAGACCTTTTGAAGTTTCAGGACCTACTGAGAAGTGACAACTCCATTCACTTATTGAAAGGCTAGGAGTTCTTGTAGTTGTTCTGTGCATAATTTTAGATATGTCAATGATTCCAACTATATCCTTTAAGGAAGAGAACAGATTCTTAATGAACTTATGCAAATAATCATGTTGCCACCAAAAAAACCCCAAAGTCTTCAGCAAAGTTTTTGCATTTTAAAGGAATTAAGTAGGGGTAGAGGGAAGGGAAATACTTCCATCTGTTTATAAACTGTAGCAAAGCACTCTAAATAATTGAAATCATAGTAAGGTCTTCCTCAGACTAGATGAAACATTTAAATATAGAATCAATGATACTTTAAAGAAAATACATCTACAAATTTCATTAATTCATTCAACCTCATTTAAGTGGTTCTTGTTGAATCTCTATTAACAGTTCTATGGATTTTTTTGGCAGTTTCTTTTCTTTCCTCAAATTTCTGGAACTTCTTATCTAAATTAGCCAGAAACTGATAATCAGGAACTTCTGTTAGAGACTTCTCTGTCAATCTGATTGCAAGTGTTTTTAGAGAATACAAAACTGTAGATGACAAAAGACTTTAAATATCCATAGTTAAAATTATAAAAGTCGAGGTACCAATACTGTGGCAAAACTGGTAAAGCTGCAGCGTGTAGTGCCAGCATCGCATAGGGGTGCCGGTTCAAGTCCTGGCTACTCCACTTCCAATCTAGCTCTCTGCCATGGCCTGGAAAAGCAGTGGAGCATGGCCCAAGTCCTTGGGTCTCTGCACCCACCCGGGAGTCCCAGAAGAAACTCCAGACTCCTGGCTTTGGATCGACTCAGCTCTGGCCAATGTGGCTATTTGGGGAATGAACCAGAGGATAGAAGAACTCTCTGTCTGCCTCTGCCTCTCTGTAACTCTGCCTTTCAAATAAATAAATAAATCTTTTAGAAAGATTGTAAAAGTAATTAATTGACAAGTGGAGCATTTTAGGAAGCATCTGAAGGATTTTACAAACTTCTGTCACTTTTAGGTCTCTGGGCCTGTTTTCCATCAAGATAACCATTATCACTGGTAACATAACATGAGGACCATCAGACTTTTATAACATTTACATAATTTCTAGAACATTTACATCAATAACATCATTACTGTATTATTCAATTTACATTTTAAAATGACCCTTTAAAAATCTCCAAATTAAGACAAGATTTTCTAAATAAAAGAACAACTAGAATTCCAACCTTAGTTACATACAAGCAGTCTTGAATTATGGACATTTTATGGAAACATATGTTAGTAAAATGGCACAGTATTATCTATGGTGGGATCCACACCATGGACACCATCCTAGGCTCTAGCCCCTGCTAGAGCAGGGTGACCTGGAAGCCAGGTGACCCCATGGCTCAACCACGGGTGTCAACTTCACCCCCACCCTAATGGGATTCGCTGCACCTACTTCCCTGCCTACCCCCTGGCAAAGATTTAAGAGGACCTGTTCCTGAACATGTGGTTCTTGCGCTCTCTGTCTCTTGAGCTCACTTGCTTATGCTCTCCTCTCTCTCTCTTTTCTTTCTTTGCCCCTTCCCTAGGTCTGTCGGTTTCCCCCACCAATAAACCCTTTCCCTTACTCCAGCGTTTGGTATATTTTGTTTGGTCTTACAACATATTTGTTACAAATAGTCTTCTTTATAGAATTTAAGATGTTAAGTCTAGCATGCATTAGACTTTGGAGTTTTTCATGGCACCTCCTCATGGAGTTTAATATTCTTTTTTTTTTTTTTTTTTAGTTTTCACAGGCAGAGTGGACAGTGAGAGAGAGACAGAGAGAAAGGTCTTCCTTTGCCGTTGGTTCACCTTCCAATGGCCGCCGCGGCCGGCGCTGTAGCCGGCACACCGGGCTGATCCGCTGGCAGGAGCCAGGTGCTTCTCCTGGTCTCCCATGGGGTGCAGGGCCCGAGGACTTGGGCCATCCTCCACTGCACTCCCGGGCCACAGCAGAGAGCTGGCCTGGAAGAGGGGCAACCGGGACAGAATCTGGCGCCTCGACCGGGACTAGAACCCGGTGTGCTGGCGTCCCTAGGTGGAGGATTAGCCTGTTGAGCCGCGGCGCTGACCAACTCATGGAGTTTAACTTTCACATGGTCATGATGGTGTTTTGTAATTTCTGGTCCCGCACAGGACACACAAACATCATGTGAAAGTGGGCATATCAAAAGACCAAGTGAGGAAATAAAGTTACAGTACAGGACTGGAAGAAATTCCAGCTCAGCTACCTCTATTGACTGCCTAGTTCCCTCACTTCACCAGGATCTCCATGCAAGTCTCCTACGTGGGTGACAGTACTCCAGTCATCATCATCCACTGCTTCCCAGTTGCATTAATGGGGAAACGGGGAGCTGGGCTAGAAGCAGAGTAGCAGGGACCCAAGTTGGCACTCCATGTGATGCCTGAATCCCGAGTGCTGCACCACAATGCATACCCCTGCTGATGCTTTCATAAAAAATATGCAAATAGGAATTTCTCTGCAATAATAAATATTCTCCCAGTTGAAATACAGTTTCATTTATTGGTTGGAATTACATGAAATCTTTGGTAGATTCCTTCTGAAAGCCTACTGATTTTTAAATATTACCCTTGGGGCCAGTGCTATGGCGTGGCAGATAAAGCTGCTGCATGCAGTGCCAGCATCCCAGATGGGTGCTGATTTGAGTCCTGGTTGCTCCCCTTCCAATTCAGCTCTCTGCTATGGTCTGGGAAAGCAATAGAAGACGACCCAAGTCCTTGGGCCCCTGCACCCTTGTGGGAGACCTGGAAGAAGCTCCTGGCTCCTGACTTCATATCGACACAGCTACAGCTGTTGTGGCCATCTGGGTAGTGAACTAGTGGATGGAAGACCTCTCTCCCTCTCTCTCTCTGCCTCTCCATAACTCTGCTTTCAAATAAATAAATAAATATTTAAAAAGAATATTAGCCTTGAGATTGGTTTGTATGATGCATCGCTTTTGAAGGATTACAAATACTCCTGGCTTCCCCCTTTCCTTACATTCTATGCCACGGTAAAAACCAGCACTGTAGTATTTTATTTGTTTTATGCAAATGCAACTTAATGGATCTGTGCATTATGTCCCCATGTTTCCTGCCTCTCCCTTCACCTCTGGGTGGCCATGTTCCTCTTGAGGCAAGCATTCCTGAGATCATAAATATGTAGCAAGGTAAATTCTATCAATACTTCCAGGTACTTAAAAGCTAATTTTATTTTTTAAAGGTTTATTTATTTATTTGAAAGTCAGAGTTACACAGAGAGAGGAGAAATAGAGAGAGAGAGAGAGAGGTCTTCCATCCGATGGTTCACTCCCCAAATGGCTGCAATGGCCGGAGCTGTGCCGATCCAAAACCAGGAGCCAGGAGCTTCTTCTGGGTCTCCCACGCGGGTGCAGGGGCCCAAGGACTTGGGTCATCTTCCACTGCTTTCCCAGGCCATAGCAGAGAGCCGGATTGGAAGTGGAGCAGCCGGGACTAGAACCAGCGCCCATATAGGATGCCCACGCTTCAGGCTGGGGTGTTAACCTGCTGTGCCACAGCGCTGGCCCCTAATTTTATTATTTATAGAGTCTTGTTCAGAAATTGTCCTCACAAATTTGTTTTAAGATTTATTTGAAAGGCAGAGAAATATAGAGAAAGAGAAAAGAGAAAGAGAGAAGCACATACACTCAGAGAGTGTTTCTGTCTATTGGGGCACTCTCCATGCATGGCCTAAATAGCCAGGTCTTGGGCCAAGCCAGGGCTAGGATTCAGGAACTCCACCCTGTTCTTCCAAATGTATAGTAGGCACTGAAGTACTTTGGCCATCTTCTGCTGCCTTCCCAGGAACATTAGCAGGAAGCTGATCCGATGCAGAGCAGCCAGGACTCAAAGTGGCACTCCAGTACGGGATGCTGGCATCCCAAGTGTGGCTTAATTCTCTGTGTCACAGTGCTGGTTTGCACAATTTTTTTAAGTTGCTGAAATCAGATACGCACATTTGAGGGTATTTAGAAAGTTCATGGAAAATAGAACGAAAATGTTTAGTTATTATTTTAGGATTCATGCACAGGAGGGTTTTGAAGAAGTTCATGGAACATTTGTATTATGGGGTCAGGCATTTGGCTTCACCATGAAGATACACGTTGAGATGCTGCATCACATATCGGAGTACAATAGTTGAGTCTTGGCTCTACACCTGATTCAAGTTGCCTGCTAATGAGTACCTTGGGAGGCAGCAGGTGATGGCTTAACTAATTGGATACCTACTATCCATATGGGAGACCTGGACTGATTTCTCATCTCCCAGCATTGGCTTGGCCCAGTCCTAACCATTGAGGGGATTTGAGGTCTGAACCAGTGTATGGGAGCTCTCTTTGTCTCTCTTTGATTCTCAAAAATAAATAAATAAATAAATAAATAAATAATCTATTTAAACGTCAGATTTGGGGGTCAGTGTTGTGGCACAGCAGGTTTAACCACTGCTTTCAACACTGGCATCCTGTATAGGAGTGCTGATTCAAGTTCTGCCTGTTCTGCTTCTGACCCACTTTCCTGCTAATGCACCTGGGAATGCAGCAGATGACAGCTCAAGGGCTTGTGCTCCTATGCTCATGTGGGTGACCCAGATGGAGCTCCTGGCTCCTGGGTTTGGCCTGACCCATCACTGGCTGTTGTGGGCATGTAGGGAATGAACTGGAAGATGGTAAATTTTTCTCTTTGTCTCTCCTTCCCTCTGATGCTTTCATATAAATAAATAAATAAATCAAACATAAAGTGATTGAAAGACATAAAATTCATCTGGAGAGACTGATTCAAGAAGTTGAGTCTCAGTTAAAATTTATTCTCCTAACCCAATTACAATCAATATCTCACTAAGCATGCTTTTTAACTCGACATAGTGTTTATAAGTTCTCAACTAATGTACAGGTATGCATTGTCAAATGAACAACAAAAATGATGAATAAGGAGGAAGAACTTTGGAACTGTAATGAGTATTAAAATGTTGTATACTGGCTGGCGCCGCGGCTCACTAGGCTAATCCTCTGCCTTGTGGCGCCGGCACACCGGGTTGTAGTCCCAGTCGGGGCGCCGGATTCTGTCCCGGTTGCCCCTCTTCCAGGCCAGCTCTCTGCTGTGGCCAGGGAGTGCAGTGGAGGATGGCCCAGGTGCTTGGGCCCTGCACCCCATGGGAGACCAGGAGAAGCACCTGGCTCCTGCCATCGGATCAGCGCGGTGTGCCGGAGGGTGAACCAACGGCAAAAAGGAAGACCTTTCTCTCTGTCTCTCTCTCTCTCACTGTCCACTCTGCCTGTCCAAAAAAAAAAAAAAATGTTGTATACTTACAGATAAAGAAGTTAAAGTAGTGGAATACTGATGCAAAAAGCAGACCATCCAATACAATAGAACGAAAAGCTCAGAAAAAAATCATATGTGTGACATTGGCATGACCATCTTCATTTCAAACATACATTCTTACATGGAGATCAAAATTCTAAGTAGACACTAGTAACCTGAATAAATAGGAATAGAATTTGTTTAACAGCGAGGAAATAAATGTACAATCAGATGCATATGTGGGCCACAAACACACAAATACCCATAATCAGTGGACCAAAGAGATGCTCATGAAAGAGTGAAAGAGAGAAAAAGAGAGCAGAGCCTCTAAGCATGATCCATGGCAACATGAGACCTCTTCCCACTGGCATCTTTTTATGATAAGGGGGTGGTACCTCAATTGGATATACAAACTGGCTGCAGTCTTTTTTTTTTTAAATGTATTTATTTAAAAGGCCGAGTTTCAGAGAGAGAAAGAGAGGAAGAGAGAGAGAGAGGGAGATCTTCCATCCATCTGTTCACTCCACAAATGGCCTCAATGGCCTCTGCTGGGACAGCCCTAATCCAAGAGCCAGGAGCTTCAGCCTGGTCTCCCATATTGGTGCAGGGCCCAAACACTTGGGCAACACTGTTACTTTCCCAGGTGCATTAGCAGGGAGCTGGCTTGGAAGTGGAGTGGCTGGGACTCCAACTGGTGCCTATATGGGATGCTGGTGTTGCAGACAGAGGCTTTACCTGCTGTGCCATTAGGCTGTCTCCCTGCCGGGAGTCTTTATCATGTGACCTGGTCCCAGGATGAAAATATCCCTGGAAGGTGGGCCTATGAAGCTGACAGTTAAAAGAAATAAACGTTATTTTACAGGGTTGTGAGAATTCCAGCTAGCTTAAACTTTTACTAAGAGCCTAATAACCCCGTATCACTTATGAACTTAAAGTAAGATAAAATTAGATTTTAACTTGGTGGCAAAGAATGAACTGTTTGGCACAGGTAAACATTTTTTTTTCCTTAAAAGTTCTTAAATGTTACACAAGGCTCCAACATAAACTGCAGTTTGATTAAAGGTTCAACTGGGGGAGACAACGAAATAAATAAAAATGAACAATGGCACGCATGGGCCAAAGAGGGAGTGGTAGGAGCCCTGTAGAAATGTGCTTGTATTTCTTCTGCATGCCATGGGCTTGGCTCCTAAGTGTGCATTTGATGACACACGGCCACACGTCCGGAATCGCCAACAGAGCCTTTTGTGAATCCACCTGCTAAATTCCCGTGAAGACCAGATGGGATCCAGAGTGATGGGGCAGGGTCATAAACTGAGTGATAAGGACATTTCGAGTGCCCAGGGAGTGTTCTCTGGGGCGAATCTTTCAGCATCCCGAAGCTCCCTGCTACTCCAGTCCCAAAGACGTGAAGCCGCTTTCCCCGAAGCGAACGCTTTCCTTTGACAAAATGTCCCAGGGACTCAGCCAGATGCCAACCGGGCGTGAGGCCACGCACACGCTGAGAGGTTTGTGAGACCCGGATTCTGCACATGCGCGCGGAGCGCCCCTGGCCGCCAGCCCCCTGCGCGCATGCGCAGCGCCCTTGGCTGCAAGGCTCTGCGGCTGGCTGTTCTGAGCCTACCGCCTGAAGGCGGAGCCCGTTTTGGTCGCCACCTCCTGGATCCCCCGGTTTGCCTGTCTATGGCGCTATTGTTGGGCTCCGGAGGCGGCAAAAAGCCCAGGGCTCGGGGTGGGGGTGGTGGTGGTGGGGTGAGGTGTCTGTGAGGTCGTAGCCTCCGCAGTGAGGAAACGTTTTACCTTTGCGGGTAACCAGGTGTGAGAATGGCGCTAGCGTTTAGTCTCGCGTTCCACGGCCGAGGCCGGGAGCTGAGGAAGACGAGAGAGGCCCGCGTGGCGAGCCGGCCGGGGTGCAGCGGCCCCTGCGGCTCTGGAGACGCGACCCGAGGAACCGGGACCGGCGCCTTCCCGGCTTCCCAGAGCCTCGCGGGCGCCCCAGCGCCGGGCCCGGGTCGTCTCCCGGCTCTCGCGACAGGTCTGCCAGCCTCGCGTACTGAGTGGGGTTGCACTAATTGTTTATATCTTTTTTGAAGATTATTTGAAAAGCAGAGTTGCAGAGCGAGACAGATTGTAACCGTGATAAAGGCATCTTCCTTTTCCTTTTTGTATTTTTTATAACGAAACCCTGTTACTGATATTGTGAGCCACCTTGTGCCTGGCAACGTTTGCATAAGAATTTCAGGCGTCCGTGGTGGGTTGTTGTGATTTAGCATGGACTTATGGCCGAGTTAACAATGAAGTCTCTACCCAGCTAGGCTGAGCCCCAGTTTTAAGAAGCATCCTCCTGGCTGACACCGCGCATTTACCAATTAAATAGACCCATTTTATTTCCAACCGGCCCCCGACGCTGCTCTTGTCCTTTAAAAGCCCCGCTTACTGGCTTGTTGGGCGGAAAGAGGACCTTTTGGATCAAGAGCGCTCGCTTTCCCTATGATGCCGGCTTCTTGGAATAAACTTTTTTTTTTTTTTTTCCTTACCAACCCTGGTCTTTCGTGAATTGGCTATCCAAGCAGCGAGCAGCAAAGGCCTGATTATGTGGTAACGAAATTAGTACCCAGGGAGGGACTTTGGGGTGTGTTTCTCAGGAGGCCTAACCCTTTTCTGTTAGCAGGGAAGGGCAATGGCCACTTAAACCCCACCCCAAAGCTGCGACAGGGACTCCAGGGACATCCCAGCTGCTGCCCACAGCGCTCTGTCGGGGAATCTCCCTTCTCTCCGTGCTGTGGCATCAGCTAGGGATAAATGAGAAAGTGGTGATGGGCTCCTACTTGAGTAAGGAGCCTAAGACTGGGTAAGTCGAGCCCCGTGCACACCGGGAATCCTGTTTCTGCCATTTGGGCCTCGTGCCATTTGCACCCAGCTTAGGTCTTTTTAGCTTGTTCCTGTTCCGGTTGGATGGAGATAAAATTCTAATATTTTTACCTCAGTGCCTCTACGAACTGGATTTGGTTTGGGAGAGTACTCGTTTGGCTGTTTGTGTGAGAATTTCTTTCTCTTGTGAAATATGGGCAGTTGTGTTCCATCCAAAAGCCCCATTGGTCACATCTTGGCCGATTGGGCAGCCTAGTTATGATCCTATGACTAAGAAGAAAATGGTGTTTTGTTGTGATACCGCATGGCCCATGTATGTGCTAGATTTTAAAGAAAGGTGGCCATCAAGTGGATCTCTGAACTATTATGCTATCCTATTGAGGTTCTGTCAGAGATTAGGCAAATGGGATGAAATACCTTTTGTACAAGCTTTTTTGTTGTCACATAATAAGGAATCTGGTAAGGAGTTCAAAAGAAAGGAAGCAAAATTTGTTCTGTTTCAGACAGTAAAACCCAGGAAGAAATAGATGATGCAGAAAGTAACCTTTTAAATACCTAAACATTCTGACAACTGTGTCTTTGGGAATCAATGCCCAAGGAAACATGATAGGAGTATCTCCTAATTTAGAAAATGCTGAAGCTACAGCTCCACCTCAATCCCGACGTAGAGCAGAGGCCCAGGGACACCCTGATCTCTTAAAACCTGTTGTAAACTCCCACAGATGCCCCGATGCAGTTGACAGTGGGGAACAAGAAGTCATAGGAATAATACAACAAAAAAGCATTTATCTATTGGAGTGCCAACTGAATCTGAAGGGAAGATATAATTTTTTTTACATATGAAAATGTCCAACTGTTTTACTGGTACTAGAGTTATTTTCCAAATTAAATGCTCAAATAAAGTTTTTTTTCCCCCTTCAGTTTCTAGCTGAGAAAAAGTATGCTTAATTCTGGTTACTAAGAGCAAGAAGTAATTCTAATCAATTGATGGTAATTTTTAAAAGCAGCTAGAGATTGTGACAGAAACTGCTTTATTCTGTCTTGTTATGTATGTGTTCTATGTGTGCACATGTTGTCTGTTGTGTTTACTTTGTTACCATACTACTATGAAAATAATAATTCTCAAGAATAGTTTTTGAATTGTGGATGAATCAAGTATGGGGAGAAAAAGTAAATGCTTCCACCTTTATTTTACGAAGTGTATTTTATCTATCTACCATAAACTATAGATGGCTTAAGAAATTTCCTTATTTTAGGCACTGAAAACACTTAAGTTTAAAACCAGCAGTGCTTGAAATATATGTATTTTATATATATATACATACATGCATAAACAGCTATACAATTGTTCAGTTCCCTTAACTTCACAGAATTAATTATTTCTATTCTTACTATCATTGGAAGTTTCATGAACCCACTAGTTTATTCATTAGCATTCTGGAATTTTTGTTTTGTTCATTGATCTTGAAGTTATCAGAAACCTGTATTCCAGAGTACTTGTTAGAGGCTTTCCCATGAATCTAATTGCAAGTGCTTTTAGAAAAGTGTCATATCTGTAGATGATGGTGGTGACATTTCAGAAATTGACAAGGAAATTCAGTCATTTCCATTGGGAACAACATTTCAAGACAGTAATCATGACTGAAAGGACCATCAGATTTATACAAATTTCCTATAAATTGAGAACATTTATATTAACATGTCCATATGTATGTGTGTGTGTGTATAAATATGTAAAACTCAAACAGCAATTCCAATGCAACCCAACATAGCAAATAAACCTGATTAGTTTATGACCTCTATAGATGAGAGGTACCCTCTGGAAGTTCTCCAGGGGCCCAACTGGAGAATCTCAATGTCAAAAATTCTTATCTTAGAACCTCTATCTCGGGGAGACATAACATAAATATCAAAAAGTGTTAGAACACATTTTCAAAATAGGACCACAGATCACTTTGAAATAATGGTCACTCACTGAATCAGAGTGATTTAATAATTGTGAAGTGATTACTTTTATAAGTATGAGCATGATTAAAAGATTTAGAAGCAAATAAATGAAAAATCCTTATCTCTTTTAAAAAAAACAATATTTGCTTCTTGGCCTTTTGGCTAAGATCAAGTGTAAAAAAAACCCCAATGTTTATTTGACTTATTTGAAAAGCAACGATATAGAGAGAACAGATTTCTCATCCATTGATTCACTCCCCAAGTGTCCACAACAAAAGACAGTGCTTGACAGAAGCTAGAAACTTTCATATGGACTCCCTTATGAGAGGCAGAACCTCAGCAACCTGCACCATCACCTGCTGTACACCAGGGTGCCCATTAACAGAAGTCTGGAGTGGAAAGTGGAGGCAGTACTCCATCTCAGGCACGCTGGTATGGGGTGCAGGGTCCAACTGCTGTGTCCAGCATTTGCCCCAACTTAGCCATTTTAAGGAGGAATTTGAATTTTCCTAAGTGATCAAAACAACCCAAGAGAAATTATCTTGAAAAAATATTTTCCCTAGGCCAGTTAGCAAGGTAAGTTAAAATCACATGCAGTGAGATTGATTCTCCTTATATGAAGTCTGCTTAGATAACTTGGAAGTCAAAACTGATGAAGAAAGGTACTTTTGGTAGACACTGGAAGAGTGTGTGTGGAAGGTTATGAGTGTACATCTTATTATATTAGAATATAAACAAGAAAACCAATGCCTTGTGCAGGACAAAGCACAACTCTTGAAGAAAGTAAAAACATCTGAAGTTGGTTACACAGAACTCAAAAGGCTCAAAAGAAACCAAGAGTAAAGAATTGAATTATCCCAGGACTTTATGACCAACATTTATATAATCAGGTTGCAATGTCAGGGTAAGAGATAGGTTTTAAAGACAGGTTAGAAAGGGAGATGACTAAAAAGTTGAGGGAGAGGTTCATCAACTAATGGCAACTGTGAAACAGAAAATATGTAGTACAGAAGATGGTTACAATATTCAAAACCATTTCAGAATTAGAAATCAAAGTCTGTCACAATTTCCTAAAACTATGTCAAAATTTCAAAAAAAAACTTTTTGCTTTAAACATTTGAGTTAGTGGTGCAGGTGTTGGTGGAGGTGTCTGCCCTGTTGGAGCACCTGGGTTTAAATCCCACCTGCTGCTCCTGATCCCAGCTTTCTCCTAGTATGGACCTAGGAGGTGGTGGTGATAGCTCAAATGGTTTGGCTGCTGCCACCTCTTTGGAAGATTTGGATTTAGTTTTCCACTCTTGGCTTGGAACCCCCAGCCATTTTAGTCATTAAGGGAGTAGAGCTGGTGTTGACAGCTCCACCTGTCTCTGCTACTGAAAAAATAACAATGAAAAAGAACAGAGAATTATATTCTGGTTTTATATTCACAAGTTAATGCTCAGTTTTTCAAAAACATATATGCAGTTTTCTTCTAATTACAGTCAACTTGACCACACCTAAAGCTTTTTTCAAAAAATTTGTCCTCTACAGACTGTACATGATAGGCTTTTTACCTACTAAAGCCTTTACTTCTGCCCTGTTTATTTCTTCTGCCCTCTTTATTGCTTCCATTCTGAAACAATCAATGTCATTCTAGTTTAGCACAAAAATTATTATATATCCAAAATTCTTTCACATATAATAAATAATCATTGTCTCAATAAATCTCCTCATCCAAAATACATCCTTTTACAGTAACTTCCCTTGCATCTCTCTGCACAATTTGCTGGTTTCTTTCTGTTTTGGTTTTATTTAATTCTGTAAGTGTATACTTTGAAACGTTCACTTAAGAAAGCTCTGAATTTAGACAAAATTAAAAGAATGTATTTGCCTTCTTTATTGTTTTTCTCATCAAAACCACATGTTGATTTTCTTGTTTTCATTTAGAATTACAAATATTAGATTTTTAAATTGTTAATAACCTTAATTTCTCCTGAGGATTCAGGAACAGAACAATTTTGAACACTTTGCTATATACCAAGAATTTATTGCCAAAACAGGATGTATTTATTAATAGAATCAAATACATTGTCTTTCCTATACACTGTAAGAAACCAAGAGTCCTTTATGTTTAGCATTTGGTGCTGTCAATATCTTTGCTTACTTAGAAGTCACTCACAAGTAGCCATCAGGGTATACTTTTATGACTTTAAGTTACATGAGAAGTCAATTCAGAGACATTTGTTCCATAAACATTCACCCCATTTATTTATTTTTGACCACTGAACCTAGGTTTCTTTTGAAAACCAAAATATTAGGATAGTCATCATTTCAAGCTTTTTCTTTGTCAAGGAAAAACCTTTAACTTTATTTATTTATTTATTTATTTATTTATTGACAGGCAGAGTTAGACAGTGAGAGAGACAGACAGAGAGAAAGGTCTTCCTTCCATTGGTTCATCCCCCAAATGGCTGCTATGGCCGGCGCGCTGCGCTGATCTGAAGCCAGGAGCCAGGTGCTTCCTCCTGGTCTCCCATGCAGGTACAGGTGCCCAAGCACTTGGGCCATCCTCCACTGCCTTCCCGGGCCACAGCAGAGAGCTAGATGGGAAGAGGAGCAGCCGGGACAGAATCTGGCACCCTGACCAGGACTAGAACCCGGGGTACTGGCACTGCAGGCGGAGGATTAGCCTAATGAGCCGCAGCACCAGCCACCTTTAACTTTAAATTGCTGCACTTGGCACAGGAGGCAATGGACACTTCCATGTACCCCCCATCCTATATTTGTTGTTAGGTAACATTTATACTTTTACAGCCTTCAACATATAACAGAGATGAATATAACCCTGCATGGCTGGCAAACCCAGGCAAAAGTATATGCTAAGAGTTGTGAATTTTTTTACCAAAAGATTTAAAACCAGCATGTTCATCAAAGATGTACTTAAGTCACATGAACTCAAAGGGATCTGAGTTAATTACTATAATGTTAATAGTTTTAATTGATGTGAGCGGTCATTTATCTGGGAGTCAATTTGAGTAAAATTCCTTGAAAGATTTTCCCATGTGGACACAACGTACAACACACAAATGTGTAACACACGCACATACATATTTACACACACTTAGACTGGCTCTGCTTGCAGTGTGATGTTCCTCTTCCCTGGGTTCATTGATATGGGAAAGCAGAGAGCCTTCAAAGTAGGAAAAAGGGATGGGATTGCTTCCATGTTTTCCGTTCTCTGCAGCATGCAGGACTGGCAGTCCTTACAGCCCCTGTCCCACACCCAAGGTGTCTTCCCATAGTAGGGAGCCTTGGGCAGGGACAGGGCTCTGAGGCAGATGACGATAGGCAGGCCTGCCCGTGTCTCTCACGATCCTGCATGTGGGACCTGGCTGAGCCAGGTCCTGCCTGGGCACTAAACCAAAGAAGCTCTCAGGGTGGGCCCAAGCAGGAAGAGTGGATCCAGGACCTGGAGGAGAGGCCCTAGGCCCCTCCGGAGCCTGGTGGCTGCTGCATCCCTTCAGAGCCTGGGGAGTCAGGTTCCAGGAGGTGTGGTAGGGGGAGAGGTAGTGAGGGGACAAATCCTACAGACTAGAAGAGAACCAGATGCAACCAGCTCCATGCCCTCTGACTGCACATGCCCTGTCCTCCACGAGGTGTAGGGAGACCAGTGGACAGACACTGCTTTTGAGATCCCCAGAGAGAACTCCCCAGGAAACCCTAGGAACCGTAGCGAGAACTCTTTTTGTTTTTAATTAATTAATTTATGTGAAAAGTAGAGTTACAGAGAGGCAGAGAGAGAGAGAGGGATCTTCATCAACAGGTTTACTCCCTAAACCTCTGCAATGGCCAAAGCTGGGCACAACTGAAGCCAAGAGCCAGGGGCTTCTTCCCCATCTCCCACATGGGTGCTGGAGGCAAGTGCTTGGGCCGTCATTTGCTGCTTTCCCTGGCATATTGGCAGGGAGCTGGATCGGGTACCCGCCATGCCCCGGGCCCTGCCCCCAGTGACTTTTTTTTTTTTTTTTTTTGACAGGCAGAGTGGACAGTGAGAGAGACAGAGAGAAAGGTCTTCCTTTGCCGTTGGTTCACCCTCCAATGGCCGCCACGGCCGGCGCAGGAGCCGGTGCTTCTCCTGGTCTCCCATGGGGTGCAGGGCCAAGCACCTGGGCCATCCTCCACTGCACTCCCTGGCCACAGCAGAGAGCTGGCCTGGAAGAGGGGCAACCGGGACAGAATCCGGCGCCCCGACCGGGACTAGAACCCGGTGTGCCGGCGCCGAGAGCGGAGGATTAGCCTAGTGAGCTGCAGCCGGCCTCCCCCAGCGACTTCTTAGAGCCCCCACCCTCGGGAACTCTGAGATTCCCGCTCAGATCTCCACAGAGACCTCCTTGCACACCTCCACGGAAACCCCCCACCCCCAGAGACCCCTTCAGAGGCCGCGGCAGAGGGCGCCAGGAGACGCTCCCGCTCGCTCCTCACACAGGAGGGGCTGCCCTGAGTGACGGGGACAGCAACAGCTTGTGCTCCTCGGACACCCAGAGCCCCACTCGGCTGCCCGCCGCGCGGCCAGGGCTGGAGGCAGCGCAAACCTCCCGCTTTCCCGCCGACCGGCGTCCAGGCCTGCGCGGCCCACGCGAAGCCCCTGAGCCGCCAGGGCGCGACCGTGCAGGCCCAGTGGCGGCTGCTGGAGTCCAGCCGGGCTGAGAGGATCTTGGAGCGCCCCAAGGAGCCCAGGGCTCCGAATGCGAGATCGGCCCCCGACCCGGGTCCTGGGTGCCCGCCTCGGCCTTGTTGGACAGCCTCTCCCGGCCTCTAAGGTAAGCGGAGCCCCGCGACGCCGGGCGGTACTGGCCCTCAGGCAGCCGAGTCCTCCTGCCCCGGACTCCCAGGTCAGTCACGTTGTCCTGTGATGATGGCGCCGCCCTGCGTGTGCGCTGTGTGCCTCACTCGTGTGCGGGTGCTGCGGGCGCCGAGGACCTGTGTGCAGGGCCTGCTCTCCCCTGAGGTGTTGCAGTGTGGGATGCGGGCTGAAAGTGCACGTGGTCACATGACACCTTGTGTAAATCCCTCTCCGTCAGGTCCGCGTGAGCAGTGACGCTGTTTGGCCCCTCTCGAGTGGATGCGGTAAGGAGAGGCCGCGAGCTCCACGCCCAGGCGCTGATCTGAGGCGGGGTTGACAGCGCCCTCGTGCTGTGCCTTTTCTTTTTTACTTTGTGTTTAAGGGGACAGAGGAATCCGGGTAGGCATCATCCCTCTCTCTCTCTCTGGGTGTTCCGGAGGTTGGTGATGCGTGACGAGTGTACTGTTAGTGTGAGACGCGTTTTGCACATGCTGTGTTCTAGTTCCTACGAGAGATTGTGTTCTGCAAGGTTGAGCAGCAGGGCCCACTGTGTGGACTGAGAGAAGGTTGTAGGCAGGTCAGCCTGTTCCCCTGCCAAAGACACTTTCAACCTCCAGCTGTTGTTCTTGAGTGCTGGTCCTGGGACGCTGCTGCTAAGTGTAGGACACAGTGAGTCTTTGAGTCATCTCTCTATGAAGTGCCCCGCAGGTGTTAAATGTGGGGTAAGGAACCATCCCTTTGTGAATATCTTTTTGCTGCAAGTTCTGTGTCCTCTCGTCTTCTGGGAGTGAACTTGTCAGGCCGCACTGTGAGAGGCTGAGTCCTGTCTGCAGTGTTTCTTGGTGAGAAGGGGAGAGGGAAGGAGCTGCAAAAGGCTGCTGGCTTCCTACTGGGGCACTTGGGGACACCGCTTTCCCACACGTACCCTGGTTTACTGTAATAATGTAATAGGGTGTAGGATGGAAAATGAGTATTAGTTCTGCGACATCTAGTTTCTAAATGTGAAAGAGGTTTTCAACATATGGGAAAACAGTTAGTAACACTGGCACATTTTGTGTACTGTTGAAAGTCAGAGGGAAGCTGGTCCTCCAAAAATGACTTTTGGATATGTGTTTGTTCCACCATCTCTCAGGATTACACAGGCTTCTAGTTGTCCACTGCATTACAGAGAAGACAGTGAGGAGGGACTAATTCAAGGCCAACGGGTAAACAAGTACAACTTTTATGGAATTCAGTATGGAGATTCTTCAGAAATCTGCAAATACATCTAACATATGACCCAGCCATCCCACTCCTGGGAATTTACCCAAAGGAGAGGAAATCAACATATGAAAGGTTATTTGCACCTATATGTTTATAGCAGCTGAATTCACATTAGCTAAGATGGGGAATAAACCCACATGTCCATAATAACTAAGGACTGGATAAAGAAAATGTGGTATATATACACCATGGAATACTACTCAGTCACAAAAAAGGTTGAAATCTTTCTTTTGCAACAAAATGCATGCAATTGGAGACCATCAAGCTTAGGGAAATAAGCCAGTTCCAGATAGACAAATATCATATATTTTCTCCAACATAGAATCAAAAAACAATGTAGGAGTGAAATTGACATCTTATGAATTGGTTGCTGTTTATAGCCCTGTCTATATTCCTGTGGAACAGTGATCTTTCTACTTTTTAGTTGTTGAACATTATGGTTAATTGTGCATTAAGCCTGTGATCATAGAGTAAGTTGAAAACATGATATTGCAAACATTAAAGGAAAGAAAAAAGGAAACAGGGTTTTTGAGTGAGGGAGGAAAGTAGGGAACTATGGTTATCTTTTTTTTTTAAGATTTCATTTATTTGATTTGAAAGGCAGAGTTAGAGAGAGAGGGGGAGAGATAGAGAGATAGAGAGAGATCTTCCACCTGCTGATTCACTCCCCAAATGGCCACAACAGCCAGGGCTGGACCAGACAGAAGCCAAGAACCGGGAGCCTCTTTCGGGTCTCCCACGTGAGTGCAGGGGCACAAGCACTTGAGCCATCTTCCTCTGCTTTCCCAGGCACATTAACAGGGAGCTGGATCAGAAGTGGAGCATGGGGTTGGCGCTGTGGCATAGTGGGTTAAGCTGCCACCTGCAGTGCTGGCATCCCATATGGATGCGGGTTCAAGTCCTGGCTGCTCCACTTCCAATCCAGCTCTCTGCTGTGGCCTAGGAAGGCAGTAGAGGATGACCCAGGTTCTTGGGCCCCTGCACCCACATGGGAGACCCCGGGGGAGACTCCTGGCTCCTAGTTTCGGATGGGTGAAGCTCCAGCTGTTGCGGCCAATTGGGGAGTGAGCCAGCAGATGGAAGATCTCTCTCTCTCTCTCTGTGTTTCTCTCTGTGTGTGTATGTAACTGTGACTTTCAAGTAAATAAATAATTTTTTAAAAAAGTAGAGCAGCCAGGAATCAAACCAAGCGATATTTTGCTGTGATGTAGACTAGAGAAGGCATGTAAATGACCATTTTGAAGCCATCACCATAGGGTGTGTGGTTGACACAGCAAGCCAATGCTTATCAGCACACTCCCAGTTTAGGAGGGAGCTTGAAACTGGAAAACACATGTTCACATCAGTGAGGTTCAGTTCAGCAAAGGTCTCCATTGGTCCTCCTCACTTGAGACTGAACCCCCCTGCCTCTGTGTACCAGTGACAAAACGCTGTTTCTGTGATGGTAATAACGTGTGTCAACCTGATTGGTCCATGAGATTAAACATTACTTCTAGGCATGTTTGAGAATGTGTTTTCAGATGAGATTAGCATTTTCACTGGTGGATTCAGTAAAGCAGGTAGCCCTTCCCAACGCAGATGGGCATCATGCAATTCACTGAGGAGCTGGATCATGCAAAAGACAAAGAACCTTCCTAAAAGAAGAAGAAATGTTCATAGTTCTGCTGCCTCACTGCTGATCTCATTTCATCTTCCCCTGGATCAGAAGAGGAGTAGGCAGGACACGAACTAGCACACATATGGGACGCCAGCACTGCAGGCAGAGGCTTAGCCTGCTAAGACACAGCGCCAGCCCTAAGATCCAACTTTCTGACCTACGTAATACGTGTCCATAATATTCACTCACATTCAACTATTGTGATTTTAATAAATAACTTGTATTTGTAAATAGTTTATGAATCACAAGAGTCACGGGCATAGTTTTTGAAGAGTTCTTGTGTCACCAACACCCGTTTTAACCCCATGACAATTTTGTGCATAATCATAGTGCATTGTCAAAAGTAGGAAATTGACATTATTTCTACACTGTTAACTCAGATCCAGATCTTACTTGAATTCTATCCACTATGAAATCCCTATGAACACAGAAACCCTCAAAGAACAGAGGCCAGTACTTTCCCACTGCCTTTGACAATCTCTGATGAGTCCATGTTTTGTGTCCATGGTTGCTGTTGTCTCGCTTTCCTTCTTTCATACTTTGTAAATTTTTGTTTTATTTGTTTATTCTTACCCTTTTCATCCTTCTTCATCTAGTTCATCACTCCTTTTTCCTAACTTACGGAAGATTCAGAGATCATTGGTTTTCAAATCCTTGCCTGTTTTGCTCGTTCATTAAAAGGACAAACTTCACTTTATGAGATTTAGTTACATCTCAAAAGTTTTGATGTTCTGTCTTTATCTTATTCAATTTAAAATATATTAGATTTTCCATTCTATGTTTCTGACTGTGAGTGCTGTGTTTTGTTTTTGTTTTTTGGGAGTGTGTTGATTTTTTGACAGGTAGAGGGGACAGAGATAGGCAGGCAGACACATGGACACACAGAATGCCCATCTATTGGCTGTCCTCAAATCCTCGTACTTGGGCTGAACCAGACTGAAGCTGGGAGCCAGGCACTGAGTGCTGGATTCCCATGTGGGTGGCAGGGATCCATGCACTTGAGCTATCACCTGCTTCTTATCTGGCTGTGCACTAGCTGGAAGCCAGAAGCCATAGTAGCAACAGCTTAACCACAGACCAGACATTTGCATTCACTATAGGTGTTTTTAACTCATGTGTTTTCTTTATCCTCTCACTGATGAGCACCAACGTGGATTCTATATCTTACCTGTTAGAACAGCAAGTGGGTGCAGGGGCCAAAACAATTAGGCCATCTTCTGCTGCTTTTCCAAGGACATTTGCAGGGAGCAGGATTGGAAGTAGAGCAGCTGGGGCACCATCTGGTGTCCATAAAGATGTTGGCATCATAGGCAATGCCTCTACGCACTCTGCCACAACGCCTGTCCTTAATTAGTTTTTAAAGCCAGTTCTATACTATGTCCCTAATAGCTGTGCTAATTTGCATTGCCACTAGCAGTGAGTGTTGCCTTCTCTTCCCTTCTTTGTCAGCATTCAGCTTTTCTTGTGTGATAACAGCCATTCTGACTGAGATGTGGTGATATCTCTCTTTGTAGATTTGATTTGTAGAACTGTGATGATTAGTAATGTTAACCATTTTCAAAGGGTTGTTGGACATTTGTATATCCTATTTTGGGTAATATCAATTCAGGTCATGCATCCATTTTTAAAACAGAACATTTTTTTTTCTGCTGAGTTCTTTGTGTTCCTTATATATTCTGAACATCAATTCCTTGTTAGATAGATAGCTTGCAAATATTCCTCCAATTCTGTAGGTTTAATGTCTTTACTCTGTTGACTATTGCCTGTGCTTTTAGGGACTAATACAAATAATATTTGCCCAGACCAATGTCCTGAAGCATTTTCCCTATTATTTCTTTTAGTTCTTTCAATACTTCCTGTCTTATGTATAAGTCTTTGATCCATTTTTAATTGAATGTGCATATGGGGAGTGAAAGAAGTTGACTTTATTTCTCCTTTGTACAGATATTCAGTTTTCTCAGCACCATTTATTGATGAGACCTTATCTCCTATGCATGTTGTTGTTGGTTATTTATATAAAAAAAGATTTGTCTATAAATACATAGGTTTATCTCTGGGTTGTCTAATCTGTTCCATCAATCTTTGGGTCTATTTTTATGCCAATATCATGCTATTTTGGTTGCTATATGTTTTTAATATTTTTTGATGTCAGGTATTAAAATAGCCCTGGTGGTGTTCTTTTTTGGTTAGAATTGCTTTGGCTACCCAGGATCTTTTGTAGGTCTACACAAAATTTAGGCGTTTTAAAGATCTCTGTGAATCTCATTGGTGTTGCATCTGTGAATTGCTTTGATTAGTGTGGACATGGAAACCACATTCTTCCAATCCATGAATATGGAAAGTCTTCCCATTTTGTGTGTGTGTCCACTTAAATTTCTTTTGTTAGTGTTTTGTAATTTCCATTCTAGAGGTCATTTACTTTTTTGGTTGAACTTATTTAATTATTTGATGAGTTTAGTTATTTATTTGATGAATTATTTTTTGGAGCTATTATGAATGAGATTGCTGTCCTGATTTTTTTCTAAATATCATTGTTGGTGTTTAAAAAGCTACTTATTCTTTATGTTGTTTTTACTGCAATATTACCAATTTTATAAATCATATCTAAGGGGCTAGCACTGTGGCATAAAGGGTAAAGCCACTGCCTGCAATGCTGGCAACCCGTATGGGCACCAGTTTGAATCCTGGTTGTTCCACTTCTGACTCAGCTCTGTGCTATGGCCTGGGAAAGCAGTAGAAGATGGCCCAAGTGCTTGGGCCCCTGCACCCAGTGGGAGACCCAGAGGAAGCTCCAGGTTCCTGGCTTTGGATCAGCGCAGCTCTGGCTGTTGCGGCCAACTGGGTAGTGAACCAGCGGATGGAAGACCTTTCTTGCTCTCTCTCTCTCTCTCTCTGCCTCTGCCTCCCTCTCTCTTGCAATTCTCCCTTTCAAATAAATAACACATCATTTTAAAAAATCATATATAATATATACTATTGGTTAAACTCTGTAATTAACACACATTTATTCTTAGGTATTGAAATTTAACTGAAAAGTGATCCCTGTTAAATATAAGAGTGGGAATAAGAGAGGGAGGAGATGTACAATTTGGGACATGCTCAATCAGACTTGCCCCAAATGGTGGAGCTAGAAATGTGCCAGGGGGGCCGGCTAATCCTCCGCCTAGCGGCGCCGGCACACCGAGTTCTAGTCCCAGTTGGGGCGCCGGATTCTGTCCCGGTTGCCCCTCTTCCAGTCCAGCTCTCTGCTGTGGCCAGGGAGTGCAGTGGAGGATGGCCCAGGTGCTTGGGCCCTGCACCCCATGGGAGACCAGGAAAAGCACCTGGCTCCTGGCTCCTGCCATCGGATCAGCGTGGTGCGCCGGCCGCGGTGCGCCAGCCGCGGCGGCCATTGGAGGGTGAACCAACGGCAAAGGAAGACCTTTCTCTCTGTCTCTCTCTCTCACTGTCCACTCTGCCTGTCAAAAAATAAAAAAATAAAATAAAATAAAATAAAATAAGAAATGTGCCGGGGATTCCAATACAATCCCATCAAGATTGCATGTACCAATGCCATCTCACTAGTCCAAGTGATCAATTTCAGTTCACAATTGATCACACTGATAGGTCTAAGAGTCAAAGGGATCACACAAACAAGACTAGTGTCTGCTAATACTAACTGATAGAATCAAAAAGGGAGAGAACGATCCAACATGGGAAGCGGGATACACAGCAGACTCATAGAATGGCAGATGTCCTAAACAGCACTCTGGCCTCAGAATCAGCCCTTAAGGCATTCGGATCTGGCTGAAGAGCCCATGAGAGTATTTTAGGCATGGAAAGCCAAGACACTCTGGCAAAAAAAAAAAAAAAAAAAAAAAAAAAAAAAAAAAAAAACAAGCCTAAATGAAAGATCCCTGCGAGTGAGATCCCAGTAGAAAGAACGGGGCCATCAAAGAAGGAGGTACCTTTCTCTGAAGGGAGGAGAGAACTTCCACTTTGACTATGACCTTGCCTAAATAAGATCGAAGTCAGTGAACTCAAGAGGCTTCCATAGCCTTGGAAACTCATGACTAGAGCCTAGGGAGATTTCTGACGCCATAAACAAGAGTGTCGAATTGTTAAGTCAGCAACAGGAGTCACTGTGTACTTACTCCTCATGTGGGATCTCTGTCCTTAATGTGTTGTCCAATGTGAAGTAATGCTGTAACTAGTACTGAAACAGTATTTTACACTTTATGTTCTGTGTGGGTGCAAACTGATGAAATCTTTACTTAATATATACTAAATTGATCTTCTATATATAAAGATAATTGGAAATGAATCTTGATGTGAATGGAATGGGAGAGGGAGCAGGAGATGGGAGGGGTCCGGGTGGGAGGGAAGTTATGGGGGGGAAAGCCATTGTAATCCATAAACTGTACTTTGGAAAATTATATTTACTAAATAAAAGTTTAAAAAAACTATATATTTTATGGAGTTTTAATTTTTCCATACATAAAAACATATAATTCCTTCTTTCCTACTTTGATGCTCTGCCAACCATTGTGGGAGACCCAGAAGAAGCTCCTGGCTCCTGATTCAGCCCTGGTTGTTGCAGCCATGTGGGGAGTGAACCAGCAGATGAAAGACCTCTCTCTCTCTCTCTCTCTCTCTCTTCCTCTCTCTCTCCCCCCTTCTCTGTAACTATGACTTTCAAAATAAATAAGTTAAAAAAAAACTGAAGAAAGGAATTTACCACTTCACTTGGTAATCATAGATTTAGAAAACTTCTCCGGGCTAGGAAACCCAGCCAAAGAACATTTGGATTTTTTTTTTTTTAAGATTTATTTATTTATTTGAAAAGCAGACGGCCGTTGCCGCGGCTCACTAGGCTAATCCTCTGCCTAGCGGCGCTGGCACACCGGGTTCTAGTCCCGGTCGGGGCACTGGATTCTGTCCCGGTTGCCCCTCTTCCAGGCCAGCTCTCTGCTGTGGCCAGGGAGTGCAGTGGAGGATGGCCCAAGTACTTGGGCCCTGCACCGCATGGGAGACCAGGATAAAGTACCTGGCTCCTGCCATTGGATCAGCGCGGTGCGCCGGCCGCAGCGCACTGCCCGCGGCGGCCATTGGAGGGTGAACCAATGGCAAAGGAAGACCCTTCTCTGTCTCTCTCTCTCACTGTCCACTCTGCCTGTCAAAAAAAAAAAAAAAAAAAAGGCAGAGTTACAGAGAGGCAGATGCAAGGAGTGAGGTGGGTCTTCCATCCACTGGTTCACTCCCCAGATGACCACAACATCCAGAGCTGGGCCAATTCAAAGCCAGGAGCCACCCACGTGGGTGCAGGGGCCCAAGGACTTGGGCCATCTTCCACTGCTTTCCCAGGTCATAGCAGAGAGCTGGATTGGAAGTGGAGGAGCTGCAACTCAAACCAGCACCCATATGGGAACTTCACCCTCTATGCCACAGTGCAGGCCCCCACATTGGATTCTATCAGTAGTACTTATTCTCTCAATGTTCCTGGAAATACAAATAAATGAAATACAAAGAAATGAACATTTAATTCACCCTTGTAAAATTGGGATCCTTGAAGCCAGGCATTCTGTTTGTATTTTCAGTTATGCAAACATTTGCAATGGTGGACTGTTATAAAACAGATTTATATTGAACTTATGCAAAAAAAAAAAAAGCAGCACTACCATAAAAATAATAACTCTCATGAATATTTTTTGAATTTTGGATGAATCAAGAGTGGGGAAGATGTAAATGCTTCATCCTTTATTTAAAATGTGTATTTTATCTACCATAAACATTTGAGTTTAAAACCAACAATGCAGGGCCAGCGCTGTGGCACAGTGGGTTAATGCCCTGGCCTGAAGCACCAGCATCCTATATGGGCACCGGTTTGAGACCTGACTGCTCCACTTCCTGTCCATCTCTCTGCCATGGCCCAGATAGCAGTAGAAGATGGCCCAAATCCTTGGGCCCCTGCACCAGCATGGGAGACCGGAAAGAGGCTCCTGGCTCCTGGCTTCGGATTGGTGCAGCTCTGGCTGTTGCAGCCAACTGGGGAGTGCACCAGCAGATGGAAGACCTCTCTCTCTCTCTCTCTGCCTCTCCTCTCTGTGTAACTCTGACTTTCAAATAAATAAATAAATTAAAAAAATAAAGTGTTAGAACACTTCATCAAAATAGGATCACAGATTCTTGGAAAATAATTGTCACTTCACTGAAGCAGAGTGATTTAGCCAGAACTATAAAGTGATTACTTTTATAAGTATGAAAATGATTAAAAAATTTGAAAGCAAATAAATGAAAAATCCTTGCACAATTCACAATAGCTAAGATATGGAATCAACCCAGATGTCCATCAGCTGTTGACGGATAAGGAAATTATGGTATATATACACTATGGAGTGCTACTCAGCTTTAAAAAAAATGAAATCCTATCTTTTGCAACAAGATGGACACAAGTGGAAACCATTATATGTAGTGAAATTAGCCAGTCCCAAAAAGACAGATATCATATGTTTTCCCCAATCTGTAGTAACTAGTAATAGAGTACCTGAAATGTAATGTATTGGAGTGAAATAGGCGTTCTGAGATTTGATGATTGTTTACAGCCCTTGTTTCTTCCATTGAAGGACAGTGTTTTTTTTTTTTTTTATTTTCTCTTCATACTATTTGTTGAACTCTTTTGCTTAGTGTAGGATTAACTACATGATCATTAAGTAAACTGAAAATAGACCTTTGTAAAAATTAAGAGTGGGAATAGGAGAGGTAGGAGGAGGGAGGGTTGGAGCATGGGTAGGAGGGAGGTTGAGGGGGAGTGTCACTATGTTCCTAAATCTGTATATTTGAAATGCATGAAACTTACATAACTTAAATAAAAAAAATCTGTGTAAGTTCATCCTTCTCAGATTGGTTTATGTTTCCTTCTGTCCTGGGGTAGTAGTTTTTTTGTAAAATGTGATAATCCTCTTCATATAATTGAAATTAGTTCAGCTTTCCCCAACACATACATGGTAGGAGCACTTTTCACCCCACAGCAGCGTTCCCTCTCCCAGGGCTGCTTGTCTGAGCCACCCGCTTTGAGGGTCTTTCTTGTCCTCCTACTCAGTTGAGAATACAGACTTCTCTTATTTACAACATTTTGATCTAACAAGTGACACCATTCTGCGTGTCACTTCCAGTCCCGTAGTCAAGAACTAACATGAGGCAGTCAACACTTTATCATAAAATAGTCTTTGTGTTAGATGATTTTGCCTGAGTGTAGGCTGATATAAGTTTCTGACCATGTTGAAGGTAGGCGTGGGTAAGCTATGATGTTGGTAGGTTAGTTGTATTAAATTCATTTTCATCAAATGATATTAGGATAATTCAAAAATTTCATGAAAAAATGAAATTAAAATTTGGGTGCCAAAAACTTTGGATATCTATGCATAGTTTTTCTTAATATACATTTTCATGAACTTTTTGAATACCTCTTCTGTGTATGAATTTCAAAATACTTTAAGTCAAAGTAGAATTATTTATCAATTGCACTTTCCATGAAGTAGCCTCGTATTTTCAACTTCACATAGTTTTATTGCGATGAGGCCCATTGTAAGTCAGGAGCACCTGCACTTAGTTCAAGCATTGAAAGAAAATCATTTGCAAGGAAATTATAGAGCCAGAGACCACACCCTCTGCTGTTACATCTCAACTAACAGGGACTTGCACATTGTGTCCCCTGCACCTTAATCACCTCTGCCTGTTTTATTTTACTTTACATTTTATTTTATTTTACATTCTTGACATGCCAATTATTCACTAAAATCACAGTATTTTCTGTCTTTTTTGGCATAAAAAATCAAACTGAGAAGCCACTTCCCACTTGCCAACATGTCTCAGTATCAAGGAACAGCATGGATGGCGTTCACTACAGTTCTGTGGTGGGATTGGGTCACTCTGAAAACCGCAGACATAACCGGACCGGACAGGGATTACTGAGTGAATTCCCTGGCTCTGTGGGGATCTCTGGCACAGGTCTTGGGGTGGTCTCTGTAGATGACTCTGGGGGGGGTCTCTGAGGAGATGTCTCTGGAGTTCTCTGTTAGAAGCCGTGGTGGTGTCTGTGAATCTCTCTGAGAGATGATCTCTCTCTGTCTCTCTCCCTCTGTGGTCTCTCACAGAGGTCCCAGTCTCTGTGGGCTGTTGTCACAAGTCTCGGGAAGACCTCTGGAGGTCTCTGAGGGGTCTCTCGGTAGAGGTCTTTGTGGAGGGTCTTTGTCAGAAGTCTCCATGGGGCCTCTCTCAAGGCTGTCTGGGCGAGCATCTGCCTCCCCGACCCTGCCCTTGCTGCATGTCTTGGGGGTCAGGGACTTGCTGCCTCTTGTTTCTTACAGGCCCCTCCGTTTCCTGTGTTTTTGCTGAACAAGTCCTGGGATCCTCATCCAGTTCCAGCACATCCTGGAACATACCTCTTTGGTCTTGAGAAGCCAGCAGACTCAGGGCCCCAATCCCATGCATCCCACTCCTGAGGGACAGACTAGCCCTGTTCCAGGTCCCAGCCCCTCTTGGGTCATCCACTGTGACTGCTGGGCACACCCTGGAGGCTGCCACCCCAATCATGGGAACCAGGCAGGACCGCCCAGGAGTGACCTGTGGGGCATGTGCCTGCTCCCCCTCCTTTCAGGGGAGCAGGAGCTGTTCTGTTACCATCTGTCCCACCGACTTCTCCTGCTTCAAGACCTTCCAACAAGGATTAGCCTTTTGGATTTACGCCAGGGCTCATCCCATGTGTGGCACGGCATGGAAAAGTGGAGAAATGGTCCTTTCTCTCCCCATTTTGGGACCTTCCCACTTTCCCATGTGGTTGGGCCCTGAGCAGAGGAAACCTGTGTAAGGAGCAGAGTGAGGACCAAGCTGAGACTACTCCTGGGCTGTCCCTATACCCAGGCTCTACATTTTGGACAAGTCACCCAACCCCCTGTTTGTACAGATCCTGTCTGATTACCTCTTCCCTGCCTGTCTCTGGGGCAAGCGAGAACTGGAAGCCAGGTAAGACTTCCTTTGTGACCTCAGGCTGGCCCTGGGCACTTTTATGTCCCCACCTCTGCTCCAGGAGAAGTCCTGGTGCCACATGTACCTGCAAAGGTGGATGTACTCATCCTGACAAGTACTGAAGGCTTTCTTTTGCTTGTTTCTACACTTGTCAGTGAAAACCTAGGAGACAGTCCTGTGGCATCTGGAGTGAGGGTGGCACTGCAGTGACACTGTCACCCTGTCCCTTCTAGAAGCCGCATTCAGAAACACAGACACTGACCCTTTCCCACACCCCAGAGCACAGCACAGACTGACGCCACTAAATCTGATGAGGAAATACACATTTAATAGAGAAGAATAAGTATATTCGTAGGTGGAAGCCATTAGCACATAAAGGATGTGCCGACATAAGACTGAATAGGTTTCTGTGGCAGAAATTGACGTTGTTCTGGGAGAAAACTTTTCCCAGTGGAAAATACACGAGGGACCTGATATGCTGGACCAGACGAAACACTTCTCTGAAGAAGGCAGTTCCTGGGGCAAGAGATAGAGCGGCCCAAGGTACCTGCCACTTCTGACCTGTGTTGGCTTTGGCTAGCTCGGGACACAGGCTCCCTGGGTGGGGAGAACTGGTGACTGTCCCTGTCCCTGACCGACATGCTGTTGATAGGATGGCTGAAACTCTGGGGGGTTGCTTGGTGACAAAATGCTGTATCCATCCCCACTCTCCTTGGCTCTGGGTAGGAGGGACCCCTGTGGTAGCAGGGACACTCACCCAGTGGGACCTGGGTTTCCTCTGTGTACCAACTGAACTCTGAGGGAACATGTGTATACGGAAGCCCCAGCTGGTCCACCACAATCTTTCCCACAACTGTGGTGAGGGCCTGTGCCTGAGCCTCTCTCTTTTCTGTGAACAATCTGCCTAAGTGCGATCCTTGGCTCCCAGCAGTTGCTGATACAGGCCTGTCTCTGGGCAGGGTATCTTCCCATCCTGCGCCTCTTCTGGTAGGGGTAGAATGCTGCATAAAGGGCCTTACTCTCTTTTTGTTGTGGCTTTCCAGTGGTTCTTGTCTCCTCGTTGGCAGGAATTGTGAAGACTTTTTAACCAGGGTGTCTCCTGTTTCCCTGTTCCGGGCAGGGTGGCTCATCCCACGGGCATGTGTGGCCCTTTGTGCTGCAGCTCTTTCTTCGTGATCTCCTGGTCTGAGTCTCCTGCAGTCCTCTCTCTTGTCAGAAGGACTGAACATCTTGTTCTCACTCTTCCATGGGGATCTCACTCTTGGGCTCCTGGGCTCTTGCTGCCTCTGGCTCCACCCTGCCTTCAATAGGTGGTCGTGAAGCCCCTGGGAAGCTGATATGTTGCTACTGGACATGTTCTTTGGAGTGTCTGAAGAGGCCTGAGAAGCCAAGATGTCTGTGATGGGGTGCACCTCAACAGTGTAGTCTTGATAGACAATATCAGTGTCCTGGCCTTGAGGCTGATTCTCTGACTCCACCTCCACTTGGACCTCCACTTCATTGACAACCTCTCTTTCCAGGCCTGGCTGTCCTGTGCGGTAGCCAATAGGCATTCGTGAGGTTTGGGGACGTTGACCATCCCCACAAGGTTCTAAATTCAGATTCACATTGATGGTTTGGGAGATTGTCATGTTGGCTTCCCTGGTGGCTTCCCACGTGAGAGGCTTCTCCTCAGCCTCCAATGCATCCCTGATTTCTTTTGCCCCTATAGCCTGGGATATTCTACTGATCTGCGTTTTGGGTTTGTAATGGTCTGAGGGGGCCAGGTGCCCAATCTCTTGAGGTTCATTCTTGGCGGCTGTTGTACTTTTCCTCCGTGCTAGGCTGCCTCTCCTAGCTCCCTGAGCAGTCTTGCTCTGCTGGAATCTGTCCCGAAGGCTATCTTTGAGAGACTCAATAGGAAGTTTGGCCTCCTGTCTGGTCCCAGGGGCCTCCGAGAGCCTCCGGGTGCCACCAGATGGGGCCACTGCCAGGGTCTTCTTGGCTTCCTTATACACAGATGAGGGGGCAATGACGGGTCTCTCTGGGGGTGGAACTGACTTTTTTGCCATCATCTTCTCTCCTAGACCTTTGTGAGGGTCTCCTAGGGCATTGGCAGCCTTGACTTTCACGTTGGCCCCTGACTCCTGGGAAGCTGAAGAGGGAAATTTGGGCTGTGGGTGCTGTGAAGCTTGGACTGCACCTGAGTTGAGATTTGTGTGCTTGAGGGTCTGGTGGTATAGATTCCACCCTCGCCTCACTGGAAAACTTTTAATGTGTGTTTCTAGCAAGTTTCGAGTGAAAGGATTGACAAAGTAAGTCTTCTGGGAGGTGTTCACCGAGGAGTTGTGACCTTTCGGGTCTGCTGGATTTCTAGGTTTTATGTGGGTGTTGTAATTGGGAAATGCATAGTTAGCAGTAAGCCAGGATCGACGCACCCTCACAGGGATTCGGCCCTTATTGATCTGCCCCGACTTCTTTTCCAAATGGGCTTTCAGGTCTTTTTTGAGATCTTCCTTTTCTGGGACCCTGGGTTTATAGCTCCTATACTCATGCTTCCTGGGCTTGAAAAAGTTACGTTCTGCTTCCTCCTTGTCATCTTCCAGAACCTCCACTGAGGTGCTTTCTGGAATCCAGGGTAGGTCTTTTTTGTCATCTTCATCCTGCCCTGGATCCTTGCTTTGTTTGCCTAGTTTGAGCCCTACTGCACCCTTTCTGTGGAGTCTTCTGCATTGCATGGGCTCCATTGTCTTCACATCCTTGATGCTTTTACCTGCAACTGCAGAGGGCAGGGACGGCTGGGAGCGGCCATGCTTTTCCATTCCCTGGAATGGGCAGGTCCTTGAGAATTTGCCCCGAGGGTGCATCAGTTTCTGACATGGTTGGATTCTGTAAAGGAAGCCATCCTGGGGTTTATCCTTGAGAAGCCTTGCTTGACTTTGTTGTTCAGACTGCCTGTGGCGCTCAGGGCTGATGGTTTCCCCAGGAAAGGCAGAGGTGGACTTCCTGGTTTGGGAGGCCCAGCTACCCTGGGGGAGGCTGGGTGTGGGTTGGCCAGCACCTTCTTGAGGGTTTTGGAGAAAAGAGCGAGCAGCCCACTTCCGTTGTAGTGGCATCTGCAAAGGCCAATCCATTTCTTGATTGTCAGTTGGGATGATAGAGCGAGCCTTATCCTGGGAGGTGGGGCAGGACGATCTACAGGTCCTACCCTTGTGTAGGGAGGGGCTTGGTAGGCTTGGGAAAGAGCAAGGGAGCTGGACTGGGGTTGGCACCTGACGCGGATGTGAAGGCAACTTTTCAGTCAAAGGTTGGGGTTGATTCAAATGGTTAGGAGGCAAGGGTTGGGGCTGGGAAAGCAGTGGAGGCTCTGTGGACCGAGTTTGAACTGGAGAAGAACGAGAGTTGATATTGAACCTAACCGTGGGAGCTCTTGAAAGGGTGGGCCCCTTAGAGACCCAGGCCGTAGCCACTAGTGACTCGCTGTGCAGAGAGGGGAGGCCCCAGAAGAGCTGGCTGCATTTCTTCTCTAAGTGGTCCCCAAAGACCTGGGGGGCAGAGAGCCGCGGAGGCCCCTGCAGCTGTGTGGATTGGTGCCGTGGTCTCCAGAAGAGCTGTGGGGCGCTGCTGGCCTGCTTGCTGCTCAGGGACCTCAAGAGAGCCCCCAGAGAACTCAGGAGGCAGCCTGGGCGCATCTGGCCCAGCAGGGACCCCGTCTTCTCTTCTGCCTTCAGCATCAGGCCTGCTCTCCTGGAGATGAGGATTTCTAGCAGCCTCTGGCCATCAGGGCTGATGAAAGGAGGGCCGCCAGCCTCTGCCTGCCCGCGTGCGGCGTCTCCCCAGGGCGAGGCCTCTGGTGGGTGCTGGGAAAGAGGCTCTTGCCGGCCTCTGCCATGTGGTGAGGTGAACAGGAGCAAGGCCTTGGCGGTCGGCCACCACCAGGAGAAGAATGCAATGGAGCTGCTTACGCGGTCCAAGCCCGAGGCGGCCGTGCTGAGAGAGGCCAAGCAGGAGTTACCTGGAGGGGCGCTGTCTGGGGCCGGGCCTGCCGGGGTGCTCTTCACGTCGGACTGGACTTGTTGAGGTCCTTCTGACGGGCGGGAGGCCGGGGGAGGAGGGTGCTGGGTCAGCAGAGCCGGGGAAGGCAGTGGGGACGAGGTGACAGGAGAAGCATCTTCCTCGGGCTCCCCATGAGGCTGGTGGCCCCCAGCAGGGGCTGGATTGCGTTCATCTCCCTGGAGGTCCCGACACAGAAGGTGAGAAGCGCTGTCGTCAGGGAGCTTTCCCAGGTGGCTGCAGGAGACAGGAGGCACATGATGCAGCCGGGTTCAGATGGGACCGGGAGCCCTGACCTGCCTGGCGGGGATGGATGCCTGCAGCCCGGGCCCCTGCACTGCCCCACGCCCTGACTTCATGGAGCTCTGGCTCTCCCTCACCCCCGGGGTACACTCACATCCCATGTCTGCCTGTGGTCTCCCCCTCCCTGGGTGGGATGCTCCAGGCCCTGGAGTCACGTAATGCGTTCTGGCAGGATAAGGACATGGACCACAGCAGAAACCTCCTCACCTTTGCAGAATGGAAACGAGCCCTCGAGCCTCCTTCAGTTTCTCCAAGCAGTCTCTGCAGGCTGGAAGCCAGGAGACTGGGTTAGGGTGCAGAAGGGAGGGGTCTGGGATTCTTCCAGGAGGCCGAGTGGAGTGTTCTTTTATAGGGGGACCCTGGGAGATCAGACTCTGGAGCCCGCGTGTCAGTGTCCAACCCCCAGGTCCCTGGCAGTGTGAGCAGTGCACACAGGTGGCGGTGCTCTAGCATTTAGAAAGTGCTTCCACATCCATCACCCCCTGGGGTCCTCACCACTGCACTGTGGGGGAGAAGGGAAAGGCTCCTCTCAAAGAGGGATTAGCCTTATGGGAATGAGCTGCAGGCAGTGTTGGTCCACTGCAGCCCACAGTGCCCCCTACTGGGCAACACTCATTTCCTGGCTCACCATGGCTTCCTTACCAGCAGAACCCTGAGGATTCCTGGTGCTGATTTCCTTCCTAGAACCCTCCCTCCCCCGTGGGCCCCTCCCACTGACATCCATAAGATGTGGTGCTGGTCCCTCAAGGACTGGCATGGTCTGGTCACCTGTGGGGCTTCAGGTGGACGGTCAGGGCCTTACCTTTCAGAGCTCTGCTCTTCTTTCTGCTCTTGATTCTCCTCCTTGTGTGCCCTTGACACTGAGAGACAAGGAAGAAAGAGGGGGCTGAGTCCCAGTCCTCTCTTCTTCCCCTTAGACAAGCTGCAGACGTTCAGTGCTCATGAATATCATGTCTGCCGCTTTTCGCTAAAGGATCTCCATGTTCTTTCCTTTTACTCATTGTAGAGAAGATTAATTTGAGAGAAATAGACAGAGCCCCCAGTCACTTGTTCACTCCCCAAGTGATTGTAGTGAGCCAGTCTGGGACAAAGCTGGCAGCCAGGAACTGACTCTAGTGCTCCTGTGTGGACTGCAGGGTCCCAACTACTTGAGCTGTGACCGGTGCCTTCCTATGATACACATGGGTAGGAATCAGAAATGGAGCTCGGGCTTGAACCCAGGCACTTTGGTGTGAGATGATGTTGTCCCAGCTAGAGGCTTAACCACTATGCCAAGTGCTCTCCCCATACTCATCTTTAAAACAGAGGAAATATTTCCTGGTTTTCTTCTTTGAAAAGCACAAAGGAGTGTTCTATGTGATATCTGCTAGGGGGGCCTTGGTTCGCTGTTCCTCTGCTTGAGGGAACCGATTTGGCCTGCAATGCGTGTGAGCTCCCAGGGAGGAGCCTGCTGCCCGAGGCCAGCTGTGACTCCAGGCTCTGAACTGAGGCTCTCACTCCCCAGCACAGCCCTCCGGTCTGCCAACACAGAACAAAGGCTCGGCTTCACGACACCTGACCCAGGAAGGCCCCTGAGGAGAGAGGGCTCAGGGCCGTTGTCCCCCAGACATCACACTGTAGGCGGCAGGCCTTGCCTGTTCCAAGGCTTAGTGTTTGATTTTTACCCCAGTGCCCTCCAGCACACCCACAGGGATGGCCCGAGAGCGTCACACAGAAATCCCGGAAGCACCTGAAGCCCTGCCATGAAGGGTGATGTTCGTTCCCACGTTTCCCATCTCAGAAGTCTCTGGATGCTGCTAAACGGTGAAAATAACAGTAGAAGACAGAGAAAACCCTTGTCTGCTGGGTTCTGGCCAAGGGCTCCTTACCTTCCTGATGGTCCCCTTTCTCTTGGGAGGTGGTGAGGGTGGAGTGCTGTGGACGAATGTCAGGAGGAAGAGGCCCAGGCCGCACAGGAAGACCAGGATGATGTTTGTTCCCCAGGAGGTGCAGCTGAGGCTCTGCCACATTGCACGAATGCTTTTCTGATTTTCCATCCTCTGAATCACTCAGGCAGCTGAGTCCTTGGAGTTCCGCTTGGCAGAGGGGAGCAGGCCCAGGTCTGCATCACGGAACTGTGGCCTCCTCATCACAAAGGACTCCTGCGAGTGGGGGAGGGGTGATAAGAGGCTGGTGGCAGCCTCTCCCCCACCAGCTGGGCCTTCTAGGAATCTCTGTCCAATTCCGCCTCCTTAACTTATGGAGATCTTACTCAATTTTCTATTCTTTCCACCTTGAACCGAGATACTATATGGTTCCCTTTACCTAGAAAATTTTGGCTTGAACTCCCCAAAGTTTTTTACAGCTTAAACATCATTGGGCTCCTCTGAGAACACATTTTAATGGTGTTTTATCAGACAACATGGTGTACATTTCCATATTTCTTCTTCAGCATATATCAGGTGCATTAGGCCATTGATTTTTTTTAAACAGGTAGTTCCTTAAATCTAAATCTACAGCACGTGTTATGTCATGCTAACCAGGTATCTCTCACCTGTTGCAATCCTTACATCTTTCCAGTCCTGATTGCATGCCGCATTTTTGTCTTAGAACCTGGGATGCGTGGTCATTTCTAAAATTTTAATTTTTTCCTTGCTGTTGATATTTACCATTATCCCTCAGCCTGAGCTCTAGGAGATTACATAAACATTCTCTTTGCTTGTATGTGTGCTGTTTTGTGGAAGTAATGTGAGTGTTCCATTTTTAGAAAACTTACTGTGTTCGACAACTGAGGACAAGGCATGGGGTGAACATGTTTCTGTAAAGAAAAAAACAAAACAAAACAAAACAAAAACAAAAAAACCCACACCAAACATTATTGAGAAGGTGGTCCTTGTGTGTAACATTGTTCTGTCACATGAAAGTGGTGCAAAGCAATAGAATGGAAACAACACCCAGAAATTGTTGATTTTTAGCTTCTTTAATGACACCAGTGTGGCTCAAAAGACATCAAAGTAGGTAGAACCAATGAATCAGACATTCTATAGTAATTAAATGTCTATTATTCTTATATGATCTCTTGGATCATTTTTACCATGTGTTTTTCTGAGATTTTTAATGGATGCATGGGAAAGTACTTCTGACGGCTAGGTTTTACACTTGACTTCAGAGATGTAGAATGTTGGAAAAAACTTTTCTGGAATTGAATGACTTTTCTGTAACACACCAGGCAAATGAAGCCTCAGGACAACCAGCCAATGTGGAATAGAGAGAGCAAAAGGCAGCTACAGGGAAAATAGGATCTCAGCATTTTTCACTTAGGACACATGTGAACTGAATAACTTATAGTCCAAACAAAGATCAATCTAGAAAGTTTTAACAAATTGAACAACAAAATAAGCCACCTGGTAGTGGATTGTAACAAAAAACTAAATAAATGTCCTTGAGTCCAGACTAATATAAATAAATCATCGGCAATAAAAATAAATTATAGAAATAACAACAAATAGTAAATGAGTATTTCTGCTGTTTTTTCAAAATTATTACAAAAGTAGAAGAATATAAGCTGAAAAATGGCAATAATAACTTACAGGGGACAATAACTCCTCCATTTTACAGTGATATATTTTTATCAAAAATATTTTATTTTCCCTCAATTGTCTTTATGTTCTATACTTCTATGTTTTAATTTTGTGCCCTTAGAATATTTACATGAGCTCATATTTCTTTATCTCAGTCAGCTTGTTGAATATGATTGCTTGTGTTTTTCTACTTTTTGAATAATTGAAAAAAAGATCATAGACTTTGAGAAAAAGGCAGAAAAAATGAGTTATAAGATTTATCAGGCCGGCGCCGTGGCTCACTAGGCTAATCCTCCGCCTTGTGGCGCCAGCACACCGGGTTCTAGTCCCGGTCAGGGCACCGGATTCTTTCCTGGTTGCCCCTTTTCCAGGTCAGCTCTCTGCTGTGGCCAGGGAGTACAGTGGAGGCTGGCCCAAGTGCTTGGGCCCTGCACCCCATGGGAGACCAGGATAAGTACCTGGCTCCTGCCATCAGATCAGCGCGGTGCGCCGGCCACAGCGCACCGGCCGTGGCGGCCATTGGAGGGTGAACCAACGGCAAAGGAAGACCTTTCTCTCTGCCTCTCTCTCTCACTGTCCACTCTGCCTGTCAAAAAAATAAAAATAAAAATAAATAAATAAAGATTTATCTTTTTTCTTGACAAACTGATAAACCATTATTTAGCATTGTGGAAAATTAGTTTATCTATAAAATGGGAATTATTATAACATGGATCATGGATTACTGAGAATATGAGGATACTTCAGAAAGGTAGTGGAACATTGGAATTAAATGGTAAGTTTATTTTAGTTCCAAAAATTTTTGGAATCCATACATTAATTTTTTCATACTATACATTTTCAATGAACTTTCTGAAGTATCCTCAATATTAAGTAACAGTAGAATGATCTATAATTATAAATTCTTATATAAAGAAAAACCTTCTACTGATATTATTATTAAGTACAACTCAAGATTAAAACAATATGATTATAAAATTCTGTTTACCACCCTCATTTAAAATTTCCTGAATTTTATAGGTGATTAAAAATAATGTGTCCTGCTTACCCAGAATAATTTCTCTAAAATGACATTCAGGGAGATTTATTTTATGGACCAGAAAAAGGAATATGAGGTTTTCAGCAAGTGGTTGCTATAGCTGCATGATTAATAAGAATAGTTCAGGGGCCGGCTCTGTGGTGTAGCAGGTGAAGCCGCCACCTACAGCGCGGGCATCCCGTACAGGCACTGGTTCGAGTCCCGACTGTTCCACTTCCGATCTAGCTCTCTGCTATGGCCTGGGAAAGCAGTAGAAGACGGTCCAAGCCCTTGGGCCCCTGCACCCGCGTTTGGAGACCCAGAGGAAGCTCCTGGCTCCTGGTTTCGGAGCCACACAGCTCTGACCATTGAGGCCAATTGGGGAATGAACCAGCGGATGGAAAACCTCTCTCTCTCTCTCTCTCTCTCTCTGCCCTTCCTTCTCTCTGTGTAACACTGACTTTAAAATAAAATAAATAAATCTTAAAAAAAAAAATAGTTCAGACTGTTGATTGATTACTGCCTATTTCATGCCTTTAGTTTGGAAATAAAATTCTCATAAATGAGAACAAGCCTCACCTGAGTTATTTATTACTAGAATATTGTCGCATGGCCAGCAAGAATGATGTGGTTGAGATTAAGTCCTGATGTGTGTGTCTGGGCTCTCATAGCTATTGTCCAGCTGGGCTAATGGTTTTAGTGGTCCCCAGTCTTATCTAATTTCAAATTCCTTTCTCAGCACCATCTTGGAAGCAGAGACTGGGCCCTCAGCAGACACTGAACCTACTGATGCCTTCATCTGCACTTTGCAGCCTCCAGAACTGTGGTAGAATAAGTTAGTTTTTTTTTAATTTTGATTTTTTAAGAAAGGCTTAGGGAGAGGGAGAGATCTTCCTTCTGCTGTTCCACTCCCCAAATGGCCACAACAATGGCCAGAGCTGAGCCAGGCTGAAGCCAGGAGCCTGGAACTCCATCTGGGTCTCCTACATGGGTGTCAGGTGCCCAAGCACTCGGGCCTCCTCCTACCGCTTTCCCAGGCACATCATCAAGGACACAAACTGGTGTCCGTGTAGGATGCCAGCACTGAAGGTGGCAGTGTAAACTGCTGTTCCACAATGCTGACCCCCAAAGTTTGTGCTCTTTATAGAATTACCCACTCTCAAGTCTCCATTACAACAGAACAAAATGACATACAGCACTTTGCGCTTTCCCTCTCTTTAAATCTGCTCCTGCCTGCTTTTGAGTCTCTGCCAAAATCAGGGGACGGCAGCTGCCTCCCTTCCTTGGCAGGCTCTGAATAAGCAGCTTCTGCTTGCCCGCATTTGTGTGGATTTCCTCTGAGTGTGCAGTACCAACGACCCATAGAAAACTAGAACCCCTTTCTACGACAAAGCGAGGTTCCAGACTACATAAGCCATTGAATGTTTTTGCTCTAGGGTGAGAGTATAGTGAATATGAATTTCTTTCACACTTTCTCCTGTTCCTTTTCTTTTGGGATTAGATTTGGGACTAATCTAGCATGTTAGGCTCACCCAGCTCAGGAACCTCAAAAAGCCTCGTGACTTATTGTTCAAAGGAGAAATTTCATTGTTCTTCTATTATAGATACCAGTGATACTATAATTCTATTTACCTGTAATACTATAACCCTATTATATATAAATATATATACACATATATATATATGAATAACTACACCGAAAATAGATAAAGAAATGCACACTATAATCGACCCCACCCTCTTTTTCGCATCTCAGGATAAGTTAGGCTTGTAAACCCTGGCCTGGTTGGTTTGCTAGTTCACTTATGCATTCGTTGATTTATCTGCTCACTCAAGCTAATGAGGGTTATTTTATTCTGAGTGCTCTGCATGGCCCTAGAAATACAAAGACAAGCACAATCATGGGCCTTGCATGCAAGGAGATTAACTCAAAGTTATGCACTGGAAAAGGAGGGAGACTTCCCCTGCCTCCTACCCCTCCATGCTGAGCAGTGTTGTGTCTTCAAATTGGTCACCCATTCTCTTTTTTGATTCCTTAGAAGTGAGCTGAATCACGGAATTGTGCTTTTGTTGCATGTGTGTGCATGCACATATACCCATGAACAATATATTGTAACGTTTCTGGAAAAAGCCAGTCGTTAGCATTCAAGTAGCCTATTAAGTTAACGTAATATTATTTTGAGTTAAATTGTAACAGTAGGTGCTGGTGCTGTGGCTCAGCTTGCTAATGCCCCAGCCTACAGCACGGGCATTACATATGGGCGCCATTTCCAGTCCCGGCTGCCCCACTTCCGATCCAGCCCCCTGCTAATGTGCCTGGGAAAGCAGCAGAGGGTGGCCCAAATACTTGGGCCCCTGCACCCACATGGGAGACCCAGAAGAAGCTCCTGGCTCCTGGCTTCGGATCAGTCTAGTTTCGGCCATTGCAGTCATTTGGGGCCTAGAACCAGTGGATGGAAGATCTCTCTCTCTCTCTTTCTACCTCTTTCTGTAGCTCTGTCTTTCAAAGAAATAATAAAAAAATAAATTATAACAGTAAGGTACTGGAACTTTTTTTTAGATACTTCATCAGATAACTGAAGGCAGTTGCAAAGAGGAGTTCCAAAGTGATGTTAGAAAGACAACTTTATTAGAATAAATTTAATGGCACTACTCACATGAAATGATAAGGAATAAATTGTTCAGATGTGTGCATTCTGATCATGCTTTCAAAACACTCCTTAACATTATAGGCCCCTTAACTCATTTCCTGGGGTGGCTGGGGATTTTTTCCAGAAATTTTTTTCCTCCCACAGATGAATGTATCAAAGATTGACATTTGACCTGAAATAAGTCTTATAGTTGGTAGATTATTTTTAAATTGTTTCATTTATTTTTATTTTTTTAAGATTTATTTATTTTTTACTTGAAAGTCACAGTTACACAGAGAGAGAAGAAGAGGCAGAGAGAGAGAGCGAGAGCAAGAGAGAGAGAGAGACAGAGAGAGAGAGAGAGAGAGAGGGAGAGAGGGAGAGAGAGATTGAGAGCTTTCATCTATTGGTTCAGTCCTCAGGTGGCTGCAATGGCCAGTGCTGGGCCAGGCCAAATTCAGGAGCCTGGAGCTTCTTCATGGTCTCTCAGGTGGATGGCAGGGGCTTACACACTTGGGCCATCTTTGCTGCTTTTCCCAGGCCACTAAAAGGGAGCTGAATCCAAAGTGGAGCAGCCAGGACTCAGAGCAGTGCCTATGTGGGGTGCCGGGGCCACAGGCAGTGCCTTTACCTGCTGGGCCACAATGCCAGCCACTGCTGGAGACTTTTGTTTACTTGTATGTGGAGTGTGCATGTATGTGTATCTTCCAAGTGTACTTTTGTGATTAGGAAAAAGTAGAAATAATAACAGCAAGATTTCCCTCCTGGAAAAATAGGTTAGAGATACTACCCATGAAGAATTATGAAAACTGGATATTCAAGTTGACTTTGGGAGGATGGTTTTGCACTTCCTGTGTAGAGTTTTTGTTTAAGAGGACCCAGTAGACCATACAGTTGCACATATTTGCTTCTCTCGATTCGGGGCAGGATTTTACTTGTCGCCTTGTAGAAGGTATTGTGGTCCCTTGAAAGAGAAGCAGCAAGAGGCAGCCGCATTACTCTTCCTCTCGTGTACAATCAGCGATGTCCCCATTCTTCTGTCAGCCTGTGATCTGGAGAAAAGATGAGAGAACCGAGCCTTTGTTTTTATAAACTGAGGGCTGGGGGCTGCTTGTGATCACAGTGTAACCTAGCCTACCCCTGACTGATATGGGGGACATGAAATACGAGACATTTCTGTGAACATCTTGAGATGCATGCTTGGGATTGCACAGCCAGTCAGCACAGACAATTTGGGGGTGGGTTTGGGAACTGAAAAATGGACACATTTTCTTTCCTTCTTTCTTTTTAAAATTTATTTGAGAAGTAGAGTTACAGAGAGAGGGAGAGACAGAGAAAAAAGTCTTCCATCTGCTGGTTCACTCCCCAGATGGCCGCAATAGCTGGAGCTGAGCCAATCCGAAGCCAGGAGCCAGAAGCTTCTTCCAGGTCTCCCATGTGAGTGCAGGGGCCCAAGGACCTGGACCATTTTCTACTGCTTTCCCAGGCTACAGCAGAGAGCTAGATCAGAAAAGGAACAGCCGAGACTAGAACTGGTGCCCATACGGGATGCCAGCACTGCAGGCAGAGGCTTAGCCCACTGCGCCACTGCGCCAGGCCCGAATGGACACATTTTCTAAGGAGGACAGTGTAGTGGGAAAAGGAGAGGCGTGGCCTAGGAGAAAAGTCACTGCCAAGGGTCACGGTACAAGAGGGAAGAGCTACAAAAACAGGAGGAAGTATTCAACCAAGATGTGGCAGACAGGCGTAGTACTAGCAGAAGCAGCCAGCAGGGAAGCTACAGGGGTCAGATGCCATGTTATGAGAGAAAAGAGCCTTAGGATCTCCCTTGAAAATGAGTCCTGAGAATTTCTGCTGCAGTGGTTTTGGTGGAGTTGTGGGGAAGGAAGTCGGCTTTCCTGGGGTTACAGGGGGAGTCCAGGCAGGGGAGGCAGGAAGCTGATGGAGACCATTTCTTTAAAAGAAGAGAAAGGGACAGCAGTAACCGGTGGCTCTTCATGGTTGTGATTTTTCCACTGATTTAGCATACAGTGTTGAACAAGGAGTGTTTTCTTCCCACACAATTTCTCTTACGTGCATTTAAAGTTGTTTGGGATACGTGATGCTGTGTGATGTAGAACAAAGTTTGTAATGTTTTGTGCTGGCATTGAAACTTCTGACAACTGGGGCGAATGCTTGACGTAGTGGTTAGGACTTTCTCTGCAACACCCTACCTGATATCCAGAGTGCCTGGGTTTGAGACCTGCCACCGCTCCCTGATTACAGCTTCCTGATGATGTACACCTCGGTAGGCAGCAGATAATGGCTCAACTAGTAAGAGTCTCTGCCACCCATGTGGGACACCCAGATTGAGTTCCTGGCTCCTGGCTTCTGCCTGGCCCAGCTCTGGCTGTTGTGGACTCAGTGTGGCTCTCCCATGAGTACTTGCAGGGCCCCAAGCACTTGAGTCATCACCTGCTGCCTCCCAGGATGTCTATTAGCCAGAAACTGGAATCGGGCGCAGAGCTGGAACTCAAACCCACGCACTCCAATTCGGGATGCAGGTATTCCACGTAGCGAGTTCATTACAGTGCCAAATGCCCACCTTGGGAGCCAGCACCACACCTGCTTCTGCCTCATGGTTCTACCACCTTGAGACTTTCAGGTTATTCTGGTGTCATCCAGCCAAACGGTGGCCAGAAAGAAAAAAGAGTGAGGGACCATATAGCCAGTTGCTAAACTCCTCAACTCAGATGTAGTGCACATGGTTTTTCACTCACTTTCCACTGGTGGGGATGACCCACAGGATCCATGATGAGCAAGGAGGGCCGGAGGCGTACAGTTCTTATCTGGAGCCACTTTCCAGCCGTGATGTTTCATGGTGACAAGGGAACAGTCAGCTACCTGTCTGGGTCAGGAGGCCAGTCACCTTTTGTTGCTGGCCACCAACAGGATTCCAGTGCATTCCTAAGTATGTGTAGGCGTGGTTTGACTTGTTGTTGGTCCGAGTCACCAGGTATGGGCGTAGAAGCTGTGAGGGAAGCAGAAGGTAAGAGTCTAGCCACAGCACCTGAGATTTTAGGTACAGTAGGAATGCAAGAGCACTCCAAAAAGTTTGTGGAAAGATGGAATTAAAAGGTAACTTTTGTAGCAAATGCATCTTGAAATCCATGCATTGTTTTTTCCTAATATATGTTATCCATGAACTTTTTGACGACCCCTTGTACAAGTTATAATTGAAATATAAGAAAGGAAAGCAGGTGGTAGGAGAAAAAAAAATTTAAAATCCTGTTGCAGTTAAGGATACCAGAAGTATCACGTGCAATTGAACTTTTTCTGGAAATTCTATAAATTGATAAGGAACAAGATTGCTTGACCATTTTTTAAATTAAAATGACCGATGTAACATATTTTAGGAAAAGCTAGAAGATTGAGATATTTTTAAACAGCTTCTTTTGATTAGTTTAGAATCAATATTGTATGTGAGAGGAAACAAGAGTTTTCTGCTCCAAGAAACAGCAGCATTCTCAAATGTTCACTCCCGCCTGGGGCAGGGGGGTAACTGTGTCCAGTCCAAGCTGTCTGTGAGAGGGGAATTTAGACAAGAAGCTGAGGCACTGGCTCACTTTGGGTTTGTTGATGCCTCTTGGTTTATTTGCCTCTTAGTCATTTGCTAATCTGTGAAATCAGTCTTCCTTATTGATGTTTGCAGGTACAGAAATAATAATGACCACTCACAGAGGCCTCACTGTAGAGAGCTGTGTAGATACTTGAGTCAGAGTTTTGGGTGGCACACAAGTCAGATTCCCGTCCCAGCTCCACCCATCCTTGGTGGGAGGATCTGTCACAAGTTCTTTAATGTTCTTGAGTCTTGGTTTTCTCATCTGTAAAATACAAATATTGGCAACACAAAGTCAGAAGATCGATGAATTAATAAATATGAAAGTGCTGCACAAGACAAAGACTACTAAACACAAACTGATGAAACAGCTGTAAAATGCAGAAAAATATCAGGGTTCTGTGAGTGAAGGCAACATGTAGTATACCTGTCATGAGGTCTCACACTTCGAAGGTGCCAAAAAAGAAAAATAAATTGAACATGAAAGATGGAGAAATGTTAGAATGACAGACAGCAGAACAACATGAAGTAGTGTTCTAACTCATTTACAATCGTAGGGCTTATATTCAGAATTGTCAAAAGCCTTTACCCGTCACTCACACACACACACACACACACACACACACAGCACACACTTAATGCTAAGCTTGTAAGAAAAGAGATTTAAAGGTGAAGGGGAACTTTGGATCTTAAGTTTCACCAGGACCTCACCTTTTCTGAGTACTGGAAGAGATGATAGGTGTGACACTATTGCCTTTCCAAAAGCTAGCTTTGATGGGAAATCCTAACAGATATGAAAGATGACAAAGAAAATTTAATAGAGCTACGTAAGTAATGCCCATGAAGTGATCATCACAAGTGTTTAAATGAGATGAAAGATGGGGGAAAAAAACCCTAAGAACCATTGAAAAGCAGCAGTTGAGCCTAAAGAACAGAACTGAGGGATGGGTGTTTGGCCTAGCTCTTGTGACTTGGGTTAGGAATCTGTGTCTCATATAGGAGTGCCTGTTTAATGCCCGGCTCTGGCTGCTGACTTGAGCTTTCTGCTGATGCAGATCTTGGGAAGCAGTGTGGAGGCTCAAGTAATTGAGTTTCTGCCATCCATGTAGAAGACTTGGATTAAGTTCCCAGCTCTTGACTTCACCCCGCTTTAGCTCCTTGCCTTTATGGATATTTGCAGAACAAACCAATGGAGCTCTCTGTATCTCTCAAATAAGCAAACACAATTTTTAGAAGAATAGCACTGTAATTATAGATTGGAGACCTACATTTTTCCTATTTTCAAACATAAACAATGGCTTCTTATTACGAAATGTTTTTATGTTCATTATAGAAAAAGCCACCATGTAGATAAGCAAAAATTTAAATTAAAATTAAAAATTATTTTTAATTCTTAAACCTAAAGTTAATGACTCTTAACAGCTTTGTATATATTTTGTCAAATGCACCCATGTATGTGTATTCTCTAAAAATTTGAATCTTGCATACAAATACTTTTATAATATGTTTTTTCTTTTCTTTTTTTTTTTTTTTTTTTGACAGGCAGAGTGGACAGTGAGAGAGAGACAGAGAGGAAGGTCTTCCTTTACGGTTGGTTCACCCTCCAATGGCCGCTGCAGCCAGCGCACTGCACTGATCCGAAGCCAGGAGCCAGGTGCTTCTCCTGGTCTCCCATGCAGGTGCAGGGCCCAAGCACTTGGGCCATCCTCCACTGCCCTCCCGGGCCACAGCAGAGAGCTGGACTGGAAGAGGGGCAACCGGGACAGAATCTGGCGCCCTGACCGGGACTAGAACCCCGTGTGCCGGCGCCGCTAGGTGGAGGTTTAGCCTATTGAGCTGTGGCGCTGGCCCTATAACATGTTTTTCTTGGAAATATATCATGAACAACTTTTCATGTCATTAAATAGCTTTGTGTTACATGAACACGTGGCACTTCATTGTATAGGGCATAATTTAACTAATTCTCTGCTGAATTAAATTGATTTCCAGTTATTTCCCACTAGAGACAGAGCATCACTGGGTAAATTTAGGAACACATCTCTGTTTGCATCTTTCATGATTCCTCAAAGTCAGGGCTGGAAATGGAACCACAGGCTCAGAAGTCTCCATTGACATATATGGCTCCCAAGTTGTCCTATGGAAGGTTTTGTGTAGTATCTGTCTTAAAATGAAGTTTAAAGAAGCGTTGAATATTAGAGCATCTCTCAACTTTGCATCAGTTCTTGGGGAAAGCTATTGAAAGGTAGTTTGTGTTCAAATAAGTGCAAACTGGTAAGCTCCATCTTTATTGGTGCCTTTGAGAACAAGTCAATCTCAAAAGACGGAACTGAAATCATTATTATAATTGAGTCAGGGAGCCCAAAGGTATATTTCATTTAGAAAAATATTATTAATTGCCAAGTTCCCTGGTGGCCAAATGAATGTTTTCCTGGGTAATCTTGCTCCTGTTTGAGGCCACCTTCATGTGAATTACCACCATTTCCATCTGTAAAAAAGAACCTATAAGAGAGTCCTCATTAGGCAATTAAATGTGTATTTTCTTAAAGACAGTAAATTAGGTAAGTGAATCTATAAGGGAGTACAGATAGTGTACCTAAAAGAAACTATTAATTTATTCTTCACAATTTTGTTTTTATTGCCAGTCACGTACTACTTTCACTGAAGTTTATATTAAATTCCCTTATTAATTATGTTATTGATCCATTATAAAACACTTATGAGCACTTACTATGTGACAGGACTTGGGGATACAGAGAGAACTTACTGTCTTGGCCAGTGTTGTGGTATAGTAGGTTCTACCTCCACTTACAATGCTGGCATCCCATACTGGGGTGATGGTTCAAATCCCAGCTGCTCGGCTTCTGATACAACTTTCTGCTAATGTGCCTAGGAAGGTAGTAAATGACTATTTGGGCCCGTGCCACCCATGTGGGAGACTGAGATGGATTTTCTTGGCTCCTGGTTTTGGCTTGGTCTAGCCCTGGTTGTTGTGGCCATTTGAGGAGTGAACCAGTAGATGAAAGATCTCTCTCTCTCTCTCTCTCTCTCTCTCTCTCTCTCTTTGTGTGTGTTATATGTGTCTCTCTTTTCCTATCAGTCTGGCTTTCAAATAAATAAATAACTTTTCTGACATGGAACTAAATTTTTTAAAAAAAGATTTATTTATTTATTTGAAAGGCAGAGTTACAGAGAGGCAGAGGCAGAGGCAGAAGCAGAGACAGAGACAGAGACAGAGAGAGAGAGAGGGAGAGAAGTCTTCCATCCTCTGGTTCACTCCCCAAATGGCCACAATGGCTTGAGTTGGACTGATCTGAAGCCAGGAGCCAGGAGCTTCCTCCGGGTCTCCCACGTGGGTGCAGGGGCCCAAGGACTTGGGCCATCTTCTACTGCTTTCCCAGGTCATAGCAGAGAGCTAGATTGGAAGTAGTAAATGAACAAATGGATTATAATATCAAATAATGCCTTAATTTCCTTATCTTCAATATAAAGATAATATTGCAGTCCATTGGGTTATTATGAGAACTGAAAGTCTATGTGGAAATTATTTACCATATATGTATGTATTCACCTTTCTCTTTTTTCTTAGCTTTTGGAAATGAGTGATTTAATACAAATCATTGAATTTTCAGTTTAAGAAATTAGCAAATTCTGTATTGCACAAAAGAAGAAGATATAGATAAACACATTTGTAAAGTGCTTTGCTTTGTTTTTTTTTGAGCCAAATTACATAGCAGCTGCTCCCCTGCAGAGAAAGGCAACTTGAACTTTCACATGAGGTTGTTCTGTTGAATCAGGTTTTCACGTGCACCTCTTGCCACAGCTGTCTTGCATTGCTACGCACAAGAGGCAGGACCTCAGGAGAATTGTACCTTTCATATCTCTGGCTCTGCTTCCTCCAGAGGTAGTCCTACCAGATGATTCTTAAAGTTCCTTTCAGAACTGAAACACGTTGTCCACTCTTGAATGAATTCTTCCCCTGTAGATGCACCTGAAAAGGTGGTTGCCCTGCCCCAGATTGTCCTTGAAAAGAAATTTAGACCTAAACCTCCCCAGAATGATAGAAACCAGACTAATGACTTTTTTCCAAAATTCTGTTTGACTAAAAAAGTGAGGAAAAAAATCAACTGTAGAAAGTTCCAGTTGTAAGTTTTTAAAGATTATTGTTTGTTTATTTGAAAGGTGGAGTTACAGAGAGAGGAGGAAGGGGAGAAGAGAGAGAGAGAGAGAGATGGAGAGGGAGAGAGAGAGAGGGAGGTCTTCCATCTACTGGTTTAGTCCCCAGTTGGCAGCAATGATGGCCCAAGTTGGGTGAGGCCAAAGCCAGGAGCCAGGAGCTTCTTCTGGGTCTCCTACCTGGGTGTAGGGGGCCCAAGGACTAATGCATCTTTTGTAGGTTCATTATTGGGGAACTGGCTTGGAAATGCGAGCTGCTGGATCTTGAACCATTGCCCATATGGGATGCCAGCAGGCTGCCAGCATTGCAGGTGCTGTGCCATAACACTGGCCCCTCCTATTACAATTCGGGGAAGACACCTGTAAACTAGAAGAAACTGAAAAGCCATAGATATACATCTTATCACATAAAAAATAAAGAGATAATGTGGGGGCCGGTGTTGTGGCGCAGTGGGTTAATGCCCTGGCCTGAAGCGCCAGCATCCCATATGGGTGCCGGTTCGAGTCCCAGGTGCTCTTGTAATCCAGCTCTCTGCTATGGCCTGGGAAAGCAGTAGAAGATGGCCCAAACTCTTGGGCCCCTGCACCCATGCAGGAGACCCAGAGGAAGCTCCTGGCTCCTGGCTTTGGATCGGCGCAGCTCCGGCCATTGCAGCCAATTGGGTAGTAAATCATCGGATGGAAGACCTCTCTCTCTTTCTCTGCATCTCCTCTGTGTAACTCTGACTTTCAAATAAATAAATAAATCTTAAAAAGAGATAATGTGATTATTGATATTTATTTTAAAATTAACTGCATTTATTGAGTGCTTACTATGTCCCTCATGTGCTTTACCTTGTGTAATTGTCCTAACAGCCCAAAACGTTAAGGGTGTTTTCTTCCAAGGACACAGATATGAAAACCAAGTGAGGTTATGCAGTTGATCCATGTATGTGAACGGCAACACTGTGGGAAACATTTAGGTCTAGCTGATACCAAGCCCCATGCGTGTAACTACTTGCTGCGTTTTTTTCCTCCTTCCCTCCCTCCCTCCCTCCCTCCCTCTCTCTCTCTCTCTTTCTCTCTCTCTCTCTCTCTCTTTCTTTCTTTCTTTCTTTTTCTTTCTTTCTTTGAGAGAAATAGAAAGGAATGCAGAGAACACACTCCCATCAACTTGTTCACTCCACCATCGTCTGCAATGACAGCAGTTGGGAACTCAGTCGGGTCTTCCACAAGGTTGGCAGGAACTCAGTTACTTGAACCATCACTGTTGCCTTCCAGGGTATGTGTGAGCAGGAAGCTGGAGTCAGAAACCGGGGCAGGGAGTTGAAGCCAGTACTCTCATGTGGGATGAAGCTGTCTTAAGTGGTGTAATAATCACTAGGCCAAATGTCTGCCCCAGTTGCTTACTTTTATTGCCAGCTATTGTCACCAACAAGCCAACTTTCTCGCTGAAGTCTTCATCATAGCTTTCCATGCAGTCTGTTGAACTTGTCTTTTCCATATGCAATAATGCATTTAGTTTTACCTCAGAGGGGCCAGAGGACTAGCTTTAAAGAAAAGTGGACCCCGTCCACTTTAAACAGAGCCGGAGGTCACCTTCTAGCATCTGAAACTCCAGTGGTGGCATCTTTTCATCAGAGCTTGGGGTATAATTTTAAGGATTTTTTCTTCTCTTTCCAGGGAAAAGACCAATACCAGCTTGATTCTTCCCTGAAACTAATAATGAATAAAGATGTATTTTCAAATTAAAGCTTCAAACTTTTTTCCCCATCACATCATGAAAACTAGAAATAATCTACTAAAAACACTGGCCAGCCTCTGAGCGTTAAACAACCCAGTGGCGTAACACATGAGACTTGATTTTGAGGTGGAGGAGAGAATCTTTGGGATATTGGGAGATGACATTTCTGTTTTTCTGCAAATACATTTGCATTCCCCAGCCTTTGGGGATTTAATCAACCCAGTGGCATAATGCGTAGAATTTGAGTTTGAGATGGGGGAGAGCAGATCTTGGATATTTGGCTCCTGGCCATTTGGGGGAGTGAACCCAGGTGGAAGACCTATTTCTCTTTCTCTCCCTTTCTTTCTTCCTCTTTCTCTGTAACCCTGCCTTCCAGATAAGTAAATGGTCCTAAAATACTAATGAGTCCTCAAACTGACAGAATTTAAGTTGAATGTAGTGTTTAAAGCAGTCAATTGATGAAATGCACAGAAAATTGCTTACATTTTTATATAAATGTATAGTTGCCAGGGTGTGGGTGGGGAAAACTTCTGGGAGAATTAGTGCTTGCTGTATTGAGTACAATTGCAGTTAGAAGTAGATGGTTTTGTGTTTGCAGAGGGTACATGTGGCTTACATTGCTAACTAAGGAGAGATTGAAAATATATCATTATGCATTCTCTGATGCAGTTAGCTGCCTCCACCACACGGGCACACATATGCACACCTCTCAGATGTGGACATGAGGTGCCTCCTGGAGTCTGGTTCTTAGCCCAGCTTTTGCAAGGTCCACGTTGTGTAAGTTTTAAAAACACAGTGGTAGACATGAAGGAATAGGCATTGGGCTTTGATTGAAAGACAAGTAGGTATAATGGGATCCTAACTATTCCCCCCACCTTCCATGCTTACTCTCGCTTCCTCTATGCTTAATTTTTTTTTTTTTTGGACAGGCAGAGTGGACAGTGAGAGAGAGAGACAGAGAGAAAGGTCTTCCTTTGCCGTTGGTTCACCCTCCAATGGCTGCCAAGGCTGGCGCACTGCGGCCGGCGCACCGCGCTGATCCGAAGGCAGGAGCCAGGTGCTTCTCCTGGTCTCCCATGCGGTGCAGGGCCCAAGCACTTGGGACATCCTCCACTGCCTTTCCGGACCACAGCAGAGTGCTGGCCTGGAAGAGGGGCAGCCGGGACAGAATCCGGTGCCCCGACTGGGACTAGAACCTGGTGTGCCGGTGCTGCAAGGCGGAGGATTAGCCTATTGAGCCACGGCACCGGCCTCCTCTATGCTTAATTTTAGTTCCTTCCACACTGGTGCTGGCATCAGAGAAAAGGTGTGCAAGAAAAAATTTTTATAAAACTCAGATCCTGAGGGAGACATGAGGGATTTGGAGGGCAGCAGGGAGTGTGGAATGTGGCAGCAGATATATAAGAACCTATTTTGAGCATTATCCTGAAGCCTGGGCTTCAGCCTTGGAAGCCGCTGTGCATTTTTTGTTGTTGTTTGTCAGGTCATCTCCTCTGGCTTGTTTGGTTTTTGACAAACCAGCTTTGAGTGTTGTTTCAGATGGAATTCTTTAGTTGTTAGCAACAGAAATTGACTGTGGTTAAATTAAGTGCTAATAATAATAGCACCAGACCAAGAGAAACCGCTGTGGTTGCTTTTGCTGCTGTAATTACAAGAAATAACCAAGCTTCAGAAAGTACAGGAATCAAGGCAGCTTCAATCCAGGTAGCCCTAAAATGGACAACATAATGGACGTCCCATCACTGATCCGAATCTACTCCAGCCCTGACTGATTCGTGAAGATGTCAACCTCCCGTGTGGAAATTCCTCGGGGCCAGCATAAGCTCTGCACCCAGTGCTGGCATCCCATGCAGGAGCCGGTCCTGTCCCAGTTGCTCCACTTCCTTCATCTGTAATGGACTTCCTTTGCAGAATTAGATGAATGTGTATATATTAGAGCACTCCCAGACGTTCATGGAGAATGGAATTAAAATATAAGTTTAGGGGTGGGCATTTGGCCTAGTGGCTAAAATACCTGTATGCCTCATTGGAGTGCCTGGGTTTGCTTCCTGGCTCCAGCTCCTGATTCCAGCTTCCTGCTAAAGCAGACCCTGGGAGGCAACAGTGATGCCTCAAATATTTGGGTTCCTGCCACTCATGTGAGAAACCTGGATTCAGTTCCCATCTCCTGACTTTGGGTCCAGTCGGGAGCTATTGTAGGCATTTGGAGAATGAAATGGCAGATGGGAGATGTCTCTTTCTCTCTGTCAAATTTAAAAGAAAATATATATTTATTTTGGTGTGAAAAAATTTGAAATCTGTGCATTATTTTTCATAATATGCATATTCCATGAACTTTCTGAGATCATATAATATACATGTATGTGTGTATATGCATGTATACATGTATACATTATATTAATACTCATCATATTAATAATGGACTTTCCGTGTGATAGATCATGCCTGTGTGTTCTACAGAGATCATAGAAGAGAAAAATGAAGGTGATAGAATCAATCCACTCCCTTCTGTGGAGTCCTGGGCACAGGTCAAGGGAGAGGGAGGCAGGTGGAAAGGGCATAGAAGGGAGAAAGGAACTTCTTTTGCTGGTAACCTGGTACCACAAGTTCATGGCCCCAGATCTGAAATTTTCCTAAGGAGTATCTATAAGATCCAAAAGTGCATTTATTTCAGAAATTAACATGCACTTTACCTCCAAGGTAAAGTTTGTATATATTTTTTTCAGATTAAAAGAGGTGCTGCAAAGGATTATGAAAGTAAAACATATCATTATAACAATAAATGCAGGAAAATATCTAAGTTTAAATGGTTAAAAAATACAAGTAATGCAATCATCCCAGACCATCACTGTTCAAATTTGGTATATATACTTCTAGATATTTTTAGTAAATATAGCAACTGAATTTCTGCATTATGGCAGAAAATTGCTACTACCTCTGCAAACGTCACACACCTGGGAAGGCATTGTAAAGGGAAAGGTGCCACTTGGGGCACTTTATCTGAGTGCTTTTTCAAACCCCCACGACAGGAAACTGAAACTTAATCCAGGTCTCCCACGTGGATGGCAGAGATCCAAGTACCCATCACCCACTGACTCCCAGGGTGCACGCTGGATAGGAAGTGGAGTGGAGGTTCAAATGCAAGTACTCCACTACGTGATGCAGGTGTCCAAGTGGCAGCTTAACCCACTGCACCAAATGCATATCTTCTTATGGCTACATGATATCCTATTAAAAAATAGCAGCTAATTTTTAATTATTTCCATATCCTGTAACAGACAATAATAGGATGACATACATAATCTCATTAAATCTTTACCCAAATCCTACAAGCTCAGGTTGTTATGATCCCTTCTTTAAAGGGGAAGAAACTGAAGTTCAGGAAGATGAGGTTGTTCAGGTGACAAAGCTGACAAGCCACTATGTACTGATGTGTTTATGCAACTCTTCTATTAAAAAATTCTGATTTTATTTAAGGTATGCAAGTTTCATGTATTTCCTATATAGAGATTCAGGCACATAGTGATACTTCCCACTCTACCCTTCTTCCTGCCCACACTCCCACCCTCTTTCCTCCTCCCTCTCCTATTCCCGCTCTTGCTTTTTACAAAGATCTATTTTCAGTTAACTTTATACTCACAAGTTTAACCTTACACTGAGTAAAGAGTTCAACAAATAGTATGAAGAAAGTAAAACGCTGTTCTGAGATGCGGTGATCTTTACCAGCCCTTGTCTCGCTGGTTGGGGAACAGTGTTCACGCATTTCTGTAAAAGTCCTGAGGTTGCTTGGCTGTGGTGACGGAGGGGAGGCGTGATGGATGAGGGCAATGCGCTGAGTTGATTGTCCTTCACATCTCTCATCATGAGCTGGCTACAAGCTGGTAAAGGAGGAGGGGGGATTTATCGGTGAGCCCACATGGAAGTGTGTCTGGGGTTGCAGTCTTTTGGGACAGACACTAGACGACAAAACCAAGCAAAATCAGGCAGGAGCTCCCAGCCCAGACAAGTGTTGATGGTTGCTTCAGAGACACATCATTTCTGTCCTTAGAACAGGGTGAGGCTGCCCCAGGTCTCCACTCCTTTCTGACAAGTGAGACCTCAAGACAAGTGATGTACCTGGACCACCCGTTTCCTGCTGCCTCCTTCTCTCTGCTTGGATGTCTTGCCTCCTTCTTTTTCCTCGAGCTTCAGCCTCCTGTATTCCATACTCTTTGACATTACACTAATCCCCCCCCACACACACGCCCCCTCCTGGGGCTTGAAAGTCCTAGCTTACCTCTGGGCCAATCTAGCCACTTTCCAAAGTCTTCTCTGCTTGATCCTTATCAAAGGAAGAAGACTGGGCTGATCCTGTGTGAGGGTGAAGGAGAGTGAAGTCTGTGGAAGTTAAGTGAATTGGCTAAGATTTCCCACTACTGGTTCATCAAATATGCATCGAGTTGCAAAGGAAGTGACTATGTGAAGCAGGTGGTGTGCGCAGGATTCAGGAGTCACCTGCCAGGTATAAAAATTTCAGCTGGGACCAGAATGCAAACACCCTCATAAGGGTATTCCTTATCCCTTATTTTCAGGTCCCATGGAAAATTTAGTCTCAGTCATTTGCTTCGAGTGTGTTGTGCCTGCTGGTTTCCCTTTCCTCCCCCTATACAAATGGTCTTACCCACTGGGGTCTCTGCCAGAGAAGCTGAGTTTGTTACCATTCATGCATGCACTTACCCAGTCTTTGCTGAGCACCAGCTGTGTGCCAGGCACTCTCTTAAGCACAAAAAAGAATATTAGGGGAAGAAAAAAAAAAAAGGCAGCTGCAGCCCTGTGCTCCTGGAATTTACGGTCTAGGGAGAATTTGGATGTGCTCCAGGCACAAGATGACATATGGCAATTTTGGAAGGGCTCTGGGAGCAAGGGATATGGTGCTGAGAGCTTGTAACGGGCCTGCTGCTGGTTTGGAGGACACTGGTGTGGACAGATGGAGGGAGAATGTGGCTCCACCGTGGATTAGGTGTTTCCAAGCCACTGCTGATGTTCCTTATTACTGACGATGAAGAGGGCAATAACCCCTCTGCCTTTTGATCACCAACTTCACTTACCTGTACTCTCCCAAGTACCTCTCCTCTGGCCTCCCTGCCTTGTTTTGACTCCTGTACGTTTCCCACGTTACAACCAGAGAATGTGAACTCGATGGCGGCATATCCCAGCTTAAAAGCTTTGGCAGCTTTCCAGTGCCCTTGAAATTCAGACCAACACGCTGAATGCCTCCTCCTATGCCCTTGACCAACCGGCCCCTCCCTCCCAGTTGGCTCAGTCACTTCCCACCGTTCACTGCTGCTGCCATGCTGGCTCCTCCCACTTTCCTCAGGCACCCGGGGTCCCTGCGCATGCTTCCTTCCCCCTGACGCACAGCTGCACTCTGCGTTCACCCACCCATCTTGCACACACCATCTCCAGGGGTCTCCTCTCAGGAAGAAATAGACTCTGGCTATAAGCACCCATGGGTCCCTGTACTTTCCTTGACAGCACTTGTTTCAGATTGTAATTCCATTCGTATGGGATTAAGGGGATGACGCGTTTTGCACTCCATGAGGCTGAATCTGAGTGTTTCTCACCATTGTACCCTTGGATCCTAGCAGCGTCTTCCACCTGGTAAGCATGCATAAGTTCGTGGAGAAGAGTGTAAACATTGCAGCTGGAAGGGCCACTCCCAAAATCTTCTAGTTCACTTCCCTCATTATACAGAGAGAAAAGTGGATAATCAGAGAGGGAAGGTGACTTACCCTAGATCACACAGCAAGTTTGTGGCTGAGCCAGCCTAGGATAATGGTTGGGAAATCCTACCATGATGCTACCTTCTGTCTCCAGACACTTTCTCAATCTGCTTCCAAACCTTGGTTTTCTCTGGGGTTTAGACCTGTAGCCTGGACTAATATGGGTTAGAGGGAGGAACAACCTACATTAAGCTTTATAGGTGTTCAGGTGAATTCTTTAGCTTATTAAAACTCATAAAGCTGAGGATTCATTTCATACATTTCAAACTTAAATTGATTTTCAAATGAACACCATGGTCTCAACAGAGTGCCAGTTCCCAGGCATAGGAAAGTGTGTGAAGCAAGCCCTCTGCTCAGCTTTTCGGATGAGCTCCTTAATCAACAATAAGTGAAGGTCAAAATTTTTTTTATTTTTTATTTATTTATTTTTTGACAGGCAGAGTTAGACAGTGAGAGAGAGAGAGACAGAGACAGAGAGAAAGGTCTTCCTTCCGTTGGTTCACTCCCCAAATGGCTGCTACGGCTGGTGTTGCATTGATCTGAAGCCAGGAGCCAGGTGCTTCCTCCTGGTCTCCCATGCGGGTGCAGGGCCCAAACACTTGGACCATCCTCCACTGCCTTCCCAGGCCACATAAGAGCGGGACTGGAAGAGGGGCAACTGGGACAGAATCTGGTGCCCCAACCGGGACTAGAACCCGGGGAGCTGGCGCCGCAGGCTGAGGATTAGCCTAGAGAGTCATGGCGCCGGCCTAAATCCTTTTATTTTTTAAATATTTATTTATTTGAAAGGCAGAGTTGGAGAGAAGGGGGGGATGTATCTTCCATTCACTGGTTCACTCCCCAAATGGCCGCGATGGCCAGGGCAGGGGGGATTTCCCAAATGGGTGGCAGGGGGCCCAAGCACTTGAACCTTCCTCCTCCTCCTTCCAAGTCATTAGCAGAATGCTGGATTGGAAGGAGAGCCGCTGGAACATGAACCGGCACTCATAAAGGATGCCAGTGTCATAGGCAGCGGCTCAACACACCACACCACAACGCCAGCCCAAGGCTAACTCTTGAACATCTCTGCACCCCAGGGGAGGCCTAGTGCTGAAACCTGAGGCAACATGGTGGCCACCAAGACAACCAAGCCCGGCCGTCTCGTGTCCAACAAGGACATCTTCTGAAGTCTGCCAAGGGGATGAACACTGCCCTGCATTCCAGCCCAGAACCACGTATCTTTTGTAAGCCTCCTAACGGTGGGCAGTGGAGCAACAGTGAAGCAATCTTAATAGATGCTGTGGTCGCACAGGAAGCACCGGGAAAGCAACCATGTTCTCCTATGGGCGGAAGAGCCCCAGAGGGAAGAAAGAGCCCCAGAGGGAAGAGGTGTGGACCTTGCGTTTGTTGTCAGACCCATGACGTTGCCAAGAGTAAGCCCATTCCCTTCTCTGGTGTCTTGGTTTTTCTGTTTAAAAAGCAAACTGAGTATAACACGAGTATAACTGTTAATTCACTTGCAGAATGCCAGATGCTGTACTCAGGACAAAGATACTTGTGGGGAGCAACTGGGAGCAACTCGGACTAGACTAAGTTACTGGAATTAAGACTTATTCTATGCATCTGCTCTCCCACAATATGGCACTGGGAGAGGAGGAAACAGCTTCTACACAGCTGCCTCTCGCCAACTTGATTGACTGAGCTGCAGGAGCTGATCCTGCTCCTGATTGGAGGAGGGCAGCGTACTCGGCGTGTGGGTAGCAGAGTTGGGATTGGTGGAAGAGGACTATAAAGGAGGAGAGAGACAACATGCACCAGGGAACATCTATCTGAAGGAACACCTGTGCAGCCCCCGAGAGAGCCGGCCGGCGGTGTGCTGCTCCCCCGCAGAAGTGGGGAAAGTGGCAGGGGGAACCGCCCTTCCACGGAGGTGGAAGGGACGGTAGCCAACCCGGGAAGAACCAGCAGCAAACCCGGGGAGGGCCGAGCAGACAAAAGAACAGCGCAGGGTCCTGTGTCGTTCCTCCACGAAGACGGGGAGCGACATAATGGTGCCGTGACTCGGATAGGAAACCTAGGAGGGAAGAAGCGGGAAGAAGTGGGAAAATACCTGAGAGAGAGACTAGCAAAGAGCCTAGGGAAAAGCCGGACAGAAAAGGTGCCGGAAGAAGCTATCGAAAGCCTAGGCATAGACTCGGATACGGACCAAGGGGGGAAGCTGGGAGAAATCTCTAAGGTCAAAAGTGAAAGTGAAACCTAGAAGAAACTTAGACTTGGATACGGACTGTGGGGAGAGGCCAGGAGAAATGAGAGGGGAATATTGTTGGAAGAAAAGTTAGGAAACATACCGGGTAGAGAAAAATGTTAGGGAAAATGAAGCTGCGGGGGCAGGCTGAGGCGGAGACGTAAGCCAGGTTGGAATTCTTCAAGTCAGCCCGGGGAGCAAAAGGCGAAAAACTGAAACCAGAGGCAGAGACGCGTCAGCTAGTTTGGAATCCGTCAGATTAGCCCGGGGAGCAAAAGACGGGAAGCCAAACCGAAAGGCGCAGACGTAAGCTAGGTTGAATTCGCCAGGTTAGCCCGGAGAACTTAGACTGAATACCAGTGGCAGAAACGTGAGCTAGGCTGTGTGATTCGCGGAAGCTGCCGCGCGCAGAGAGAGCGCGTGGGGCACAAGTGGGGCGAGCACATGGGGCGCAAGTAGATAGTTAACGTGGGGATAGTGTGAAGGCCGTGGTGCGGGCGCGAAGGGGCGTGGAGACCGCGGAGAGCACGCGAAGCCGGGAAGCGGCTCAGAGCCGGGAAGCCGCCTCGGGGCGAGGCGCCGAGAAGCAGCCTCGGGGCGGGTGCCGGGAAGCCGCGGGGATAAGAGAAACAAGTTTAGAAGTAAAATGAGAGAAATAGGAATGCTGGCAGATAGAAGTAAAATGGGAGAAATAGGAATGCCCGGAGATAGAGAAATAGAGAAAAATAAGGCCTCCCCACAACACGGCAATGAGAGAGCTTGGATTCGGTCTGCCTGATTAGTAAGACAATAAGCACCTGTGGGCAGCTGCAGGTCACCGAAGACAGGCACGTTATCAACACCAATAAGTCTCCCCACAAGACGGCAATGAGAGGGCTTGGATTCGGTTTGCCTGATTGGTAGGGCTTGTAAGCACCTGCAGGCAGTTCTAGCAGAGCAGAGCATGCGCTGCAGGGCACCGAAGACAGGCACGCATCAGCGCCTAAAAACCTCCTCACAACATGGCGAAGAGAGGACCCGGATTCGGTTTGCCTGATTGGTAGGGCTTGTAAGCACCTGTGGGCAACTCTAGCAAGCAGAGCAGAATGTGTGCCGCGAGGCACCAAAGACAGGCGCGTATCAACGCCAAAAAAAATAAAAAGAAAGGGGGATCTGTGGGGAGCAACTGGGAGCAACATAATGGTGCCGTGACTCGGATATGAAGCCTAGGCAGGGTTTAGTGTCGTTCCTCCATGAAGAGGGGGAGCGACAATACTGTGGGGAGCAAGGACACGGTCCTTTCCCATGGGAGTTTACACTTGATGGAGAAAAACAGATAATTAACCACCATTTTGCCTCTTGACTCCTTATGGAGCCTGATGAATTCCAATCATGATGAGAATTGTCAAGGGCAATTAACTGAGATGCAAATAGAGATTAAGACTTTGGTGCTTCGTTCCAGATGTCAGGGCAGGTATTGTACATGTAACAACAACAACATGTCAGGCACCTCTTTCAGTGGTTTTCACATATTAACTCATAGCACCTGTGATACAGGGACTATTATGATTCCCATTTTAGAGACCAGAACACTGAGGCACGCTGAGAATAACGTGCCAGGAGCCACACAGCCATCAAGTGGCAAAGAAAGAACGCAGGCATTTTGAGCAAAGGGTCTGTGTGCTCTATCCTGCCTCTCATAATTCTGTTTTCCGGTGTGAGCCTTGCAGCAACCCAGCAAGTACAATTGTCCTCTCTCATCCCTGATTTTACTTCTCATTGTTGCAACTGCAGTCTGAAAATATTATGTGGAAAGTTCCAGAACCAAATATGTAAATTTTAAGTAACTTTGATTACAGTGTATTGTTAATAATTGTTTTATGTTATTATTGGTTGTTGTTGTTCATCTTTGTGCCTAATTAGCTAACGCTTCTCATAGGTGAGCATGGAGAGGAGAAAACGGAATACATACACATATGGCTCAGTACAACCCATAGCTTCAGGCATCCACTGGGCGTATTAGGAGATACTCACCACAGATTGGGGCACCACACCATGTAGCCATTCTCACTTTCCAGATTTGTACATAGAAACAAAACATGGAAGTGACTGACTTGAGTTCTTGAGTTCACATAGCAGGAGCTGGTGGAATGGAATGGGATCCGCACTGTGCCTGCTGTGATCACACAAGAGCTTTGCCGAGTGCTGAGCCCCAGAGAAGGACCCGTGGTCCTTCCATGGCTGACTGTCTTCTCTTTGCACAGAAGAGGGAAAGCTCTAAGCCAAGAGCATCGGCAGCAGGAGGCTCTTGGCGTCCATCCTTGCATGCCCGTGAGCCTTGAAGAGGTCCCCAGCTCCTGCAGGCTGGGCAGTGAGGGTGGTGACTGTGGAATAACTCTTGGTCCTCCAAAGTCACATGTTCTGGGGATGCCTGATCCTGTCTGATGTGCGTCTAACTCTTGTAGGATGCCTGGAGCCAGGATAAACGTCTTTCTGCATGCAAGAGTAGGGTCATGACTCTCCCCTTCGCTGCAGGTCAGAGGGCACCCCACCGTGGGAAGGTTGTCTCCTATGGGGTTCTGCCTGGGTTTGCAGTTCCTCCTTCTGACTTCACTGCAAGGCCTCACGTTCCTGCCTACCGGAGAGTCTCCTCTAGAATTTTCCCAGGGGCTCCCATGAGCTCATGGGCTTGAGGAGGCCCACAGCTCACAAAGAGAGCTCTTTCACAGGAAATTCCTACTATTTCCCTTGGAACTGATGCACTGAAAAAATTGCCTCAGGGGGCCACCATTGTGATATAGTGGGTAAAGCCACCACCTTCAGCACTGGCATCCCATATGGGCATTGGTTTGAGTCCCAGCTGCTCCACTTCTGATCCAGCTCCCTGCTAATGCACCTGGGAAAGCAGTAGAAGACAGTCCGAACCCTTAGGCCCCTGCACCCACGTGGGAGACCTGGAAGGAGTTCCTGGCTCCTGGCTTCAGACTGGCTCACTCCCAGTCATTGTGGCCCTTTGTGAACCAGTGGATGGAAGACCTCTCTCTCTCTCTCTCTGTCTCTCTCTCCCTATCTCCCTCTCTCTCTAAAAAATAACATAAAATTCTTTTAAAAATCGCTTCATCTGTTTTCTGAAGTAACTTTCAGGAGGGCATGGTTAGTAAGAGTGGCAGGGTTGCAGAAGTCCCTTTTGACTTCCTGTTCTATGCCAGGTGGCTCCTCTGGATGGCTCTGGATGTCCCGGATCCTGAGTCTTTGCATCCACACTCTCGTGCTGTGGGTCCAGAGGATTTGCTCTCCCCTCAGCTGGGGGTGGGAGGGAGTTCTTAGGCTGGCACTCCTAGAGGATGTGATTATGGTCTGGAGCCCCTGCCGCTGCTTCTGAGTGAGCTCTACCTTCCCTCCCCATGGATGTGCAGCGCCTGGGAAGCTGCCACATCCCCTCTGGAGACCTTGAGGGAGTCGGACCATGAGGAGTCAGGATCAGGGTGTCTGAAGGGATGGGATGTGTGTGTGGACAGCCTTGACTCTGGAAAGGATCCCCACTCCCCAGTTTAAGCCGTAACTCCCTAAGAAGCTCTGATGTAGAGGCTGAGGTGGTGAGTGGTTCCTAGAGGACAGAAGGAGCTAGGAGGATGACGAGACAGGGTGGCTCAGTCCATCAGGACTAGTGCTTGCTTGTCTCCTAACAGAGACATTTCAAGGAAGGCAGTTACTCTGAGGTTGGGGCCCGGAAGGAACCCTACACTTAACAGGAAGAAAGAAGGGAGGGCTACAGTGTTTTGAAGGCTCTGATGAGAAGTTCCCATCTCGTGGTTCCCAGTTCCTCTGTTCACAATGACTCAAACACATCTGCGGAGGGAATGGAGATGGACTCAGACTGAGAAGTGCAGAAAGTTTAAAACGTATTGGAGCAGCATGGGAAAGACAATAGACTAAGGAATGTAATGTATTTTGTTCACTGTGGGAAAGCGTAGGGTAGTTAGTCGTTTGTGGAATGTGTGAGTTATTTTCACATAGTCGTGGAGCTCACCAGGAATTTACTGCGGTACCAGTACCCTTGACTGTGAGATTTCATCCAGTAGTGATTTCTGACTTATAGGAAGGCTCTTCTTTAAAAGACAGAGATAAGATGTTTGGCCGGACAGGAGAAAGAAAGGGGGTTGGCTCATTTCAAATGAAACTTCTTAAATATTGGTTACCTGAGATACGATGATGTCTTCCTGGAAGTGGAGAAAATGAAGACCAGAGCTTGGTGAACAGACAACTAAGTGGGAAAACTACTGACCCAGGGTAAAGAAATTAACACAGTGAGTGCACATGCTGGAAGGATGGGGGCGAGGTCAAAGTGTGGGAGGCTGTGCTGTGCTGTTCACATGGCAGAGGTGGGAAGTTCTAGGTCACGGCAGTAACCCACCTGCAGTAGAAGTACAGTACCTTAGGATGGGACAAGGGAGGAACTGGGAGGCCGGGTTACTGACTGCACTTTCCACTTGGACCCAGGGGTCCTCCACTCATTCCCCACCATTTGATCACCCCACAACCTCTCTAGAAACTGCGTTATTTCTGCACTGCAAGATCAAAGGTGCAACTGTGGACAGGATGGCAGAAGTATGATAGAGTGAGGGGGTTGGAGTGGACATTTTCTGTGTTTCTTGTGACAGAGTGTGTGTGTTTTCCTGGGAAAAACATTGTTCCAGAATCTCAACTGCTAGATAAGGAGACTCACCCCATTTTTAGTCCCAATAGTACGAGCATAGTTACTGTCACTCGTGGTCTCTATTTTCACAGTGATTATGCCCACAGTTTTGGCCAGAAATGACCTCTGTGAAGGCCCATTGTGAACTCCCAAAGGTCTGTAACCCTGGCATGCAGTCCTGAACTCACCTCTGGATCCTGAGCTGCAGGTGTTCTGGGGTAGATCTGCCAAGGCTCCAGCAAGCCCATGAAGATCCAAGGTGTCAGCTGTGCCCTAACAGATGAACTGGATGTATTAAGGGTGAAATCTTGCCATCTAGCATCAGTGGAAGGATGAAACCAGATTACCTTCCTTTAAAAAGCCGTGCCTGACAACAGCCCTGCAGATAATTTTAGTGGCTAAATAACAGCCTCATGCACAATTCTACTGTTTTGGCCTTGGTAAGCTCTGCAGTGCCCAGCTCAGCATCAAGGAAATGGTGTCTGAGTCAAATTGAAAATGGGAGAGCGGGGTAGGAAAGATCAGGAGGCGGAGGTGGAGGAGCATAATCTTTAGTTCCTCCAGCAGGTTTGTCCTTTACCTTCCTTGTTTTTGGATTATTTGCCCCCTTGTTCTACTCATCTCTTCCTCACACTCAGCTTCGTCTTGGGAGGTAGGTGTCCACCTGATCCACATTCCTAACACTGATAGCCGATGACCCTTTTATGATGAGACAAATCCCATTCATCCTAGCAGCACGAAGAAAGAAGCCAAGGGTAGGGAATCACATCCCAAATACAATTTTCCTAACCTCAATGATAAGGTCAAAGTATGCTTCCCAAACACATTATCATGCCCTGTATTACAGAAGCGTAAGGATCATCTCCTCTGATCCTAGAACCCATACACAAGTAGCCCTGTGTTCAGTGCAGCAATACCCCACCCCCCCCGATACTCCCAACTGGAGGTTCACTCACTGGCGTGACCTCTGGTGACAAGTCTCTCAAATATTACTGAACCACTGTGTTCTGGAAAAATACATCTGCCATTGGCTCTCTTTGGATATGGAAAACCTGTCTTGTTTATTGTGCTAAAGGATAAAAACAGCCCGTGAGGACAGAGATGCAGGCAGCCATATAATGTGTATTAAAGAGCTTGAAGTTGAGAAAAAAGGTCATCTCCAATTTCATCAGTGAGGAAAGAGGCTTTTTTAAAACACATCCTTGGTACTTGGTCACCTTTCAGACACTCCCAGAGGTGAACAGTAAGGGCTTAGCTGGCTTCTTCCTTTCCCTAAGCAGAAACCCTGTGATCCCGGAAGTCCACACCCCCAACAGAAGTACACAGAAAAGATATCACTCTCACTTGAGAATATTTATTAGGAAGAATCAATATTTTCAACAAGGTATTAAAGATTTTAGGGAGGCAGATTTCCTCCTTGAAAACACTGGAGATGAATTTTTCTGTTTAAAAGGTAGAGACAAATCTCTCAACAACTTTTGCAGTGGCAGGGGCAACCCAAGGCACCTGGCCAACTTGACACCTCTAGGTGGGGCTTGGGCGTGGCACAGGCTTCCTCTGGGACACAGCCAAGGGAGGCCTCTGATACCATGGCTGGTCCTTAACTGGCACAGATTTCTGGGACTCTCTGTGTTTCCTGTGTGCATTCCTTGCAGGATAACTCTGGCCAGCAAACGCAGCTTCTTGGCTGCAGGACTTGATACTTGTCCCTTTACAAGATGTTGTCCTCTGGTTGGACTGATGGCCCTGGACAGGCACTACCCTAGTCTGCAATTTTGCCTGGTGCTGAGTTTTGCCAAACTTCACCTGGGTGGAAAGGGGCTCTTGGTGGTTGGTCTTACCTGTTCTGGGATCAAGCCCCAGCTTCTCCCCTGGGACATTCCCACTGGCCGTCTTGACTTGCTGAGGCTCAGAATTCCAAGTGAAGGCAGCTAGATTTTTAGCTAGGCCCATCCTCTGCACAGATGATAGGGTACTGCCCTTTCCCAGAAAACTCTCTGGCTCTTCACGCTTTCTGCTAGGCCAAATCCATTGTAGAAAGTGCTTTATTTGTTTTCTGAAATGGCTTTCAGTAGGAGGTTGCCCCTCCACCGACAGGGTTGGGGAAGATTTACTCCCAAGATTTGCCTTTAAGGTACCATCTGGAGCGCCGTGGATCCTCCTTCTGGGTTGGGATGACCCTGGTCCTGCATCTCCTCCACCAAGCTCTTCTGTTTGGGGTTCTGGAAGGCTTACTGTCTTTGAACCTGGTGTGAGATTCTTATCCTGGTCCTTCCATAAGGCACACACAGGGACACAGGGCTCCTGCATCTGCTCCCTGTGGATCGCTGCATCGTCAACATGAACATGCAACACCTGGGAAGGTGCTGTGTGCCAAGTGCAGATGCCCCGGGCGTGAGTCAGGACAGGCTTAGATTTCAGGTCCTCTGATGCAACGGACGGGTCAGTGGGATGGCTGCAAGCCTGGCGATGCTCCCTGCTCTCTAAGTCACAGAGCAGAGAGAGTTTAGGATCTAGGGATTCTGATATTGGTGGGGAATGTTCAGTGGGCAGGGTAGCTCCTACCTTACCCGAAGTCACACCTGTCATTGGGGAGATTTCTGACTTGTTGCTGGCCAAGATGTAACTACATGGAGATGGGAGAACACAGAGCTCCCTTGATATGAGTATTCCCCTGGATTTCTTACGCATGGGAAAATGTTCCAAATTCATCTTTTTGCCCTGAAGCCTTTTTATTCTTTTTCTAGAGTTCCATTGCTTACAGCTTGGTTTTGATCCAGCTCTATCTTCCCTTGTGAACACCACTGGGCTGCATCTATTGCCTAGTGCAGCCTGTTTCTGTCTTGCTTTGTCTGTGATGTTATCCACACAAGGCTGTCTACAATCCTTGAATCTCTGAATGTTATCTATTCGCCCATGGGGGCTATCACAGGGGGTTTGCCTCAGTGTCCCCTGAGGGACAGGTGAGGTGGAAGGGAAATGCTGATCCAGACTAGGAACAGAGATTCTTGTTCTCACCTTGTCTTCATGCAAAGCTATGGGGCTTCCTCCACAGGGCCTGCACACAGGTGAGCTGGCAGGGGACTGCTGCTCCAGACAGGGGAAAGAGATTCTTGCTCTCACATTGTCTCCGTGCAAAGCTATGGGGCTTCCTCCACAGGGCTTGCACACAGGTGAGCTGGCAGGGGACTGCTGCTCCAGACAGGGGAAAGAGATTCTTGCTCTCACATTGTCTCTGTGCAAAGCTATGGGGCTTCCTCCACAGGGCCTGCACACAGGTGAGCTGGCAGGGGACTGCTGCTCCAGACAGGGGAAAGAGATTCTTGCTCTCACATTGTCTCCGTGCAAAGCTATGGGGCTTCCTCCACAGGGCCTGCACACAGGTGAGCTGGAAGGGGACTGCTGCTCCAGACAGGGGAAAGAGATTCTTGCTCTCACATTGTCTCCGTGCAAAGCTATGGGGCTTCCTCCACAGGGCTTGCACACAGGTGAGCTGGAAGGGGACTGCTGCTCCAGACAGGGGAAAGAGATTCTTGCTCTCACATTTTCTCCGTGCAAAGCTATGGGGCTTCCTCCACAGGGCCTGCACACAGGTGAGCTGGCAGGGGACTGCTGTTCTAAACAGGGGAAAGAGATTCTTGCTCTCACATTGTCTCCGTGCAAAGCTATGGGGCTTCCTCCACAGGGCCTGCACACAGGTGAGCTGGCAGGGGACTGCTGTTCTAAACAGGGGAAAGAGATTCTTGCTCTCACATTGTCTCCATGAAAAACTCTGGCGCCTCCTCCACTGGGCCTGCACACAGGTGAGCTGGCAGGAGGTTGCCGTTCCAGACAGGGGAAAGAGATTCTTGTTCTCACCTTGTCTCCATGCAAAGCTAGAGAGCCTCTTCTATAGGGCTTGCACACAGGCGAGGTGACACGAAAATGATGATCTCGACTAGGGACAGATGTTTTTCTTCTCACTTTGTCTCCATGCAAAAACATGGAGCTTCCTCTAACGGGTCTGGAGACACCCACTTGGGAATTAGCCATGGGAATAAAGCTGGTTGAGGAGGGAAGGTTGGGTGGGCAAACGCTCTGGGATGGCTCCTCTTTCATTTTGAAGAATTCTATGGTTTCAAGGACTTTTTCAGGAAGGCCCCACATTATCCTCTCAAGATAATTTTGTATATGGTCTTCCAGCATCTTCTGCTGGCTGGAACCAAGGAAAGAAAGCTCACAGGAGGTGTTGATGTTGCTGTCTACACTCGCCACTGGGGCCAAATCTTTGCTATCCACTTGACTACAGGATTTCTCAGGAAGAGGCCATGGCTGCCTAGTAGAATACAATGAGTTATATACGGTCCTAGGAATGTGACTCTCATGGATTTCCACAACTTTCTTGTTAAAATGGGCTTCCAGGGCATTGGTAAGTTTTTTCTGATTTCGGCTTATTCCTGAGGCCCTTGAATTATCCCCCGACAGACACATGAGGTGACCTGCTGGGTCTTCCTCAGAATCATACCATAGACCCTCTCCTGAGCACCTCTCTGAGTCGCTCATCAGATGACTGCGTGAACCGCTGTCCCGAAAATGTCCCTGGGACTTCCTTACATCATTTCCCAGAGGAAGCATTTCCAAGGTCTTCTTACTGAAGCTTCCAGGTTGGCTCAGTCTCAAATCCTTTGCGTATCTGATGCTGTGATCCTTAAACAAATAGGCCCCTGAGGGTCCCCGATGGCTCTTTGACTTGGGTGTCCTCGAAATGTCACTCCGAATGTTAACGCGTGACAGAGACTCACAGACCCTGCGGGGCAAGCCACACTGGTTTTGCATGATCCTGTTTTGAAGGTGGTGTTCTAGCTTCTCCTGAACCTCACTGCTCAGGCGAAAATCTCCAGGAAGGATGGAGATCGGAACATGGGCCTTGAAGCGCTGGCTCGCCAAGGCCAGGTTTGGAGCCGGAGGACAAAAAGCTCCTTGAGACATAAGGACCACGGAGGGTATACCCCACAAATTTTCATGCTTTTTCTTCAACAAGTGATGTTCCAGGTATTGAATTTCAGATGGTGTGAGAGACTCTGCCTCATTCTGCAGTCCAAGGAAATGCACTCCACAGGTATTTTTCTGAGGTGGAGGCAAAGGCAGCAGGATTGGGAGAAAGGACTGAGGTTGGTCCTCCCTGAGAAGTTGGGATTGAGGTTGGGGCACAGCTTGAGACAGCAGTTGAGTTTGGATCTCAGGCTCCAACAGAGGTTGGGGTTTGGGAAATGCTGGGGATTCCTGGGCTTGGGGAGCAGGAAATACTAGATATCTCTGAGCTTGAGGAGCAGGAAATACTAGAAATTTCTGGGCTTGGGGAGCAGGAAGTGCTGGGGGTTCCAGAGCTTGGGGCACAGGAAGTGCTGAGGATTCCTGGGCTTGGGGAACAGGAAGTGCTGAGGATTCCTGGGCTTGGGGAACAGGAAGTGCTGGGGGTTCCTGAGCTTGGGGCACAGGAAGTGCTGTGGACTCCTGAGCTTGGATAGTAGGAAGTGCTGTGGACTCCTGAGCTTGGATAGTAGGAAGTGCTGTGGACTCCTGAGCTTGGATAGTAGGAAGTGCTGTGGACTCCTGAGCTTGGATAGTAGGAAGTGCTGTGGACTCCTGAGCTTGGATGGTAGGAAGTGCTGTGGACTCCTGAGCTTGGATAGTAGGAAGTGCTGTAGACTCCTGAGCTTGGATAGTAGGAAGTGCTGTGGACTCCTGAGCTTGGATGGTAGGAAGTGCTGTGGACTCCTGAGCTTGGATGGTAGGAAGTGCTGTGGACTCCTGAGCTTGGGGAGCAGGAAGTACTGTGGACTCCTGAGCTTGGGGAGCAGGAAGTACTGTGGACTCCTGAGCTTGGATAGTAGGAAGTGCTGTGGACTCCTGAGCTTGGGGAGCAGGAAGTGCTTGGGGTTCCTGAGCTTGGGGAACAGGAAGTGCTGAGGATTCCTGAGCTTGGGGAACAGGAAGTGCTGGGGGTTCCTGAGCTTGGGGCACAGGAAGTGCTGAGGATTCCTGAGCTTGGATGGTAGGAAGTGCTGAGGATTCCTGAGCTTGGGGCACAGGAAGTGCTGTGGACTCCTGAGCTTGGATAGTAGGAAGTGCTGTGGACTCCTGAGCTTGGATGGTAGGAAGTGCTGTGGACTCCTGAGCTTGGATAGTAGGAAGTGCTGTGGACTCCTGAGCTTGGATGGTAGGAAGTGCTGTGGACTCCTGAGCTTGGGGAGCAGGAAGTGCTGGGGGTTCCTGAGCTTGGATAGTAGGAAGTGCTGTGGATTCCTGAGCTTGGGGAACAGGAAGTGCTGAGGATTCCTGAGCTTGGGGCACAGGAAGTGCTGTGGACTCCTGAGCTTGGGGAGCAGGAAGTGCTGTGGACTCCTGAGCTTGGGGAGCAGGAAGTGCTGTGGACTCCTGAGCTTGGATGGTAGGAAGTGCTGTGGACTCCTGAGCTTGGATAGTAGGAAGTGCTGTGGACTCCTGAGCTTGGATAGTAGGAAGTGCTGTGGACTCCTGGGCCTGGGGAGCAGGAAGTGCTGAGGACCCCTGGGCTGTGGAGGTATCATACACACTACTGAAGATGATGAAGGTTGATGAACAACCATCTGAGACAAGGCCAGCAGGGCACAGGAAGTTATGTTGCAAGGCTGGGTGGTCCCAGGAGAGCTGGATACGTTTTTCCTGTAGATGGTCCTCAAAAGTCTTAGGATATGGAGGCTGCCGGTGCATATGCAGCTCCTGTGGTTTATCTTTTCTGCTCCAGAAAGGAAGAGGGATTGCTGAGTCATTTTTATCAGGAATAGACTGTAACATTTTCCCTGAGGATTGAAGCAGAAAGTCTGGCCTCGCTTGTTTTGGAAAAGATCCTGTTTTGTTTTTCTGTTTGCTGTGTATCAGGGAATCACCCCTCTTTTTGACTTGTCTCTCTAGGAGTGCCAGGGCATCTGGGCTGATAAATAATAAATTACCAGTACCTAAAATGTTGGCTGCAGAGTCAACCCCAGTGGATTCCTTGGGTGAATGGAGGGCAAGAATACTTTGCTTGGCATCCCCTTGTGCCAAGTTTGGGGTGGACAAGTCCTTGGTATGAGCCTGATGCCAGATTTCCAATGCTGCCAGGTTAGGAGAGTGAGTATCTTTGTTTTTTGGCACGTGAGTGGACGGTCCACTAAGGCTATCCCCCTGAGTCACTGTTCCCGAGCTATGAGGTGGTGGAGATGAGGGAATGCCAAGTGGTTGCAGAGGGAAATACCCCTCTGGGAATGAGAAATCTGGGTGTAGAGTAGGCTCTGGGGGCAGGAAATCACCCAGCTTTGAGGGGGAAATTAAGTCTTCAAAGGAGGTGGCCTCGTTAGATGAGACAGCTGAACAAGGAGGTGGCGAGGACTCAGGCACAAGTGATAGTACTGGGTCTCCCAGAGCAATTGCAGAGAGGTTAGAGGAGAGACTCACTGAGGACTCGATCATAGAATCAGAGGAGGGTGAAAAACACTCCAAGGAAGCAGCATCTTGCAGGGACCCCTGGAGCAGCAGCTGCTGGATCTCGGCTGTTGTTCTGTTACACACCTCACAGGAGAGGTCTGGACACAACATGTGACGGAAAGGTGTGCTGCCATGGTGGTGGCCCAGGGAGCTGCAGGAGACAGGAGACACAAAGCTGTAGCCCGGACCACAAAGAGGAAGGAGGGCCTGCTGGGGGTTGAGGAGATCCAGATCCTGCTAGCCCTGCACACTGTCCCACATCCTTGACTTCGGAATACACTTGATAACCTCTCCCCAAACCTTAGTCACATACCCCTCCATACAACTAGGGAAGGCTTTGCACTGATAGCCTGGAATGCATTGAGCAAGCTATGAAAGGAACCAGGAAAGGGAAAGGCTCATCACCTTTTCAGAATGTAAGACAGCTTCCTTCTCTCCTTCTCTCTCTTCCTTCTCTCCTCTGCTTCTCTCCTGTGAGGTCTCCAACCTGGGAAGCCAGGAGAGTGGGTTATATGTAGTATGCATGTGCACAGAGTTCCTATAGATGTTCCTTTATGGGAGCCCTGTGAGTCACAAATCTCTGAAATTCCCAAAGTAGGCAGCAAGATCAAGTGGTCAAAAATAATACTGACAAAAGTCACATGTGTATGTGGACCCATTAACAAAAGTCTTTCCACCTATTTTATCCTTTGTGATGGTGAAAACCACCAGCCACGGGGCCAGCTCCATGGCACAGAGGGTTAATCCTCTGCCTGTGGCGCCGACATTCCATGTGGATGCCGGTTCTAGTCCAGGCTTTCCCTCTTCCAATCCGGCTCTCTGCTGTGGCCTGGGAGAGCAGAAGATGGCCCAAATGCTTGGGCCCCTGTGCCCACATGGGAGACCAGGAAGAAGCTCCTGGCTCCTGGCTTTAGTTAGGCGCAGCTCTGACCATTACGGCCATCTGGGGAGTGAACCAACGAAGGGAAGACCTTTCTCTCTGTCTCTCTCTCTCTCACTTTTTGTAACTCTACCTCTCAAATAAATAAACTTCTTAAAAAAAAAAAACATACTGGGTGGGCCCTGTGCAGTGGTTTAAGCTGTTGCTTAGAATGGCCACATCTCATTATCAGAATGACAGTTCAAATATTGGCTACTATTCTGCCAAACCACCTTCCTGCTAATGTTCCCAGGAGGCAGCAGATAATGGCTCAAGTACTTGATTCCCTCCTGCTCACGTGGGAGACCTGGAGGAAGTTCCTGGATCCTAGTCTCAGCCTTGGACAGCCTCGTCTCTTGCAACGATTAGGGGAATGAAACACCAGATGGAAGACCTCTTTCTCTCTCTGTCCTCCTGTCTCTGCCACTCCACCTTTCAAATAAGTGAGTAAAGAAATCTTGAAAGTGCTACACAAAGTGCAGATGCAGATGTCACTGGTGACCTCAAAGTGGAATGTGACCACTCAGGATGTAAGAATAGGTGGAAGTTCTGACTGCAAGCAACCAGTAGTTCTTCCTCAACTTGTCATATCAAAGTGCACTGGGTCGCACTCATTGCCCGGTCCATCTCCGCCTCGTACCCATGCATGCACAGGGTAGGGACTCTGAGAGCAGTCTCAGTTCTCAATGCCTTCCCTTGTGCCACTGAGATGTCTTGTTTGCTGAGGCACAGTGTTTAGTGTCTGATGTGACATCCTCAGAGATCAGGATCAGAGATCATGGACCTGGCCTTCATGGACAGGCCAGGAAGGGTCAACCTCAGAGAGCTCAGGTTGAATGGGGAGAACCATACCTCTAAACGTTCCACCTTTCCTCCTCCTCGTGGCTCCGCCCCGATCCTGAGAACAAAGGAAACAGTGAGAGGCTGGGACTCGCTCCTCTCACTTCTCCCTCTAGGGCTGATCCAACATTATTTAGCAATCCTACACGCTCTACTTTACCAAATGAATATTTATTCCTTTGTTTTTTCCATTGTTCAAGGTGATCAAAGATTTTTCAACTACTCTTTCTTTGTAAAACTGAAAGAAGGATGGTGTCTCTGGGGTCCACCTCGGGTGTCCTCACAGTCTGACGACCCCTGGTCAAGGAGGGCACAGGATCCGTGGCCAGCAGTCCCCCCTGTGCTCCTCAGAGGTCGCTGTGTCTTGGGGACAGAGCTCAGGCTCCAGCCCCTGCTCGGAGGCTCTGCCAGGCTCAGCCCGACAGGAAGAAGCCTTGATGGAGGGACCCCTGACATGGGAATGGGACGGAGACAGAGCCTCTGCTCCTCCAGAGAACCCAGCTCTCAGGTGAAGCCAAGGCAGGACTGCAGCGTCACCGTGTCTGGGATTGTGTCCTGGGCAGCCTCCACCTGGCTCTCTGAGAGCTTCAGGTGGAAAGCGCAGTCCTCCCTAGACCCCTGTCCCTGCCCAGTCTCTTCCCCTGCAAGAATGAGGTCCCGTCCTCTCCTCACTTCCCTTCTGCGCCATCTCTGACCCAACCACAGTCCTGTAGACACGTGGGACTAGAAGCAGGGAGCAATGACAAGCCATCTCTCCTGGGGGTTCCCCCATGGTTCCCTACCTTGGTTGGTAACCGCAGGTGGCAAAGGTAGAGAAGCAGCAGCCCCACCACAATCAGAAAGATGCAGCTGGGGACAGTATCCAAGTACACAGAGCAGAAGCTTAGCCAGGGCTCAGCGTGGCTCTTCAGAAGCCAGAGAACCTTCTCCATTGCGGGAACCGCATGGCCGCCTGTGGCAACTGAGTTCTGAGAGTGTGCAGGCTCCACCTGAGTCCCAGGCCTGCATCACAGAGTGTGGGAGAGTCACAAAGGGCTTGTGAAAGGTGGGGAGGGGGACAGCACGAGGAGGCCCTGCCACTGTCCCTCCCCCACCCACAGGCTTCGGATCCCTCTGCCCAGCCCTGCCACTCTGTTGCCCAACTGCACGCTTCCTTCACACCATACGTCCACTTCAGTGAAATTTTTTGTCTGTTCCTTCTGCAACCCAAATGTGAACTAGACCCCCTTCCCGGCTTGCAGCCCTTGACTTGGGCTCCACCAATGCCACGACCTTGAACGTCTGAAACACTGCCAGGGGTTTTTGCCAGCAGCCACACATCTACACTCAGAGGATCACATACATCCTCAAGTCCGTCTGACCTACACAGTGTGTGTGCCTTACGCTAACCCAGACATAAACCTAACACTCTTTTCTGCGTATTTATTTTTAAAGGCATTGAACAGTGAGTTTCTTTTCAGTCAGCATTTGCTGTGTTCAGTCAGAGGTGCTGACTCAAAACATTGAAACTATTCATTCCTATTCAACACTTAGCAAACTAAAATGAGAATAAGATAAATATATATGAATAAAACCTCAAGGAATCAGGTAAAGTTTTTTTTAAAAAATATTTATTTTATTTATTTGAAAGGTAGAATTTCAGAGAAGGAGAGAGAGAGAGAGAGAGAGAGAGAGAGAGAGAGAGAGAGGTCTTCCATCCACTGGTTCACTCCCCAGATGGCTGCAATGGCTGATCCAAAGCCAGGAGCCAGGAGCTTCTTCTGGTCTCTTATATGGGTGCAGGGGCCCAAGCATTTAGGCATCCTCCACTGTTTCTCAGACCATAGCAGAAAGCTGAATCGGAAATGGAGCATCCAGGACTCGAACCAGCGCCCGTAAGTGCAGGTGGTAGCTTTACCCACTACACCACAGTGCTAGCCCCAGGGAAAGGTTTATGGCACTTATTTTTCTGAAGCTAGTGAACCTCAATCTTTACAAACATTTTAATAGAAAGTTTGATATGCATCAAAATGTAATTGTACTGAATACATTGTTTCTTTTCCATATTCTGATGAACACTACTTCATTATGGAGCTAGTGACTAACCAGAATGTTTGTGCAATTCGACAGATCAGTAATGCTTGCTGGTGATCTGGAGAAAGCCAGTTGAAGTTGCAAAGTCCTGTGACCCTCCCCTGTCAGCATGACCAGATGGCTGTGTTTATTGTAACAGAATACAAAGGAGTATGGAAAACTAGGGAAAGTGAACCCGGGTTCTAGATTGAGCAGGCTTCATCTTGATTAATGAAACACTAGAATCTCTTAAAACAATATTTTGCTTTTTTCAGACCTCACTCAAATAATGTTTTGTAGCTACTCGGTTGTGCAGAACGTCCTGGTAGCCACTCCCCATGATTAGATCAAGGGGTCAAGCAGGTTTCCCAAGGAACTGCACCCACGACCTCTGAGACATCTGTTATCAGACCTGCACCAGCTTCAGCTCCTGGCTGTGTCCTCCTCATGTGTCACTCGTCACATCCTCAGCAACCCACCCTCCCTTTCCCACTCTCAAAAGCCTCCCAGTGCTCTCACTGAGCAGGACAAAAGCCGCGGAGATCTTCTGTCCGCTGTCATCCCCATCTGCCAGTGGATTGGACTTTCCTTTACCCTCAGAGCTTATGCTTGTTATTCTGACTTGTCACTGTCGACAGTGCTGTGACAGCTGTCCTCTGAACTGTCGCCTATCTTCCCACTACTTTCTTGAACTGTGAGAGCCTTTGTGTGTTGCCTGCGATGCAGCACTATTATCTGAGCTCTTTAGAGGGCTACAGCAGCCTCCCTGTCTGGCAGTCTCCTTTCAGTTATGCAGGAACAGGTCACTTCCCCCCCAGGAAGAGAAGGGGAGCCCAAGAGGTGTCACCTCCTTTCTTTGATATGCATCCTCAGCTAAGTTTGTATTTAATACATAGTTACTGCTGGCAACTAGGTGAGGCATGGATCTCTAAGTCAGTGGCCTGCCCTTTGGGTCAAATGGTGTGGTCATAGATGGACATCCAACACAACTTGAGATCCATATGAATTAAATGTAGAGAGCTCCCTGCCCCTCAGCTTTGTTAATTGCCAGTCATCTCTGGACTAGATCAGAGACTGTAGGTTTTAAGGGCTCCAACACAACCTGCTCCTGAGCTGGGCATCCTGGCTTGTCTACCCTCCTAGATTTTCTTTTACTAATAATGATTCTCTGACAGTCAAAGAACAGCTATTCTCTTTGTAAATGACAATCTGACTAGACATCCTTTCATAGATAGGTGTGCCTAGAGTTACAGCCCACGAGACATTTCAGTAAAAAAGGCTTTTCCCCAAATACTAGTAAGATTCCATTTCATAATCCTGTAAGAGTTCTTCAAAATTTCAAAGGACAAGAGGCTAAAAGTACAACTCTTTTTTTGAACCAATAGTAATAACCACTGATACTAAGTGGCACCGTTTACATATTATTATCAGCATTGCATAATACATCTATATGTCCTGGGCTGAAAATGTACAGCACTTGTGCAATGGGGCCAGCATTGTGGGGCAGTAGGTTAAGGCTCTGTCTGCTGTGCCAACATCCTATATCGCAGTGGTAGGTTCAGACCCAACTTCTGATCCGGCTTCTGGCCAATCAGCCTGGGCAGTTGCTAAAATGATGGCCTAAATACTTGGGCCCTTACCACTCAAGTGATGACCGGGATGGAGTTCCCATCTTCCGGCTTCAGTTTGGGCTTTTGCTGGCATTTGGATTTTGAATCAGGAGATGGAAAATCTCTCTCTCTCTCTCTCTCTCTCCCCTTTCTCCGACCCCATCTCTATCTCCCTGTGCAGATGCTCTGTCTTTCAAATAAATAAACCCTTAAAATGTAGTTAATATCCACTGTTTCCAGCAAATGCTGAAATATGTGAGGGAAAGCCTCTTTTGGTTCCCGTCACCTCTAAAGTAACTTTTCCCTCCCACTGTTAGCAAGGGCATCTCGATATTTCTTCTCTATCATTCTCTTAATATCTGCTTCCAAGAACTATCCGTATGACTGCCAATAAGGTATAACTGAATCGGCATTTAAAATGTCACCCTCCCAGGAGTACCCTTCACCTCTAAGCCTCAGATATGAGCTCTCACAGAGCATTGCCGGCAGCCAGCATGGAGGAGGTGGCTTCCATAGGGTGAGGTCTTCACCACCCATGACTTCTTCCCAACTGACCTGTGCCACCATGCACAAGCCTGGTCCCGGGTTCACCACCCCTTTGTCTGTATTGTTGCCAATGATCAGTATTTTCCAGAAGCTCTCCTAGAGTGATATGCTACTAGCTGAATATAGTGCACTTGCACTTTTATTTACAAATTTGCCTTTTCCATCGTTTATTTTTACTTCACCCCGATCAGAAGGTGGAGGTAATTTTTGTTTTGCCACTGATATATTCTCTGGACATAGCCTGCAAAACAGAAAAGAGAACCTGGCATTTGCTAGTGGTCAGTTAATTATCCTGACTGAATGAATAAACATGTGCAAAAATGAATGAGTCCTTGGGGATTCTGAATTGAGGACTGATACAAAAAGGAAGGTGGGATGGCTGGGACAGATACTTGGAGAGCAGTATTTGGCACCCCGTGGTTTCTAAGTTTTTGTTTATTTAAGTGGTTTAACGGGAGAGTTGAGAACTACTTGAGGGATACACAGCATCAAAAGAGCATAAGGCATTTTATAGAGTTCTTTTTGAATGTGTACAAATATTGAAAATATATGTTGGGGCTGGTGCTGTGGCGTGGTGGGTAAGGCTGCTGCCTGCAGTGCCGGCATCCCATATGGGCACCTGTTGGAGTCCCGGCTCCACTTCCGATCCAGCTCTCTGCTATGGCCTTAACAATTAACACTCTAATTTATGATATCGGTCATCACCTGAGGCTCTCTTGATATGGGCTGCCAAGGCTATGGAAGTCTTTTGTGACCATAGACTCCATCAGTATTTGGACATGGCCATAAGCAAAATTCAGAGAAAATTACATCCTTTGATGGCCCCTTCTTTCCATTGGGGTCTCACAGAGATCCTTCGTGTAGGGTATTTTTTGCCACAGAGTCTTGGCTTTCCATGCCTGAAATGCTCTCACAAGGACTTTAATTTTTGATGTTATACATAATACTATGGTTTTCTCTTAAGAGATAAAATCATCATCTCATCCTTTTTCAAATTCTTTGGACCTCCTCATATTTCATAATAAGGACATTTTTACCTATTCCTATGACAGTTACTATGTGTCCCTAACAGAAACCTCTTCTGAAGCACAGAGCAACATTTACATCTCACAGAAACTGAGACTATTGATCACATCAAGTTCAAGCTATGTCACAGAGGTGGTGCCCTTTCAATGTACATGTGAGTGTTTTTCCTCTAGTTTTAAAAGAAAATCATTGGGTCCAAGCACAGGAATTATGGGGTCAGATGGAGGGCAAGGGTGTCAGGGTTGTGGGTAAGGATCATTCCAGAATGTGGCCAACAATAAGACCAAGAAGAACTATCAGGGAGAGAAAGAAGAACATGGTTACTGGGGACAGGGTGGGTGCTTTTCAGTGAGGACCCAAGGTGGTTCTGAGGGCCCTCCTCGCCGAATACCATCCTTTGCCGGTCAAGAAATCACTTCCGTTGTGGTGTAGTGAGAGCTACGAGAGCTAAATGTGCTAAGAGAACTAAACAAAGCAGGGTGAAACCCGCAGTACCAATTTCATAATTTACATTGAGAAAGCAAGTCATGAAGTAGAACACTGCTGTCACCAGCATTTCTCCCTTCTGGGCAATGGCACACAAAAGCCCCTATCTGCCTGTTCACTTCCCAGATGCCTACAAGAGGTCCAGGCTCAAGTTAGGAATGAAGTCCAGGTCTTCTATGTGGGTGGCAGGGACTGAAGACAGTGGCACATATTTTATTTTATTTTATTTTTTTAAGATTTATCTATTTGAAAGGCGGTTAGAGGCAGAGGCAGAGAGAGAGAGAGAGGTCTTCCATCCACTGGCTCACTCCTCAAATTGCTGCAATGGCCAGAGCTGTGTCAGTCTGAAGCCAGGAGCCAGGAGTTTCTTCCATATCACCCACATGGTTGTAGAGGCCCAAGGACTTGGGACACATTTTACTGCTTTCCCAGGCCACGGCAGAGAGCTGGATCAGAAGTGGAACAGCCGGGACTTGAACCAGGGCCCATAAGGGATGCCGGCACTTCAGGTGGTGACTTTACCTGCTACGCCATTGCGCCGGCTCCCATGCCAGTCTCCATATTTTCTTTCTTTTTTTAAAGATTTATTTTATTTATTTGAGAAGTAGAGTTACAGACAGTGAGAAAGAGAGAAAGATCTTCCTTCCATTGGTTCACTCCCCAAATGGCCGCAATGGCTAGAACTGCACCAATCCGAAGCCAGGAGCCAGGAGCTTCTTCCCGGTCTCCCATGCAGATGCAGGGGCCCAAGCACTTGGGCCATCTTCTACTGCTATCCCAGACCATAGCAGAGAGCTGGATCAGAAGAGGAACAGCCAGGACTAGAACTGGCGCCCATGTGGGATGCCGGCACTGCAGGCAGAGGATTAATCTACTGCATCACAGCACTGGCCCCCTCCCCCATATTTTATTTTCAAAACAAAATTTAGGGAAATTGTAAGACATAATTCTAAGCACCCAAGTAGAGTATAGCAGCAGAAGCTTCGGAGGTCCACTACCTTGCCTGTTTCTAAGTTCACTTTCCACATTTGTCAGAGTTTGATATCATCTATCTCACAGGACTTTTGTGAGGATTAAAATAATCCATATGAAAACACCCAGCTCAGGACATGATTAATGCCTTTCCTGTGGAAATTAAAAAGTGGAAATCGTATTCTGAGACTCTGCCTTCTACTTGAGTGTTAGCCCTTAAGACATATGATACCATTTTAAACGGTTTGCTTTTACTAAATGATCAAATGAGTTTTGTAGATTGAATATCTGTTAACAAAATTCATTTGTGAAAGCACACCTTGGTTACATGATGCCACCCTCAGTAAGGGGTGGCCATAATTGCAGACTGTGTCCAAGAATACATTTTGAAGAACACACCCCCAGTCTCTGCTAACACCTGCCGAGGGGTGACTTCTAGACAGGGTCTCCCAACATCCCGTGAGTACAGCCTCTGAAGTTTAGCTAGTGTTTGTTGAAATTTGCATGTGGTGAGACGTTTCCCCACTTCTATTCTATTCATAAAGTTTTTCCTCTGTGTCTCTGAATTATGGTAGATTGCTCTTCCCACATTCACATGCTTCCTCTTCTGTGAGTTCTTTGATGTGTACTGAAAAATGACTTCCAGCAAAAGGATTTACAACATTTGTTATTAAATGGTTGGCTCTGATTGCCCTTCCTGGGTGGTCCCATCAACACAGCTGACTCCGGTACATAACTTACCAACCAGTGAACACTCTTCATGGGCCACAGTGCCAGTAGGAGTACAGCTGAATGCTTGGCTTCCAGTCTCAGGCACACTGTCGGAGCAGGAAACTAATCCAGGATCCTTCAGTATTAAAGCTGGGACAGTGACTGGGTGAGGGCTTCTGCAAGTTAAGGAATGCCAAAGACTGCGAGTGAACCATCAGGAGGTAGGAGAAAGGCATGGAACAGGTTCTCTCTCACATGCCTCAGAAAAAACTGATCTTCTGGGAGCTTTTTTTTTTTTTTTTTAAGATTTATTCGCTTATTTGAAAGGCAGAGCTACAGGGAGGCAGAGGGAGGGAGGGAGAGAGAGAGAGAGAGAGAGAGATCTTCATTCCATTCACAGGTTCACTCCTTAGATGGCCACAATGGATGAGCTGTGCTGATCTGAAGCCAGGAGCTTCCTCTGGGTCTCCCACATGGGTGCAAGGGCCCAATGACTTGGGCCATCTTCTGCTGCTTTCCCAGGTCATAACAGAGAGCTGGAATGGAAGTGGGGCAGCTGAGACTTGAACCTGTGCCCATATGGGATGCCAGCACTGCAGACGGTGGCCTTACCCATTACACCAGAGCACCAGCCCTGTTGGCACTTCTGAGCTCAGAGCTCCAGCCTCCAGAATTGTGATTGCTGTTTAAGCCACGCATCTATGCTACTTTGTTCCAGCAACCCTAGCAAAATTGTACTGTAGATTGTGATCTTGACATACACTGTTCTTGGAAATTGATGGGCCCCCATAGGACTGGGGCTGTGTCTTAGGGCCCATGTACCCAGTGCTTCTGCTGCGGCTTGGCATCAGTAGTCTCCTCAATGAGGGGATTCTGGCACAGTTAAAACATTAGATGTGACAGCACAGTTTACAGCATAAGTAGTAGAGACAGAAAGATGGAGGGCAAGGCAGAGTTAGGATCCATCAGAAAAGAGTTGGGCCGGCGCCGCAGCTCACTAGGCTAATCTTCCACCTTGCGGTGCTGGCATACCAGGTTCTAGTCCTGGTCGGGGCGCCAGATTCTGTCCCGGTTGCCCCTCTTCCAGGCCAGCTCTCTGCTGTGGCCAGGGAGTGCAGTGGAGGATGGCCCAAGTCCTTGGGCCCTGCACCCAATGGGAGACCAGGATAAGTACCTGGCTCCTGCCATTGGATCAGTGCGGTGCGCTGGCCGCAGCGCGCCGGCCGCGGTGGCCATTGGAGGGTGAACCAACAGCAAAGGAAGACCTTTCTCTCTGTCTCTCTCTCTCACTGTCCACTCTGCCTGTCAAAAAAAATAGATAAATAAAAATAAAAAAAAAAAGAGTTGGGCCCAGTTCTACCACTTGTTATTTTTGACCCTGGGCCAGTACATTCACATATGAGCCTTCACTGTGCCACCTATGAACTTGGAGACACTGCTGAACCAGAGACAGCCAGTAGCCCAAAAATCCATGTGCCCACTTCTGTAGTGCAGCTAGAGGAAGCTAGAAGTAGCTAGAGGTGGCTGCCAGCCACTGCTTGCCTTGCCTCCCACGTCCCTGTGCTAAGGAAATGTGGGTGAAAGTCATATGTTACTTCTATCCAGAGTTAAAGAAATGAAGGTGGTTCTTTGCTTCCTCTTCCATCTGCTGGCACACAGGACTCCAGGCCTTGCGGATGGCAGTACAAAGTGAAAGGTGCCCAGGTCTTTACATCAGCCAACCAGAGGCCAGCCCCCTGGAGAACAGGGATGCCCACACAGAACCACTGTGTGAGTAAGGAACTTGTACTCTGAGAAGTCACTGACAGGTGGGGTTTATTTGTTAATAGCAGCTAGTATTTTTTTATTGTTATTTATTAGACAGGTAGGGTTATAGACAGTGAGAGAGAGAGAGACAGAGAGAAAGGTTTTCTTTCCATTGGTTCACTCCCCAAATGGCTGCAACGGCTGGTGCTGCACCAATCAGAAGCCAGGAGCCAGGTGCTTCTTCCTGGTTTCCCATATGGGTGCAGAGGCCCAAGCATTTGGGCCATCCTCCACTGCCTTCCCGGGCCACAGCAGAGAGCTGGACTGGAAGAGGAGTAACTAGGACTAAAACCTGGCACCCATATGGGATGCCGGCGCTACAGGTGGAGGATTAACCAAGTGAGCCACAGCGCCGGCCCCAGCAGCAGTTAGTATTAACCGATGCATATATCTTCCAAGTACCAAAGTAATCACAATGTAATATATGCTACAACGATCATCATTGCTACCAGGGCCCAGCCATGTTCGTCAGGAAGGCTGAGCACAAAAGCAGCCACACTTTAATTATTGAACTCTGTCTTTTGCCTGCGGTAGCAGAATCCTGACAGGCAGGGAACGGGGTAGGGTAATTGTCAGGAAGTGCTTGAGCCAGCCTGCTCTCAGAAAGCACTCCAAGCTGTAGCCATGGCCCTGGCACTCGGAGCCGGTTTCTTTTAAAGCACTGACAGTAATATCGGTCATCCACACGCCCTGTGGCTGTGGGCCACAATGCAGGTAAGGAAGTGTGATGCAGGGGTCTCATTTGAGCGGTTCCCCACGAAACAGAGAATATAGAGAGCAGGTCAGGCTCCACAAGTCAGCCCGCCTTTCCAACAGCCCATGATGCCCACGTGGCGTGAACAGAGGGAGAGCGACATTTGATGGACTTCACAGCTCAGTAAAGCCTCCTACAGCCTGTGGTGCTGCTTCCCATGCTAAGGCCGAGAATCCGTTTTCCTTGTTTCTTTTTCTTTCTTTCTTTCTTTCTTTTTTTTTTTTTTTTTGACAGGCAGAGTGGACAGTGAGAGAGAGAGAGACAGACAGAGAGAAAGGTCTTCCTTTTCCGTTGGTTCACCCTCCAATGGCCGCTGCAGCCGGCACACGGCGCTGATCCGATGGCAGGAGCCAGGTGCTTCTCCTGGTCTCCCATGGGGTGCAGGGTCCAAGCACTTGGGCCATCCTCCACTGCACTCCCGGGCCACAGCAGCCACAGCAGAGAGCTGGCCTGGAAGAGGGGCAACCGGGACAGAATCCAGTGCCCCGACCAGGACTAGAACCCAGTGTGCCGGCGCCACAGGCGGAGGATTAGCCTAGTGAGCCACGGCGCCGGCCTCCTTGTTTCTTCTGTATCCTCTCTGCCGTGCCTGTGAGGAGCCCTACCTGGAGTTCACCTCCCCGTGAAGCAGAGGAGTGAAGCTCCTCCCCTGACTGCTCCCACACACTACAAATGCAGATCACGGGGACCCATTCAGTCAAAAGTCACTGGCAGTTGCTTCCCGTTGCCTTCTTCTAATCACTTCCTAGAATGTGGGGCCAGCGCTGTGGTGCAGCAGGTTAAAACCACGGCCTGAAGCACCGGCATCCCATATGGGCACTGGTTCTAGTTCCGGCTGCTCCTCGGCCAGTCCAGCTCTCTGCCATGGCCTGGGAAAGCAGTGGAAGATGGCCCAAGTCCCTGGGCCCCTGCATCCACGTGGGAGACCTGGAAGACGCTCCTGGCTCCTGGCTTTGGATTGGCCCAGCTCCGGCCATTGTGGCCATTTGGGGAGTGAACCAGCGGATGGAAGACTCTCTCTGTCTCTACCTCTCTGTAACTCTGTCTTTCAAATAAATAAAATAAATCTTTTAAAAAAAGAAAATAATGTCGTGTTTTGGCTGGAAATTCATTGTGAATGGTAGGTTCTTTCCATTTATGGAACAGCCAACCAGAGGCCAATGTTCTCTTGCTGACCAGGTCACTGCGCAAGAACTGGAAGCACCCAGCAGCATCAAGCAGCTCCCGTCGCAGCAGCCGATGGAAGGCCATGGGTATTTCTCAGGGTGTTCAGGCACACATGTCAGACTTGGCTTGGACTCTGGGTCACAATAGGAGAACCATCTGAGGTGGCCATTGAGAAAGAAACATTTCTTGGGGCCAGCATTGCAGCGCAGGGGGTTAAGCGACCACTTCTGATGCCGGCATCTCACACTGGAGCACTGGTTTGAGTCCCAGCTGCTCTGCTTCCAATCCTGCTCCCTTCTAATGTGTCTGGGGAAGCAGTGGAAGATGGCCCAAGTGCTTGGGCCCCTGCCACCCATGTGGGAGATCAGGATGGAGTTCAAGGTTCTTCCCTGGCACATCCCTGGTCATTGTAGTCATTTGGGGTGTGAAACAGTGGATGGTAGATCTCTCTCTCATTCTTGCTCTTGCTCTCGCTCTCTCTTTCTGCCAGACACAAACACTATAATTTTGCCTTTCAAATAAATAAAAAACAAATCTTTTTTAAAAGCCATTGGATCAGCGCAGTGTGCGGGCCGCGGTGCGCCGGCTGCGGCAGCCATTGGAGGGTGAACCAACGGCAAAGGAAGACCTTTCTCTCTGTCTCTCTCTCTCTCTCTCACTGTCCACTCTACCTGTCAAAAAAAAAAAAAAGATTAAAAAAAAGATTTTTTTAAAGATTTATTTTTTATTTATTTGAAAGACAGAGATACAGAGAGAGGTAGAGACAGAGAGAGAGGTCTTCCATCTGCTGGTTCATTCCCCAGATGGCCGCAATGGCCGGAGCTGAGCTGATCCGAAGCGAGGAGCTTCTTCTGGGTCTCCCATGCGAGTGCAGGGACCCAAGGCCTTGGGCCATCTTCCACTGCTTTCCCAGGCCATAGCAGAGAGCTGGATTGGAAGAGGAGCAGCTGAGACTAGAACCAGTGCTCATATGGGATGCTGGTGCTTCAGGCCAGGGCGTTAACCCGCTGTGCCACAGCACCCGCCCTGATAAATAAGTCTTTAAAAAATGAAATAGGGGCCGGCGCCTCGGCTCACTAGGCTAATCCTCCGCCTTGCAACGCCGGCACACCGGGTTCTAGTCCCGGTCGGGGCGCCGGATTCTGTCCGGTTGCCCCTCTTCCAGGCCAGCTCTTTGCTGTGGCCAGGGAGTGCAGTGGAGGATGGCCCAAGTGCTTGGGCCCTGCACCCCATGGGAAACCAGGAGAAGCACCTGGCTCCTGCCTTCGGATCAGCATGGTGAGCCGGCGCAGTGCGCTGGCTGTGGCGGCCATTGGAGGGTGAACCAACGGCAAAGGAAGACCTTTCTCTCTGTCTCTCTCTCTCACTGTCCACTCTGCCTGTCAAAAAAAAAAAAAAAAAAAAAAAAAGAAATAGGGTTTTTCTAAGAAGAGGGTGGTTTCTTCTTCGTGCCTGCCAGGTTTAAATGATTAATTACCTCCCCAAGTGGAACATAAAATCTAGTTAAGCCTGTGAAGCCAGCTTTTGAGAGGAAGTAGTATTTAGTCACTAGCACTTTTTCTATGGATACCAAAATGGATTTCAATGGAAGAGAAATTCATTGTATGCATACATTGTAGTTCATTATAAAGTCTGCCAACTGATTACGGTGTTCAAGTCGATGAGTTTAGCTTGAGTTCAAGAGAGGCAAAAGGAATTTTAGCCAGAGAAGTAGTAGGGGGGGTTGTGAAATAAAAGGAAGACATATAACCCAAAGTTAGAGCAGTTACATTTCTCCTGTAAACCTTTCCTCTCACCATGGCTTTGATGATAAACAAGGATAAGGATGGGGGCCAGCGCTGTGGCACAGCAGGTTAAAGCCCTGGCCTGAATCTCCGGCATACCATATGGACACCAGTTCAAGACCTCGCTGCTGCTCTTCCCATCTGGCTCTCTTCTATGGCCTGGGAAAGCAGTAGAAGATGACCCAAGTCCTTGGGCCCCTGCACCCGCATGGGGGACCAAGAGGAAGCTCCTGGCTCCTGGCTTCGGATCAGCCCAGCTCCGGCTGTTGCGGTCATTTGGGGAGTGAACCAGAGGATGGAAGATTACTCTCTCTCCACCCCTCCTGTGTAACTCTGACTTTCAAATAAATAAGTAAATCTTAAAAAAAAAAAAAAAAAAGGATAAGGATGGACAGGAATCCCTTCCACAACTAGTAGCAGGCTGATCTCAGGTTCCATGAACAGCAAGACATGCAAATACCTAGAAAAACCTACTGTGTCCTGATCAGGGATGGCAGTTCAAATTGCACTGTGTGAAGCAGGTTTTGGTGTAAGGTTAAGATGCTTCTTAGGACTCCCACATCTCATCTCATAGTGCCTAGGTTTCAGTCGCAGCCCCACACCCTATTCCAGCTTCTTGCTAATGGGTGTTCTGGGAGGTAGCAGTGATGGCTTAGGCAGAAGGGTCTCTGCTACACATGTGGCTGACCTGGAGTGAGTTCTCAGTTTCCAGCTCCTGCCGTCAGTCTGGCCAATCCTAGAGAACAGTGGGCATTTGGGAGTGAGCCAGTGAATGGGAGATCTCTGTCTCTCTGTCTATGTGTGTACCTTTCAAATAAATTTAATTTTTTAAAAAATTGCATCAAGGCTGGCGCCGCGGCTCACTAGGCTAATCCTCCGCCTTGCGGCGCCGGCACACCGGGTTCTAGTCCCGGTCGGGGCACTGGATCCTGTCCCGGTTGCCCCTCTTCCAGGCCAGCTCTCTGCTATGGCCCAGGAGTGCAGTGGAGGATGGCCCAAGTGCTTGGGCCCTGCACCTGCATGGGAGACCAGGAGAAGCACCTGGCTCCTGCCATCAGATCAGCGCGGTGCGCCGGCCACAACGCGCTGGCTGCAGCGGCCATTGGAGGGTGAACCAAGGGCAAAGGAAGACCTTTCTCTCTGTCTCTCTCTCTCACTGTCCACTCTGCCTGTCAAAAAATAAAAAATAAATGAAAAATAAAAAAATTGCATCAAGCATTTCTGTACTCAAAAGTGAGCAAGTCCTTTTCAGAGTGCTCCACAGTGAAACTTTAGGAGATAAACAATGACCCAAACACCTCCAGTGGGTCTTGGGTTTACTAACATTATACAGTAATGGGGCAGAAAACATTTGTGAAGAAGTAAACTGAAAATATCATTATAAGAAGTAATTTCACTTAAGAATCCTCTGTGGGGAAAGGTAAGGTTACATGTATAAATACATCCTAATAATCTTCCAATCCAGATCTATGCTAATGGCCTGGGAAAGCAGTGGAAATGGCTCAAGTGTTTGGGTCCCTGCACCCACATAGGAGACCTGGATGAGGCTCCTGGCTCCTGGCTTCAGATCGGCTCAGCTCCAGCCATTGTGGCCATTTGTGGAGTGAACCAGTGGATGGAAGATCTCTCTGTGTTTCTCCCTTTCTGTCTGTAACTCTGCCTTTCAAAAAAATAAATAAATCTTTAAAAAAAAAAAAAAGTGATAGAGGTAGGGCCAGAGTTGTAGTACAGTGACTTAAGTTGGCTGCCTGTGATGCTGGCATCCCATATGTATGCCAGTTTGAATCCCAGCTGCTCCATTTCCCATCCAACTCCCCACTAATGCACCTGGGAAGGCAATGGAAGATGACCCAAGAGCTTGGGTACCTGCCACTGATGCAGGAGACTGATGGAGTTCCTGACTCCTTGCAGAGTTTATCCAATGTTCTCCTCTAGTAATTTGATGATATCAGGTTGTAGATTTTGATCCTTGATCCACTTTAAGTTGATTTTTTATAAGGTATAATGTAGGGGTCTTGTTTCATACAATTTTTTTTTTCATCCTGTTTTCCCAGCACCATTTGTTGAAGAGACTGTCCTTTCTTAAGGATTGATTGCAGTTTATTTATCAGAGATTCCTTGGCTTTAGATGTTAGATTGATTTCTGGAGTTTCTATTCTGTTCCATTGGTCTGCATGTCTATTTTAGTGCCAGTACCAGGCTGTTTGGATTGTAACTGCCCTGTGGTGTGTCTTGAAATCTGATATTGTGATGCCTCTGACTTTGTTTTTGTCATTAAGATTGCTTTAGCTACTCAGGGTCTCTTGTGTTTCCATATGAATTTTAGCATCATTTTTCTAGATCTGAGAAGAATGCCATTGGTATTTTGATTGGGATTGCATTGAATCTATAAATTGCCTTGGGTAGTATGGACCTTTTGATGGCATTAATTCTTCCAATCAACGAGCATAGAAGATTTTTTTTTTTTTTGGTCTTTCAGAGCAATACTTCTAGTAGTTTGCTTTTGTTTGTGTGTTGTTTTAAAAAAATGCATATTGAGGCCGGCACCGTGGCTCAACAGGCTAATTCTCCGCCTTGCGGCGCCGGCACACCGGGTTCTAGTCCCGGTTGGGGTGCCAGATTCTGTCCCGGTTGCCCCTCTTCCAGGCCAGCTCTCTGCTATGGCCGGGAGTGCAGTGGAGGATGGCCCAAGTGCTGTACCCGCATGGGAGACCAGGAGGAAGCACCTGGCTCCTGGCTTCAGATCAACGCGATGCGCCGGCCGCAGCACGCCGGCAGCAGCGGCCATTGGAGGGTGAACCAACGGCAAAAGGAGGACCTTTCTCTCTGTCTCTCTCTCTCACACTATCCACTCTGCCTGTCAAAAAAAAAAAATGCATATTGATTGTAAGCAACATTCATTGCGTCAATTTTGAGGCCCTTCCTCTACCTCAGATGAAATGTCTGTGGCCCTTGCCTGCCCCCTCTTCCCTGCCAGGTCCTGCATCCCCAGGCAAGATCTCCTGCCCTGCCATACTCCCCAGCCAGCCTCAGTGCCTCCCTGGCATCCAAGTCCATTGAGCCAGGTGCCCACTCCAGCACACTGATCCCTGTTTCTTCACAGTTAGCATCCTGTATCCCTTCACATACTTAGTACACCTTTGGTGTGTACCAGCCACGGCCCAGGGTTCTGAGAGACAGCATAGAGTGCTGAAGCCTACTGTGCTTCTCCACAGTCTCAGAGAGCATGGCTGGGAAAGCTGAGAGCAGAGGAGGGCACTGGACCCTCAAGGCCAAGCCATGGTGAGCCTGGGGAGGATCCATTTGCACAAAGTATGTGATGCAGCCAGTTTGAGGCAGTGCAAAATGCCCAGTTGAATTCAAGAAGAGGGACAGCAGCCAAACTGCCTGTGGACTTGGGACCCAGCCTGCCCTCTCCCATCCCAACTTCCTTCCTGGGGTGAGGGCTGAGCCTGATCCTGCCTCTGCCTTTGCCACTGCCTGCAGCTGTGTGACCTGGGCCAGCGGCTTCCTCAGTTCTCTCATGTGGACATGAGAGGCGACAGGGCTGTGCAAATAATCAGAGCATATGGTGGGGCTTTGGCAAAGACTAAACACCCACCATGATTGTGTGCAGGATGCACTGCTGTTTTTTTTCTTGCTCTTATTACTCTCACTCCTTTTGTTCAAGGGTGGTATGACTTGTAGAGGCAGCACAGGCAATCACATAAGTGCCAGCTCTTCCACTTGCCTGCTGTGTGATCACGGTGAGTCACTGGAACTCTCAGAACTGCTTTTTTCCCATCCCATGAAACAGGACAACTCTGAGAGCCTTCTGCTGTGTGCTGGCCTGTGCTGCAGTGTGCATGGGCTGAAGACTTAAGACTGCTGGCCTTGGTTGCACCTGGAAAGCAGGAATGGAATAGGCATGGAGAGGGAGCAAGTGGCATCCATGGGGCACTTGGCAAACCCACCCACGGTTTACACACCCCTGCACCCTGTGATTTACTCTAAGTAGCATGTGTGCCTTTTGCAGTAAAATGAAAAACTCTGGAGAGTGGAGAGGTTCACTGAAATTAACACAGCACCTGGCTCCCAGGGTGTGGTGAGGGAGAATTGAGTTGATACTTGTGAAGCAATTAGAAAAGGACCCAGCATTTGCTAACTGCTGAGTAAATGTTAGTTGTTGTAATACCAATTATAATGCAGTAATAATAATAATTCTGGTCACCATGACTTTTCAAGTGTTGTTGCAGAGTCATAAATATTGGTCATAGGGCCAGCACTGTGGCACAATGGGCTAAGCCTCCGTCTGTGGTGCCGGCATCCCATATGGGTGCTGGTTCTAGTCCAGGCTACTTTACTCTTCCGATCCAGCTCTCTGCTGTGGCCTGGGAAAGCAGTAGAAGATGGCCCAAGTCCTTGGGCCCCTATACCTGTGTGGGAGACCTAGAGGAAGTTCCTGGCTCCTGGCTTCGAATTAGCCCAGCTCCAGCCACTGTGGCCATTTGAGGAGTGAGCCAGAGGATGAAAGGCCTTTCTTTCTGACTCTACCTCTCAATAAGTAATTAAAAAAATATTTTAAAAAAGTGATCACAGGGAAGATCCAGTTGTCTTGATACAACAGGGAGTAAAGACTCATTGTAAATGATTGGCTTATCATAATTAACACTATGATGGGCAAATATACAGAGCAGTTTTACAGGGGGAGAGCATCAGGCACATAAGCTCCAACTGATTGATTTTCTCTTCCCTGGAAAAACCTTGCAATATGAACAGGATCACATTGATGAAAACAGTGAACACAATATGAGATTATTTAATCTTGTGACTTTTAAATAATAAATAGTATGAATCCTTGTGTCTGATTACACTTTAAATAAGTTTAAGGTTCTAATTCTGGGTGGATGAAAGTTTTTTAAAAAAAGAAAGTTATGAGGAGAGAGAATTCTGAGAGCAAATTCCTCTACGAAGTAACTCAACATTCCTGATATTTCTGACATTCAACAGCTGTGAATTTGGGTGCGTTCAAGCCCAGATTTCTAAGGACAAAAGGAACCAGGTGGCATCCTTGCTCCGGAGTGAAAGACTAGGAAATTGACAATGATCTGTGACAGTTTAAGCAAGTAGATTAGGATGGAGGTTTCCAGAAAGCGCAGAGGAGTGGAGGGATCCACTGGGCCAGGAGGTGGGGGAGGGGCCGCAGTCAGGCTCTTCCTCTCCCTGCCCCTCCCCTGCTCTGGAGCCCTTTGTGATGCGGCCCGGGTCTTACTCCATTCTGCCGAAGGGAACTCCAAGGGCTCAGTTGCCTGCGGGCGACAGTGAGATTCGTCTGATGGAGCATCAGCTCCTTCCTCCGCAGAGTGCCCCTGTCCCGTGGCAGAGATCCAGCTGTGCTTCCTGGAGCACAGACCTTGTCCTTCTCTTACTGTTTGGACTGGGGCTCTTCTTCCTGTTTCTGGTCCACAGCACTCCATCCTCACGACCTCCTAAGAAAAAGGGGACCATCAGGAAGGTAAGGAGCCCTTGGCCAGAACCCAACAGACAAGGGTTTTTCTCTTCCTTCACTGTTGTTTCCATGATTCCAACTTAACCAGAGAGACTCCTGAGATGGGAAAGCGCAGGACAGAACCATCCTTCACGGCAGGAGTGAGGCTGGAACTAGGATTTCTGTGTGACGCTCTCAGGTCATCCCTGTGGGTGTGCTGGAGAGCACCAGGGCAAAATCGGACCCCGACTCAGCAGCTGACGTCCCCATGACTCAGAGAATTGAGACCCCTCGTGATGGGCTCTGAGCCCTGGTTCATCAGTGGCCTTCTTGGGATAGGTGCCTCGAGGCCAAGCTTTTCATCCAGGCTGGGCTGACCACAGGGCTGTGCTGAGAAGTGAGAGGCTCCTTTCAGAGCCTGGAGTCACCCCGGCCTCGGGCAGCAGGCTTCTCCTCCGTGGCAGCTCAGGTGCACTGCAGAACTGAGTCTGTCTCCTCAGCACAGGAACAGTGACCGGCGACACCCATGGTGGATTTCACATAGAACACCTCTCCTCACTTTTCAAAGAATAAGAAATCGTTCACCTGCTTTGAATATTAGTAAGGAGGTGGGAATTTGGCCTGATGGTTAAGCCACCAACTGGGAGACCCTCATCGCACAGCAGAGTGCCTAGGTTCCAGCCCCAACTGTACTCCAATTCCAGCTCCCTGTTAATGCAGACCCTGGAAAGACATTGATGATGGCTTGAGTGGATGGGTACATGTCACCCATGGAGGAGACCAGGATTGAGTGCTTGGCTCCCAGTTTGGCTTGGGCTGCGCCATTGCAACCATTCAGGGAGTAAAATAGCAGATGGGACCTCTGTCCTTCTGCCTCTCCAATAATCTTTTAAAGATTTACTTTAGGGGCCAGCGCTGTGGTGCAGCAGGTTAAAGCCCCAGCCGTAGTGCCAACATCTCATATGGGCACTGGTTCCAGTCCCAGCTGCTCCAATTGGAAGGCCATAGCTCTCTGCTATGGCCTGGGAAAGCAGCAGAAGATGGCCTAAGTCCTTGGGACCCAGCACCCACTTGGGAAACCTGGAAGAAGCTCCTTGCTCCTGGCTTTGGATTGGCTCAGCTCCAGCTGTTGCTGTCATTTGGGGAGTGAACCAGGGGATTGAAGACCTCTTTTAAAAAATTTGTTTTATTTGGAAAAGAGAATTTCAGAGAAAGGGGTAGAGACAGAGAGATCTCCCATCCATTGGTTCACTACTCAGATGGCCACAACAGCCAGGGCTCTGCCAAGCCAGAGCCAGGAGCCTAGCCTGGTTCCATGTCTCCCAGTTGGGTTCAGGGGGTCCAGGCACTTGGGCCGTCTTCTGCTACTTTACCAGGTGCATTAGCAGGAAGGTGGATCAGAAGTGGAGAAGCCAGGTTTTGAACCATCACCCATAAGGGATGCCAGCATCGTGGACGGTGGCTTAACCATCTACGCCACAACACCGGCCTCTCAAATAATTTTTAATGTGAATAAAATGAAACAACAAAGAGCAGCCTCAGCAAAATGGAGTAAGTCGCATTATTCCTGAGCACTAGCTTGTCTAGGGGAAAGAGAGAGAACTGGGTCCCAACCCCTTTCTTCCTTGTCTCTCAGGGTCAAGTGCAGACCAGGAGAAGGACCAACAGCAGGAAGAAGAGCAGAGCTCTGAAAGGTAAGGCCCTTCCCTTCCACCTGGGGCCCCCACAGGTGACTTGATCTCTCCAGTCCATGAGGCACCCGATCCATATTTGAGCATGTCGGTGGGGAGGCTTCTGAGAAGCAAATCAGAACCAGGAAACTTCTCAGGTTCTAAAAAGAATTTCAGAATAAAACTGAGAAGACGGAAGTGAAACTGGCTAACCAGTGCCTGCATCTGGAGTCCAGCTGTGGACAGGTGTTTCATTTCCATGAGGCCAGTTCCACTTTGAGATGATCCCTCTCCCCTTTCTCCTGCACAGTGAGTGGTGAGGACTGCAGAGGGTGATGGATGGAGAAGCACTTCCTAAATGCTAAACGCTTCCTCCGTGTGCCATGCTGGCACTCCCAGGGCGGTCATGTGGGCTGGACACTAACACTTGGGCTTCAGAGTCTAGTCTCCCAGGGTCCCCCCAAAGAGATATTCCACTCGGCCTCCTGGAAGAATCCCAGACCCCTCCCTTCTGCACCCTAACCCAGTCTCCTGGCTTCCAGCCTGCAGAGACTGCTTGGAGAAACTGAAGGAGGCTCGAGGGCTCGTTTCCCTTCTGCAAAGGTGAGGAGGTTTCTGCTGTGGTCCATGTCCTTATCCGGCCAGAACCCATTACGTGACTCCAGGGCCTGGAGCGTCCCACCCAGGGAGGGGGAGACCACAGACAGACATGGGATGTGAGTGTACCCCGGGGGTGAGGGAGAGCCAGAGCTCCATGAAGTCAGGGCGTGGGGCAGTGCAGGGGCCCCGGGCTGCGGGCATCCATCCCCGCCTGGCAGGTCAGGGCTCCCGGTCCCATCTGCTCCCGGCTGCATCGTGTGCCTCCTGTCTCCTGCAGCCACCTGGGAAAGCTCCCTGACGACAGCGCTTCTCACCTTCTGTGTCGGGACCTCCAGGGAGATGAACGCAATCCAGCCCCTGCTGGGGGCCACCAGCCTCATGGGGAGCCCGAGGAAGATGCTTCTCCTGTCACCTCGTCCCCACTGCCTTCCCCGGCTCTGCTGACCCAGCACCCTCCTCCCCCGGCCTCCCGCCCGTCAGAAGGACCTCAACAAGTCCAGTCCGACGTGAAGAGCACCCCGGCAGGCCCTGTCCCAGACAGCGCCCCTCCAGGTAACTCCTGCCTGGCCTCTCTCGGCACGGCCGCCTCGGGCTTGGACCGCATAAGCGGCTCCATTGCATTCTTCTCCTGGTGGTGGCCGACCGCCAAGGCCTTGCTCCTGTTCACCTCACCACATGGCAGAGGCCGGCAAGAGCCTCTTTCCCAGCACCCACCAGAGGCCTCGGCCTGGGGAGACGCCGCACGCGGGCAGGCAGAGGCTGGCGGCCCTCCTTTCATCAGCCCTGATGGCCAGAGGCTGCTAGAAATCCTCATCTCCAGGAGAGCAGGCCTGATGCTGAAGGCAGAAGAGAAGACGGGGTCCCTGCTGGGCCAGATGCGCCCAGGCTGCCTCCTGAGTTCTCTGGGGGCTCTCTTGAGGTCCCTGAGCAGCAAGCAGGCCAGCAGCGCCCCACAGCTCTTCTGGAGACCACGGCACAAATGCACACAGCTGCAGGGGCCTCCGCGGCTCTCTCCCCCCCAGGTCTTTGGGGACCACTTAGAGAAGAAATGCAGCCAGCTCTTCTGGGGCCTCCCCTCTCTGCACAGCGAGTCACTAGTGGCTACGGCCTGGGCCCCTAGAAGGTCCTCCCATGCACTAGTTCCCTCGATTCTGTTCAACAGGGGCTCTAGTTCCTCTCCAGTTCAGCCTCAGGCCAGTCTACCTCCACAGCTTTCCCAGGCGAAGCCCTTGTCCCCTTATCCTTTGGCTCAACCCCAACCTCTGACTCAAAGCTTGCCCCTACCTCTGGGTCAGATCCAGACCCAGGCCCCCCTCCCATCCTCTCTCCCAAACCTACCAAATGCATCTCCACCCCAGACTGGGGTCTATAAAACAGCCTGCTCTCCGTCCCAGGAGAGGAAGGCTCAGTCTTTCAACCCGACTGAGAGTCAGCAAATGGAATGGCCCTTGCAGAAGAGACTGAAACAGAGGAAGGCTTTACTTTCTTTTTTCAAAAACCCCCAGGAAGTTGCCAGCCAGTCCGTTCCCCACTTTCCTCGGGGCTTTCAGGTCTGTCAGCCTGGCGGGACTGCCTCCACCTTGACCGGGGATTCCATCAGCTCTGATCTCCAGGAGCGGCCGGAGCAACAGAGCCAAGTGAGGCTTCTCGCGGATGAACAGGATGGGCCCCCCTGCAAATTTGAAGCGTCTCAGGATCAGACACAGCCTCAGGGCAAATCCCCACAGGTCTGCCACTGCCAGGCAATGGACACGCGTGGCTTCTCCCGGCCTTCCCCGCCCTCGGCACCTGCAGGTGACCCTGAAGTGCAGAAGACGGGATTCACGTGTTCTAGGAGACCCTCGAGCAAGGGTGCAGTAAAGGGCAAACCAGCCGCAGCAAAAAAGGATCTAGGGAAAGAGGAGGATGACCAAGAGTTCCTGCCCTGGGATCCACAAAGAACCTCAGTGAAAGTCCTAGAGGAAGACGAGGAGGAGTCCAAGTGTGACCCCGTCATCCCTCGGGAGTGTGACTGTGTAAATTACAAACCCAAGAGCCCAGATAAGAAGCATCTCAAGAAAACCCTGAATGTCCACTTGAACCGGACATTAGGGCAGATCAGAGAAGGCAGGATCCCTGTGAGAGTGCGCCGGTCCTGGCTTGTTGCCGCCAGTCATTCTTTGCCCAAGTCCAGCATCCCCGCAAAACCTAGAAAACCAGTAGCCTCAAAGCGTCAGAGCCCCGGTGTGAACACATCCAGGAAGCTCTCCTTCCTCAATCCCCTAACGCGATTTTTGCTGGAAACACACTTGAAAGGCTTCGACGCAAGGTACGGGTGGTGTCTACAGCAGAAGGCCCACGAGAGCGCACAGGTCACTCCCAATGCAAATCAAGCTTCGTCTCCTCCACAGCCCACCTTCCCCAGCTCTGCCGCCAGTGGGACTGGGCTTAACATGAGAGACGACGTTGCCCGTCACCTGGAAAACCCTCCTGACAAAGGGCCAAGAGAGGAGAAGGCGAAACAGTCCTGCCACATCAGGGACTGGCTTCTCTTCGACCCTTCATCTGAATATGAGGACGTTCAGAGGGTCCCCACAGCAAGGCCACCTGCTGGCCCCTGTGGGTTCTCAGAGGCCCCTGAGAGCAGACAAGAGACCAGGCTGCCTCCCACTGAGCGTGTCACTCACAGTCCCTTGGGCAGAATCCAGCTAAGTAGGACTGTCCAAAAAGCTGAGAGAGGCAGCCCAGAGCGGAGGCCGCGTGCAGAAACGGCCAGGAGTGAGCCCCAGCGTGAGAGACGGAGAGCGACCTTATTGGATTTCTGCCACAGCCCAGAGGAGCAGAAGAGCAGTAGAGGAGTCCAGCCGAAAAGAGCCGAAGAGATCAGACAGAGGCTGCAAACCAAAGGAAAGCCGCGTGCTTGGGATGTCACCGTGGGAGCCAGTATGACAACCAACGTGGAAGGCCTGGATGTGAGTCTCAGTCTACAGTCTCAGGGCACCAGCAGACATCCTCAACCCTCGAGAACTTCGGTTGACCTCAGCGTAGGACAGCCAGGCCTGAGAGCACAGGACAGCCATGACCTGGAGGTCCAAGTGGAAGTAGACCCGGAGAAACGTCGCCCGCGGCATGTTGCCAGCGTCCTCCCTCAAGACCGCAGCCCTGTACTGCTCCCCACCACAGACATCTTGGCTTCTCAGGCCTCTTGGGTAGCTTCCCAGGGCTCACCCAGTAGCACCACGCCAGCTTCTCTGGGGCTTCGTGACCGCCTATCAAATGCAAGGAGCAACCAGGAGCAGCAGGAGGCCAGGACCCCAAAAGGGAAAGCCCTGCGGAAGAGTGAGAGCAAGACGTTCAGTCCCCCTGACAAGAGAGGGGCCTGCAAGAGGCCCAAACCTGAAGAACAGGAACCAAGGGCTCCAAAGAAAAGGGTCACTATTGCCTGCGGGATGAGCCGCCCTGCCTGGGACAGGGAGACGGAAGACAGCCTGGGGGACAAGGCCCCGCCACTCCTGCCAGAGGAGGGACAGGCACCCCCAGAAGGCCACATCAAACAGAGGACGAGGCCCTCTCTGCCGTGGTTCAGCCCCAGCCAAAAAGGCTCAGAGTGGGAAGATCCCCTGGCGAAAGGCAGGCCCGCATCGGCCACGGCCCGGAGCCACGGATCACGCCTTGAGAGAATGATCGCGGAGAGGAGAGACGCGGAGGCCCAGGCAGTCACAACTGCAGTGGCAAAGATCCTGATAGACAAACTGGGGCTTCGGCGCCAACCTGGTCCCTCAGAGGTACATGAGCCCAAAAAGGAAGCCCAGGGCCTGCTGTGTAGGAGTTCTTGCCTTCACAGGGGTCCCTCCAGCCAAGAGAAAAAGAGAGTGGTGATAGACCCGGCCTTTATAAAACAAGCCACCCCCAGGGACCTCTCCTGTTCTGTCAAGAGCAGGTGGATCAGTGAGAAGGACACCAATTGGGTCCCCCCGCCCAGGGAGCCAGTGATGCCAGCCAGCCCCCGCCAGCAAGCGCTAAGGGTAACAAGTATCTCAAGATGGAACGTCCATTGCCCCAGGAAGTACCTTCCTCAGAAAGATGTCTCATTGGATCAGACACACCATGCCTCCAAAGGCCTGCAGGAGGCCCAGACCAGGGCAGCGGGAAGCGAGAGCAGCAGGACCAAGGGCCTCCTGGGCCCACGGCACGGCCCACCCTGCCTGGGATAGGGAAACAGGAGACACCCTGGGGGACGAGTCCTCACCATTCCTGACAAAGAAGGGACAGGCACCCCCAGAAAGCCACAAGGAACACAGAACAAGGCCATTCGTGCAGTGTCCTAACCCCATCAAAAAGGGCACAGGGCGGAGAGACACCCTTCCAGGAGGCAGGCCTGCATCAGCCACCGCCCGGGACCAGGGATCACGCGTGGGCAGGACGTGCATGGAGAGGAGAGACGCCGAGGCCCAGGCGGTCATAATGGTTGTGGGCAAGATCATGTTGGACCACCTGGGGCTTCCACCTGGACGTGGCATCTCAGAGATAGATTGGTACACGGTGGAATGCCAGGCCCCGCTGCGGGAGCGTTCCTGCTACCACAGGGGTCCCTCCTACATGCAGCAAAGCAGAGCGGGCACAGACACAGCCTTTGGTCACCAGGCCACCCCTCAGGGCCTCAGCTGTCCTGTCAAGAGCAGGTGGCTCAGAGACAGGGGCAGCAACTGGGTCTCCCCACCCAGGGAGCCTGCGTGCCACTCCAGCCCAGGCCAGCACCGACCGAGGGTGACAGGTGACTGGGGTCGGCCTGTCCACTGCCCCAGGAACTGCCTTCTTCAAAGAGGTGCCTCCTCTCCTCACACACTGCATGCTTCTCAAGGCTATCCCAGTGGGAAAAGCTTTCTCTCAGAAAAAAGCCAGTTTCTGCAGAGAAAACCCGCTCAGTCTTATGTCCCCACATCTTTTATGTGACAATGGCTCCTTTCTACAAAGATATGCATTCCTCCCCAATACACGTGTCTTCTCATCACAGGCGTGGCTTCTGTCTGTGCTGTGCCGTGCACGGGCATAGGGGAGTGGTCAGCTGCTGTCCCTGAGTGTGGCTTCGAGAAGGGACAGGGCACGGAGGGAGGCTGACACTGGTGGTGCAGACCCAGCCTCACCCCAGCTTCCCTCACTGCACCATGGGCTTTCACTCCCGTCATTACAGAACCAAACCAAAGGAAGCCTGCAGGTCTTATCCAGGTGAGCAGCCCCGTAGGACTCTGCCCAGGAACTTACTCATCTCATCTGTCTCCTCCTTCTTCTGACCTTGAACACTGCGCGTCTGTGGGGAGTGCTGACCGAGACAGCACTGGGTATCAGAGAGGGCACAGGAAATGGAGGGGGTGTCATGTGTTGACCCTGAGTTCAGAGTGGCAGAAGCTTATCCCCCTTGGTCTCCGATAGGGAACAGACAATGCCTGCATGGAAGCCCCTTCTAGGCCTGGGGAAGACAGCGAGAAAGATGGCTCAGCCTTGACGAGGCGGCAGTGTCACCCATCCCAGCCTCTGCCTCCCCGCTCTCTAGGGGAGCAGCAAACACAGGACCTGCAGCTGCTATGCATGGCTGGGAGCCACAGGACAGCTGCTGGGGCCCTGCTGCCCCTGCCCATGGTCACCTGCCTTTCCTTTCTCCTCCCATCTGAAGGTGGGCTGAGGCCGGGATGTGGAAGAGGAATCGAGACAATAAAGCCAAGGGAGGGGCAGAGAGACATGAGGACGCTGGGAACAGGGGGCATCTGCCACCCCAGAGCAGTCTGAGACCTGGAGGAAGGAAACTCCAGGACCCAGTAGCTCACCCTGGTCAGACCCCTGTGCCCCCTGCACTTTCTCCCTCACCGTAGACCTGGAGAAACTCCTTTTAGGTCAACACAAAGGGCCAGACTCAAGGGGATGCACAGCCTTCACGTAGGAAAGATGAATTTTCTATTTCAGAAGCTTGCTCAAAATTGCCTGTTTAATTCCTTGCAGGCATGAATTGGCAATAGAGGGAAAGCTAGGACTAGGAAACTCGGATGTGTCACACCCAGCACTGGGACTTCTCTTGAGGGCGGTAGGACACCGTAACCCACCGTGAGAGTAGGAGTGGGCACAGACCTGCAGGGCTGATGTGCACCAGGTCCTGTCTGGGCCCCGGGGCTGAGACCACCTCCGGGGTGGGCTCAGCATCGAGAGTGGAGCCAGGACAAGGGAGGGGCTGGGAATGGGGAAGAGCCAGCTGTCTATTGGCTGTGGGGTACATGGACTTAGGGCCCTGAGGCTACTAGCTGCTCAAGACCCTGAGACACAGGCTCTGGGATGTGGTGGAGCTGGATGAGGATCCCAGAGCTCATTCAAGCAAAGAGAGTGGCACTGGAGTCCTGCAAGAAACAGGCAGCAAGTCTCTGCCTGCCCCTAATGACATGCAGCGAGGGCAGAGATGGGGAGACCCCCACAGACACCCCCACATACACCTCTCCTCATGACTCAAGCCCCCACGCTGCCTCCACAGAACTCTAGGACCTCTGCTAAGACCCCCACAAACATTCCACAGAGATCTGAGACAGAAACCCACCCTGGGACAGGGGGTGAGAAGTTGTGTCGCAGGGGTTCACTCTGTAATCCCATCTGGCTGTGAGAGTGGTTTGCAGAGTGATGACCTGATTCCAATCGCACCACAGTTATTTCTTGTTAGTGGCACACTTTGGTAAGTGGGGAATATTTTCTCATTTTGGTTTAAGTTATTTCATAAAACACCTGATTTTGGTTAATAACAAGCATGCCAATAAAACGAAAGAGGCAGAGGTGGCTAAGGAGCAGGAGACACACTGATTTGAGATGTGACGGCAGAGGGAGAGGCCTCCGGTTCTACAGTGTCCTTGTCAATGAGTTCCTTTCAACGCTGAAACTAAGCGAAGATGCTCCTTGGCTTTCCATGGGCCACATCACCATCAACAAATCAGCAGTTGAAAATACGAGGGTGTTATTTCTTGGAAAGTTCATGGAAAGTAGAATTGAAAGGTAAGTTTATTTTGGTACAAAATAATTTTAAATATGTAGGATTCTTCAAAAAGTTGATGAAAAATACACATTGCGAGGGAAAAAACTATGCATGGGTTTCCGATTATTTTTCCACAGTAAACTTAATTCCGTTTTCCATGAACTTTCTGAAGTGTCGTCATAACACACAATGAAAATGGACTTAATACAACTAACCTACCAACCTAATAGCTTACACTCAACATCTTGGGAGCACCCGTAGCAGCCTACAGTTGGGCAAAATCATCTACTATTTTGTAATGTAGTGTTGACTGCCTCATGTAATCTACTGCATACTGTACTGGAAGGGACAAGCAGCATGGTTGTATGAGTTTGCTTGTGCACCATTGTTAGATCAACACATTATAAATCAGGGATGTCTGTATTCTCCCCTGAGTAGGAGGACAAGGAAGACTCTCAGCCGAAGTGGGAGGCTCAGACAAGTAGCCCTGGGAGAGGGAACCCTGCTGTGGGGCGAAAAGAGCTGGCAGGGAGCGTTCTTGTGCTGCCTATCGGCTCCTGAGTGTGTGTGTGTGTGTGTGTGTGTGTGTCGGAGTGGGGCGCTGGGGGTGGGGCAGGAACCTGAACTAATTTGCTATTACAAAATAATGAACACATCTTAAATGTAAACTACCCTAGGACAGAGTGTAACAGAAGCTGGAGAAGGATGAATCTGGCCTAAATTGTACAAAAACTCTTGAAAAAGCAAAATGTTTTCAGTTCCAACAGGACACCGTGAGTGTAAAATTCCACACTCACTCACTCACTCATGTGACAGCTAGTAGTCAAGTCACAGGTACACTACAATTTTTAAAAATTCTTTACGAAATTATCTTACCTTCAGTCTGTGTATAACATGTATATGAAACATAAACACATGTCCCTTTTATTTGGGTTCCATCCCTAAATATCTCACTATGTATGTATAAAATTTCCAAATACTGAAATTGAAAATATATTTAGGAGATAGTAGTAAAATGAGTATTACCATCCATATTGGGAAAAATTCCATACTGAGAGGAATGTTTCTTATTAAAATAAGTGGTTGGAGGGTAAGGTCATTGGTAGAAAGACCAGAAGCCTTAAGTGAAGCTGTAGGATTTAATTTAAAAGGACAAAGTATTACTATAGGAGCTAAGAAACTTAAAGTGATCACAGGAAAGACCAGTTGTCTTTATTCTACAGGAATTAAAGAATCATTACAAGTTGACTTCTAGTAATTAACACCAGCATGGGCAAATATACAGAGAGCTGCACAGCAGGAGAGAATCAAGCATATTAGCTCCAACTGCTTGATTTTCTCTTCACTGGGAGAGTCTTGCAGTGTAAAACAGGACCACCCTGATTTAAAAAAATAACTACTAAAAGCTGAGATCGTTCCATCTCTACTGGCAGGGGAACAGGGTACCACCTTGGCAGTGTGAAGAGACATATAGAGAACGAAACAAAATAAGGTCTGTATTAACACCATTATGCCATCCATGACTTAGAAGCAGCTGCCCAAACACAAAATCCTACAGAAGAACAAGGAGGAATCTAAAGGATCATAATGCTTCTAGAGAGGCATACAAGCCTGAGTTCTCAATAAAGAATCCTTTTCTGCCACTCAAGTTCAGACAGAGAACGTTGCATGGCTACATCTGCTTTAGTACCATTTTTTTCCCTTATGAGAATGCCTCCAGTAAAGGTAAGTGTTTAATGTGTCTGACGTGGCTGTAGTTTTAATTGTGTCATGAATAGTCAAGTTACCAAATGTATTATATGGAATCCTGCAACCTGAAGAGTTAGTTCAGTTATTGCATGGGTAGGTGTTGCCTCGAATGTAGAGCAATGAGAAGTACTGGCACAGGAGTGGTGAGATTATAATCCCAGGAAAGTCCCAAGTAGTATTCATGAGTGAAGGCTAAAGGTGGAATTCCTAGAGAAGAGATATTAGGAAAAATGATATATATATAAAGGCAGAAGTATCACTTTCAAGGGGGGAAAACTGGGACAGGCATTCAGTATAGTGATGAGTAGACTACTTGGGATACCCACTCCCATATCAGAGCACCTGGGTTCTAGCACCAGCACCCCACTTCCAATTCTGGCTTTGTGCTAAGGTGCACCATGGAGGCAGCAAGTAATGGCTCAAATGGTTGGGTCCATGCTACAGACACAGAAGACCTGGAATGAGTTGCTAGCTCCTGGTGTCTGCCTGGCCAAGTCCTGCCTTGTGTGGACATTTTGCAAATATCTGTCTCTATGTTTCTATGCCTTTCAAATAACTAAATATTTCTTTTAAAAAGGAAAAGCCATGGAGTTAACCTCATAATAATGATACCATCCTTGTTATCATAATTTGAATTACTGTCATTAGAAACAGAGCCTGTATCATAATTGGAGCATTCATAAATTTTCCATAATCTAATCAAAAGAATATTACTCATCTTGAAATTTTGGCCATGCAACCCGTGTGACAAAGCAAGGCAATAGAGTCCCTATTGTGTAAGTTCTAATAGGTTATCCCAGGTAATTTTTTATTTGGTTCCATGACCAAACAATGGTGCCTGTAGACATGTCCCTAAGCATTGTAAAGCTCATTCATAGAATATTAATAAGCAGTGACACAAATGGAATGATTAGCTGAAGTATAAAGCAAGAGGGGTCAGCTCATGAAACTTTATGTGAGATGTTAAAGGAAATTTATTATAAAAATTATATGCAGAAGATTTGGATAGTTTTTGAAAGCAAGTAGTATACACTGGTAATGGTAAAATGAGCCCATAAATGGTGAGAAAAGGAGGAATGTGAGTACTGATTTATTTATGGGTCTGAAAACCAGTCCTGTTTTTCATCCAGGTGCTTAAATCCAATATGTAGTTGCCAAGTTCCCCTGGCCTGTATAATGATTTGGTGTTGTAGATTTCATAGTAGGGGTGGCATCACTATCTGAGGGGATTCTTTGGGGGCAGAGGCAACATCAGAACCAGAAGTTATGATATCTAATCCTAATATTACATCTGACATCACAACATCCATGAGAAAAGTGAAAAAGAAAATTAAAAAAAAGAAATTTGTGGAATGTGCATGTTCAATATATCTGAATGGGTGAGTCGGAAGAGATTAATTCAAATATTTTATGTATTTGGTGAACTGATTGTTTTCTTAATGGTTGGCATATTTGGTGAGGATTGGCTTCTTGTTTTCTTCTGATCAGATCTTGAGCCTTTTCCATAGGAAAGACAAGAGCCCAGAGTATAATACGAATTCTATTAGGATGCAAGTAGTAAGCCCTATAGATAGCTGGCTCAAATTCTAAGAAGGACTCCTCAGAATCAAACTGCTGTACATCATCTGCATGCTGAATAAGCCAGTAGTCTTCTTTGGGACAAATTAGGCCAAAAGTCTAATTAGGAAGAAGGGGAACTATCCAAGAGAGATTCAATATCATTAAGTTCTGAAAGCAAATGAGAGAGATTTGAGACATTCTGGGAATGGAAATATCCTGCCAACTGGAGTGTTGGTAGGAATTGTAGACTCATAAAGGACTTTTTCTGGAATTCCACACTCATAGGGAGAAGAAACTTCTTTGAGGAGATATTCAATAAAGAGTTCAAGGGAGTCACTTCTGTTCTCCAGGTGCTCCTGGAACAGTCAGATAACCAATCGGCCCAGGCAGGAAGTAATAGGAAGCCCAGTGGTTAAATTGTATCTCCTTAGTTTGTGTTAGAAATACCTGAAAGTGATGATCATAATGATGGAGATGACAATTATGGAGGTGGTGTGGCTGTAACCAGTGATGAAGGTGGTGATGACACAGTAGATGGTGCTGTTGAAGACTTAGGCACTACTGGATCATGAGACATTGAAGCTTCAGCCAACAGAAAGAGTGATTGAGAAAGATGGATGTTCCATTGCTAGATGTGGCAAAACAGCAAATAAGCAGATACTAAAGTAAAGAAGAAAAGTAAGCAGCAGGGGATACCATGATGGCTGAAGAGGGAAAAGGCATGTGGAGTTTGATCAGGGGAAGGTAAGAGAAAAGCAGAGGAAGTGCATTCCCAGGGAAGAGTTCGAGAGAAGTTTGCAGTGGACATTCTACAGAAAGGAGAGGGCCACCATGGAGCAGTGTGGACAGTACAGACGAGCCAGGACACCAACTGCAACTTGTGCAGCCAGAGGCAGGCTGGAGGAGACACCAGGGGCTGAGAGTGAAGTGAGAGCAAACTGCGGCAGCCCATGTCACTGGTGATGTTACCTGAGGGGGAACCTTGTGGACCACATTAACTTTGAGTCTGGCCTGGAGCCCTAGTGTGGAGCAGTGTACCCACCCAACCCAGTGAAAAAAAAAGCACATTTATTTCTCCCTAACCCCCACAAGGAGACCTGGCAACAGCCGGGAGAAAGCACCATCTTAGTGCCAGTAGAGGCTGCAGCAGCTCTCATCCGTGTGCAATTAGGGAATTTTATCAGAGAGAGAAGCAGAGAGATAAATTCCCCACTGACTTTGAGTCTGGTCTGGAGAGTTGACAGGGAGCTTGGCACCCCCTTAGGAGTGAGAGGGGCTACCATCCCCCAGCCCCATCACAGGCTTGAGGACTCAAAGGCCAAGGCCAGGTACCCACAGGCATCTGGCTCCGGGAATGCCCCTGCTCTCCCTGTGGACAGGGCAGGCTTGTGGAACTGCGTGGATCCTCTGTGCACTGTGACTGTGGGAGCCATGCACAACATGACTGGGAATTCTTTGACTTCATGATAGGGCATGGGGTGAGCACTGGGCAATCACTGTATTTGACTATAGAGGCTCAAAGAACCCTGATTGCCTGGACTGGGTCATTGTGCAGGGTTTTGTGCTCACACAGAGGACCGGACAAATCCTTTGTGTGCTTCCTGGGCCTGTGTGGGTGGATGTTGTAGCTACTGTGAGCTAATAATCCCTGGTATTGATCAACTTGGAAGAGTGCAGGAGACACTGATATTATGCCAACAGTTGTGATCGTACCCTCCCCTTGCCACACCCAACTTGGGTGTCACTCTGGATTCTCACTCCACCCTTGAGCACTGAGCAGAGTTCCCAGGCTCCACCCAGCACATGACTCTGGATATCTACTGGGGAAGCAGACACTCCACTAAGCCACAGAGGCATCCTTCACAGATAAAAGCCAGCAGAGGAGAAAACCAATAAGCGTTTCCAGAAATTCCTAAAAATAGATGCAGAACTACAAGAAAAAAGAACAAAAAAGACACTATGACTGCCAAAAAGAACACAAAAACACTTAAATATAAGAATATGAAGACAACAAGATAGATGAAATGCCTGAAAATTAATTCAAAAGGTTGATCATAAAATTACCCGGAAACACAAGGAAACAAATTCAAGAGATAAAGAAATCCATACATGGGGCCCATGGTGTGGTGTAGCAGGTAAAGCTGCTGCCTGCAGTGCCAGCATCCCATATGGGCACCGGTTTGAGTCCTGGCTGTTCTACCTCCAGTCCAGCTCCCTGCTGTGGCCTGGGAAATCAGTAGAAGATGGCCCAAGTGCTTGGGCCCCTGCACCCACATGGGAGACCTGGAAGAAGCTCCTGGCTCCTGGCTTTTGATCAGCGCAGCTCTGGCCATTGTGGCCATCTGGGGAGTGAACCAGTGGATGAAAGACCTCTCTCTCTCTCTCTCTGCCTCTCTTTCTCCCTCTGTAGCTCTTTTAAGTAAATAAAAATCTTGGCCGGCGCCGCGGCTCAATAGGCTAATCCTCCGCCTAGCGGCGCCGGCACACCGGGTTCTAGTCCCGGTCGGGGCGCCGGATTCTGTCCCGGTTGCCCCTCTTCCAGGCCAGCTCTCTGCTGTGGCCAGGGAGTGCAGTGGAGGATGGCCCAGGTGCTTGGGCCCTGCACCCCATGGGAGACCAGGAAAAGCACCTGGCTCCTGGCTCCTGCCATCGGATCAGCGCGGTGCGCCGGCTGCAGCGCGCCGGCCGCGGCGGCCATTGGAGGGTGAACCAACGGCAAAGGAAGACCTTTCTCTCTGTCTCTCTCTCTCACTGTCCACTCTGCCTGTCAAAAAATAAAAAATAAAAAAAAATAAAAATAAAAATAAAAAAAATAAAAAAGTAAATAAAAATCTTTAGAAAAAGAAATCCATACATAATATTAATGAAAAATTTTGCAGAGATATTAATAGAAATCAAACTGAAATATTAGAAATTAAGAATTCAATATGTCAAATAGAAAATACAGTGGAGAGCATCAACAACAGACTTGGTGAGGCAGAAGAAATATCTGAGCTAGAAGGCAAATCCTTGGAAATAGTCAGAAAAAAAAAGAAGAAAGAAAAATTTAGGAAAACTGAAAATAGTGTTCAAGATTTATGGGATGATATCAAATAACCAAACGTACATGTCTAAGGAATTCTTGAAGGCATGGAAAGAGAGAATGAATTAGAAGGCCTATTCAGTGAAATAATAGCAGAAAAATTCCCTAATTTGGAGAAAGAAAGGGACCATCCAAGTACAGGAAGCACATAGAATGCCTAATAGATGTGATTAGAAAAGATCTTTTTTTTTTTTTAAAGAATTATTTATTTATTTGAAAGTCAGAGTTACACAGAGAGAGGAGTGGGGGAGAGAGAGAGAGAGAGAGAGAGAGAGGTCTTCTGGCTACTGGTTCACTCCCCAGATGGCTGCAACAGCCAGAGCTGAGCTGATCTGAAGTCAGGAGCTAAAAGCTTCTTCTGGGTCTCCCACGTGTGTGCAGGGGCCCAAGGACTTGGGTCATTTTCTACTGCTTTCCCAGGCCCTAGCAGAGAGCTGGATTGGAAGAGGAGCAACCAGGACTAGAACCAGCGCCCATATGGGATGCCGACACTTCAGGCCAGGGTATTAACCCACTGTACCACAGCACCAGCCCCTAGAAAAGATCTTCACCACAACATATTATAGTCAAACTTTCAACCTTAAAACATAAAAGATTCTAAAATGTGCTCACGAGAAACACGAGGTTACCTTCAGAGGATTTCCCAAGTAGATAGATGAACAGCTGATTTCTCATCAGAAACCCAACAGACTAATAGAGAATGGAGAGATACAGTCCAAGTCCTAAAATAAAGAAACTGTCAACCCAGAATACTACCCAGAAAAGCTCTCATGTATAAATGAAGGTGAAATAAACATCTTCAAAAACAAGCACAAACTGAATTTTTACCACTTATTTTGCTTTATAGATGAGTCATAAGAATAATGATGACTAAGAGACTACTGGAACTCGAAAAAGAGTTTGGTAAAGTGGCAGGATATAAAATTAACACACAAAAATCAATAGCCTTTGTAAACATAGACAATGCCATGGCTGAGAAAGAACTTCTAGGATCAAATCCGATTCACAATAGCTACAAAAAAATTAAACACCTTGGAATAAATTTAGCCAGAGAGGTCAAAGATCTCCAGGATGAAAATTACCAAGCGTTAAAGAAAGAAATAGAAGAAGACACAAAAAATGGAAAAGTTTTCCATGTTTGTGAATTGGAAGAATTAATGCTATCAAATTTTCCATACTACCAAAAGCAATTTACAGGTCCAATGCAATCCCAATCGAAATACCAATGACATGCTTCTCAGATCTAGAAATAATGATGCTAAAATTCATATGGAACACAAGAGACCCTGAATAGCTAAAGTAATCTCATACAACAACAAAACAAAGCTGGAGGCACCATAATACCTGATTTCAAGACATACTACAGGGAAGTTATAATCAAACAACCTGATACTGGCAATAAATAGATGGGCAGATCAATGGATCAGAATATAAACCGGAGAAATCAATCCATGCATCTACAACCAACTTATCTTTGACAAAGGAGCTAAAAATCAATCCCTGGAGCAAGGACAATCTCTTCAACAAATGGTGTTGGGAAAATTGGATCTCCCCATGAAGAAATATGAAACAAAGCCCCTCCCTACCTTACACCTTACACAAAAATCCACTCAAAATGAATCAAGGACCTAAATCTATGGCTTGATACCATAAAATTACTAGAGAACATTTGAGAAACTTTGCAAGACATTGGCATAGGCAAAGACTTGGAAAACACTGTGAGGCACAGGAAATCAAAACAAAAATAGACAAATAAGATTACATCAAGCTGAGAAGCTTCTGCACTGCAAAGGAAACACTCAGCAAAATGAAGAGGCAATCAATAGAATGGGAGAAAATATTTACAAACTATGCAACTGATAAAGGATTAATATCCAGAATCTACAAAGAGCTTAAGAAACTCAATGACAACAAAACAAACAACCCAGTTAAGAAACGGGCAAAGGACTTGAACAAGCATTTTTCAAAAGAAAAAATTTAAGTGGGCAACAGACATGTGAGAAAAATGCTCAGGATCACTAGCCATCAGGGAAATGCAAATTAAAACCACAATGAGGTCTCACCTTACCCCAGTTAGGCAAATATCACCTTAGAAATGTTTGGACATGTTGAGAACTTATGTCTCTTTAGGGCACCATAATACCCCTTTATTAAAGAATATGAGCACAAAATCAAGTACTTGGTTCTCTGGTCTTTCCTCTTGGATACCTAATGCATTGAGGTCCTTCTTGTCAGTTATGCTCCATTCCAATCCTCTTGGAGGTAATGGTGACTTACACCTGTACTGATTAGTAATCTGCTGTGTTCCCATTCTATGTAAATACATGCAAAGCATTAGAAACTCAACTAGAGTCATAGCAAAGACAAGTTGAAACGTTTCATTTCCAGAGCCTCCTGCATTGCTCCTAAGTCAACTGGAAGTAGTCAGAGTGGAGTTGAAGCTCCTGTGACACAGATATGGAATGAAGGATTGACAGCAAAGAACTATCTTTCCTTTTCATATTCTGATGAATAAAAAGCAGACTACTAAGCTTGCAACAGCCTAAAATGTCTGTTCAAACAGATCTATGATGCTTGCTTATGAATTCCAGAAACTGGCTCTGAGAAAGCCAGCTGAAGTTGTAGAGTTATCTGGTCCTCCCTGGCCAGCCTGACTGTAGGTTTGAATTTAATGGAATGTAAAAAGTGAAAAAGTGTCTAAGAGCATAGTGAGCATGGGTTATATGCTGGGTGGGCTTCATTCCAATTAATGAAATACTGGAATCTCTTAACACAATAGTTTGCCTATTTCAGATCCCAGCCAAATAATGTCTTGTAGCTACTTATTTTTGCAGAATATGCTGTTATTCCCTCCTCTTAGTAAAATCAAGCCATCAAGCAAGTTTCCCAGGGAACTATGCAGACGACTGAGATACTGTTAGGTCTGCAACCCACTTCAGCACCTCACTCAGCATCCCACCCCCTTTACAACCTCCCTAAAAGCTCAGACCATTCTCCCTAGCCATGACAGTAGTTCTTAATATTATCAGCTGTTGTCCTCATCTATCAATAGATTAAACTTTCTCTTTCCTTTACCCTCAAGCCTTGTCCTTGTTATTTTGATTCAGCACCGAGGACAGGGACCAAGCTTGCAGTAAAAGACAAACTGAGGTCTGGATCTCACAGTTCCTCTCACCACACTAAGGATCCATACTCTAGCTCACATGAACACATTCCTGGCTTCTAGGGTGGCACATACATTTCTACACTTTGAAGGGTGAGGAATGTATTTAGGGCAGAGTAAGAAGAAATGGAATCAAGACATCATGAGGAATTGCTTAATTTTTCAATTTGAAAAAGTGAACTGGTTTATCAAAATCTATAGACAGCAAGTCCATTAGTATTCATGCAGCTTTCTAACTCCAAAAGTATAAATGCTACTACCATAAACTTATCTATTGGAGGGTTAGTTATTTTCATTGGTCAGTTCAAGTCAAGATTTTAAGGATAAAGGAAGCAGATGGTATCTGGACTCTGGTGGAAAGAATAGAAAATCTACAAAGGTTTACCTCTGACAGATTGAGCAAGTGGAATCTAGAAAGAGGAATCTAGAGGGCCTATGAAAGTGGAGGTATCTACTAGGCTGGATAGTGGGGGAGGGGCTGTGGCCAACCTCTTCCTTTCCTTGTCCCCACCCCTGCCTCCATAGCCCTTTGTGATGAGGAGGCCACAGTTCTGTGATGCGGGCCTGGGCCCACTTCCTTCTGCCAAAGGGAATGCCCAGGGTTCAGTCACCTGAGCGAAAGACTTGGAGGATGGAATATCAACTTGCTCCTCGGAAAAGCATTTGTGCAATGTGGCAGAGCCCCAGCTGCACCTCCTGGGGAGCAGACATCATCCTGGTCTTCCTGTGTGGCCTGGGCCTCTTCCTCCTGTCATTCGTCCACAGCACTCCACCCTCACCACCTCCTAAGAGAAAGGGGACCATCAGGAAGGTAAGGAGCCCTTGGCCAGAACCCAACAGACAAGGGTTTTCTCTGTTTTCTTCTCTTATTTCTCTGTTTCCAAACCAACCAGACAGACTCCTGAGATGGGAAAAATCTCAGGACAGAACATCATCCTTCATGGCAGGAGTGAGGTGGAACTAGGATTTCTGTGTGAAGCTCTCAGGCCATTCCTGTGGGTGTGGGAGAGCACCAGGGCAAAATCGGACCCTGACTCAGCAGCCGGTGTCCCCATGACTCAGAGAATTGAGATCCCTTGCGGCAGAGGGGAAGTCATGGGCTCTGAACCCAGGTTCATAAGTCGTCTTCTTGGAATGGGTGTCCCAGGGCCAGGCTTTTCATGATGTTTGGGCTGACCTGAGAGCTCTGCTGAGAAGTGAGAAGCTCCATTCAGGGCCTAGAGTCACCCCTGGCCCCAGGCCTCAGGCTCCTCCGTGGCAGCTCACATGCACGGTAGAACTGAGTCTGTCTCCTCAGCATAGGAACAGTGAATACAGGAATTCATGGCAGATCTCACAGAGAACATGCATCCCTCTGTGTACTTTTCAAAGATGAAAAACAAAATCTTTGTTCTACTTTAAAAATGAATAATTGGTGGGTATTTGGTTTAGTGCCTGCACCCTATGTAAGAATGGCTGGGTTTAAGACTGGCTCTAGTGCTGATTACAGCTTCCTTTTAATAAACACCTATGTGGGAAGCAGGGTTGACTTAAGTGGTTGGGTCCTTACCCCAGGGAATAGACTTGGATTTAGCTCCCATTCCTAGCTTTGGCCGGGTTTGGATAATTCTAGGCATTTGAGAAGGTGAACCAGCAGATGGGAACTCTGCCTGTCTCTTTCTCTGTCCTCTGCCACTCCAACAAATATCTTTTTGGAATGAGTAGAAACAACGAAAAGAATACAGGACATCCTTAGTGTTATTCATGAGCACTGATTTCCTGCAGCATTTCTGGGGAGAGGAGACAGGATTGGATCCTAGATCCTCTTTCTTCCTTGTCTCTCAGGGTCAAGTGCAGACATGGAGGAAGACCAGAAACAAGAAAAAGAGTGCAACTCTGAAAGGTAAGGCTCTGCCCTTCCACCAGGAGGCACCACAGGGGACTTGATCTCGCTAGTCCATGGGGGACCAGAGCCACCTTGTGAGTATGTCAGCGACAGATGCCTGACAGAGAGGCTCCTGGGAAGGAAATCAGCACCAGGAATCCTCGGGATCCTGCTGGTAAGGAAGCCATGGCAAGCAGGAAATGAGTGTTGCCCAGTAGGGGGCACTGTGGGCTGCAGTGGACCAACACTGCCTGCATCTGGAGTGGAGCTGTGGACAGGTGCTTCACGTTCAAGGGCCGACTCCTCTTTGAGATGAGCCCCTCCTCTCTCCCCTGCAGTGCAGTGGTGAGGACCCCAGAGGGTGATGGATGTGGAGTCACTTTGTAAATACTAGTGCACAGTCCCATGTGCACTGCTGGCACTGCCTGCGGTCCTGGGGCTTGGACACTGATGCTTGGGTTCTGGAGTCTAATCTCCCAGGGCTCATCTGAAAGGGACATTCTATTCCACCTCCTGGAAGAATCCCAGACCCCTCCCTTCTGCACTCTAACCCAGTCTCCTGGTTTCCAGCCTGCAGAGACTGCCTGGAAGAACTGAAGGAGGCTCGAGGGCTCATTTCCCTTCTGCAAAGGTGAGGAGGTTTCTGCTGTGGTCCATGTCCTTATCCTGCCAGACCCTAGGATATGACCCCCATCCTGGGATTGCACTGGGAAGGGGAGGCCACAGGATGGGGACCATATGTGACTAAAGCCCTGGGATAAGGAAAAGAAAGCTCTGTGAGGTCAGGGCCTGGGACAGAGAAGGGCCGTGCACACAGGTGCCCAAACTCCCCAGGATCCACAGCTCATCGGCTATGCCAGTCCCATCTGCTCCTGGCTGCATCGTGTGCCTCCTGTCTCCTGCAGCCACCTGGGAAAGCTCCCTGACGACAGCGCTTCTCACCTTCTGTGTCGGGACCTCCAGGGAGATGAACGCAATCCAGCCCCTGCTGGGGGCCACCAGCCTCATGGGGAGCCCGAGGAAGATGCTTCTCCTGTCACCTCGTCCCCACTGCCTTCCCCGGCTCTGCTGACCCAGCACCCTCCTCCCCCGGCCTCCCGCCCGTCAGAAGGACCTCAACAAGTCCAGTCCGACGTGAAGAGCACCCCGGCAGGCCCTGCCCCAGACAGCGCCCCTCCAGGTAACTCCTGCTTGGCCTCTCTCGGCACGGCCGCCTCGGGCTTGGACCGCGTAAGCAGCTCCATTGCATTCTTCTCCTGGTGGTGGCCGACCGCCAAGGCCTTGCTCCTGTTCACCTCACCACATGGCAGAGGCCAGCAAGAGCCTCTTTCCCAGCACCCACCAGAGGCCTCGCCCTGGGGAGACGCCGCACGTGGGCAGGCAGAGGTTGGCGGCCCTCCTTTCATCAGCCCTGATGGCCAGAGGCTGCTAGAAATCCTCATCTCCAGGAGAGCAGGCCTGATGCTGAAGGCAGAAGAGAAGACGGGGTCCCTGCTAGGCCAGATGCGCCCAGGCTGCCTCCTGAGTTCTCTGGGGGCTCTCTTGAGGTCCCTGAGCAGCAAGCAGGCCAGCAGCGCCCCACAGCTCTTCTGGAGACCACGGCACCAATGCACACAGCTGCAGGGGCCTCCGCGGCTCTCTGCCCCCCAGGTCTTTGGGGACCACTTAGAGAAGAAATGCAGCCAGCTCTTCTGGGGCCTCCCCTCTCTGCACAGCGAGTCACTAGTGGCTACGGCCTGGGTTTCTAAGGGGCCCACCCTTTCAAGAGCTCCCACGGTTAGGTTCAATGTTGATGTTAGTTCTTCTCCAGTTCAAACTCAGTCCTCAGACCCTCCACAGCTTTCCCAGGCTCAGCCCTTGCCCCCTAACCCTTTGGCCCAACCCCAATCTTTGACCGAAAACTTCCCCTTTCGTCTAGTTCAGGTCCATACCCAGCCCCAGCTCCCTTGCTCTTTCCCAAGCCTACCAAGCCCCTCCCTACACAAGGGTGGGACCTGTAGATCGTCCTGCCCCACCTCCCAGGATAAGGCTCGCTCTATCATCCCAACTGACAATCAAGAAATGGATTGGCCTTTGCAGATGCCACTACAACGGAAGTGGGCTGCTCGCTCTTTTCTCCAAAACCCTCAAGAAGGTGCTGGCCAACCCACACCCAGCCTCCCCCAGGGCAGCTGGGCCTCCCAAACCTGCCAGTGCGAGGCAAATAACAGGTGTGACTCATGTCAGTCCTCCCAGCCCTCTGAAACTGCAGATAAAAGAAACAAGGCCGTGCAGGAAACGGGGTCTGTGTTCCCTCGAAGACACTCCAGGAAGTATGCAGTGAGATCCCACCTGGATAAACCAAGCAAGGATCTGGAGCAAGATCGGTACAACCAACAGCATGCATCCCACATTCAGACAACCACCTCTGTGAAGAAGGTTCTGGAAGATAACAGGAGGTCAGACAGTGATTTGAACAGACCCAGGAAGTGGTACTACGAAGACTGCAAACTTAGGAGCCCAGACAAGAAGCATCTTAGAAAAACCCTGAAAGCCCATTTGGACAAGAAGTTGAGGCAAATCAAGGAGGGCAGGATTCCCGTGAGAGTGCGCCGGTCCTGGATTTCTGCAAGCCTTGCCCTTCCCAAGTCTGACGCCCACACAAAATCCAGAAATCTACTGGCCTTGAAGGGGCAGCACTCCGGCGTGAACACGTCCCAGGAACTTGACTTCCTCGACCCCCTCACTCGACACATGTTGGAAGCACACATTAAAAGGCTTTGGGCGCAGCATCGGTGGGGCCTCGAGCACCTCCAGAACCTTGAGCCCCTAAACGTCAACTCAGATGCAGCTCAGGTTTTACTCCACCCACAGTGCACCTCGCCCTCCTCCGTTGCCGGTAAGTCTGAGGCCAGTGTGAGAGCCAACACGGCCAGGTTCCTGGGAGACCCTCAGAAAGGCGCAAGGGAGAAGATGATGGCAAAAAAATCAGTTCCACCCCTGGAGAAGCCCTTCCCTGCGCCCTCACCTGCATGTAAGGAAGTCCGGAGGGCTCTGGGAAGGACCCTGTCCTGCAGCACCAGTGGTTTCTCGGAGGTCCCTAGGACAAGGCAGGAGGCCATGCCTCCTACGGAGCCTCCCACTTCCAGCTGGCTTGGCAGAGTCCAGCAGAGCAAGACCGAGCAAGGAACTGGGAAAGGCAGCTCGGAGGTGAGATCAAGTGCAGCAGTGGCCAGGGATGAGCCCCAGCAGGAGAGCAGGGTCCTGGCCTCACCAGACCCCAGCCAATTGCAGAAGATCAAAAGAAGCTCCCAGCCCGCAAAGGCTAAAGAAACCAGGGAGGCTTCGGAGGACCAGAAGCACTCTGCTTGGGAAGTCACTGTGGGAGCCAGCGTGAAGACGTTCTCCCAGACCATTGACGTGAGTCTCAGTTTCAAGTCTCAGGGGACCGGTAAGTGCCCCCGACCCATGAGGACTGCAGCTGGCCGCACTGCAGGACAGGCAGGCCAAAGATCGCAGGTTGTCAATGAGGTTGAGGTCAAAGTGCAGTTGGATGCAGAGAGGCAGCCTCAAGGCCAGGTCGCTGGCATCAAGCACCGGGACCGCAGCCCCAAGGTGCTCCCCACCGCAGACATCTCAGCCTCTCGGGCCTCTTGGACCACTTCCCAGAGAACATCCAGTAGCAATGACTCAGCATCCCCGGGGCTTCCTGACCATCCATCGAATGCAAGGAGCAGCCAGGTGCAGCAGCAGCCTAGAATCTCAAAAAGCAAGGCCCAGTGCAAGAGTGAGAGCAACATAAGTCCTTCTGACAGGAGAGAAGTGTGTGGGAGGAACGACCCTGTACAGCGGGAAGAGAGAGCAGCAGGACCAAGGGCCTCCTGGGCCCACGGCACGGCCCACCCTGCCTGGGATAGGGAAACAGGAGACATCCTTGGGGACGAGTCCTCACCATTCCTGACAAAGAAGGGACAGGCACCCCCAGAAAGCCACAAGGAACACAGAACAAGGCCATTCGTGCAGTGTCCTAACCCCATCAAAAAGGGCACAGGGCGGAGAGACACCCTTCCAGGAGGCAGGCCTGCATCAGCCACCGCCCGGGACCAGGGATCACGCATGGGCAGGATGTGCATGGAGAGGAGAGACACCGAGGCCCAGGCGGTCATAACGGTTGTGGGCAAGATCATGTTGGACCACCTGGGGCTTCCACCTGGACGTGGCATCTCAGAGATAGACTGGTACACGGTGGAACGCCAGGCCCCGCTGCGGGAGCGTTCCTGCTACCACAGGGGTCCTTCCTACATGCAGCAAAGCAGAGCGGGCACAGACACAGCCTTTGGTCACCAGGCCACCCCTCAGGGCCTCAACCATCCTGTCAAGAGCAGGTGGCTCAGAGACAGGGACAGCAACTGGGTCTCCCCACCCAGGGAGCCTGCGTGCCACTCCAGCCCAGGCCAGCACCGACCGAGGGTGACAGGTGACTGGGGTCGGCCTGTCCACTGCCCCAGGAACTGCTTTCTTCAAAGAGGTGCCTCCTCTCCTCACACACAGCATGCTTCTCAAGGCTATCCCAGTGGGAAAAGCTTTCTCTCAGAAAAACGCCAGTTTCTGCAGAGAAAACCCGCTCAGTCTTATGTCCCCACATCTTTTATGTGACAATGGCTCCTTTCTACAAAGATGTGCATTCCTCCCCAATACACGTGTCTTCTCATCACACGCGTGGCTTCTGTCTGTGCTGTGCTGTGCACGGGCATAGGGGAGTGGTCAGCTGCTGTCCCTGAGTGTGGCTTCGAGAAGGGACGGGGCACGGAGGGAGGCTGACACTGGTGGTGCAGACCCAGCCTCACCCCAGCTTCCCTCACTGCGCCTTGACAACGTGGCAGTGTCACCTATCCCAGCCTCTGCCTCCCCGCTCTCTAGAGGAGCAGCAAACACAGGACCTACAGCTTCTATGCATGGCTGGGAGCCACAGGACAGCTGCTGGGGCCATGCTGCCCCTGCCCATGGTCTTGCCGATGTGGGAGACAAATTGAGATAATAAAAGCCAGGAAGGAGGCAGAGAGACACGAGGGTGCTGGGAACAAGGGGCCTTTGCCACCCTAGAGCCAGTCTCAGACCTAGAAGGAAGAGACCCGAGGGCCAACTGGCTTCTCCTGTGCCAGAAGCCCTGGCCCACCTGCTCTGCCTCCAGACCACAGGCCTGGAGAAGCTCCCTTTAGGTCAACACAGAGGCCCAGACTCAAGAGAAAGCACAGCCTCACATAGGGAAGATGAATTCCTAGCAGCCTATTTCAGAAGCTTGCTCAAAATCGCCTCTTGAATTCCTGAAGGATGAGTTGACGACAGAGGGGAAACCAGGTCTAGGGGGCTCTGATGCGTCCCATGTCCTGGGGGGCCTGACACCTTGACACCAGGACTTCTCTTGGACAGAGGTGGGAACATAGACGTCTGCAGGGCTTTGGATACACTGAGTCTTGGGAGAGGGGGAGCGGGCCGAGACCCATAGTGCTTTCCTGCACGAGTCCTGTCTGGGCCCCATGACTGACAGGCAGCCTCCAGGCTGTGTTCAGCAGCAAGAGCAGAGCTTGGACCTGGGAGGGGCTGGGCTGTGAGGCCCAAACAGCCTGCTCCCTGGAAGCAAGATATATAGACCCTGAAAGGCAGGTTCTGGGATGTGGCAAAACTGGATGAGGATTCCAGGGCTCATTCAGGCAAAGATAGCGACATCGAGGGAACTGCATGAAACAGGTGGCAGCAACACCTGCTTAGCCTTGCCTAACTTAAATATGATCGGAACACTTATCAGCCTGCAGTTGGACAAAACCGTCTAGCACTAAAACTGTTCCATAATCAAGTGCTGACTGCCACATGTAATTTGTTGCATACTGTACTGCAAGGGACAAGCAGGGAGCTTGTATGTATGGATTTGCTTGTGCACCATTGTTAGATCAACGCATTGCAAAGCTGAGTTGTCTGTGTTCTCCCCTGAGTAGGAGGACAAGGAAGACTCTCAGTGGAAGTGGGAGGCTCAGAGGAGCAGCCCTGGGAGAGGGAACCCAGCTGTGGGTGCGAAAACACCTGCGCTGCCTATGGGCTCCTGCAGTGTATGGGGCACTGAACTAAGCTGCATTACAAGAAGAGGATTATCACATTTTACATATAAAGTACCCCAGGACCAAACACAACCTAAATGGCACCAACATTTTGAATTGAAAAATCCTCTGAAGTCCAAACCGTGTCCAGTTCCAACATGATACCAGAAATGTGAAATTCCACACTCACTTGCCCTCGTGTGATAGGTAGCAGTCAAATCACAGGCACACTAAAAATTTTCTACAAAAAGACCTTAGTGACCTTCAGTCCGTGTGTATAAGGTGCATACAAAACATAAACACATGTCCTATTTATCTACCTTCCATCCCTAAATATCTCACTATGTATGTATAAAGTCTCCAGAAACTGAATGCAAAAAGCTTTCGTGCCAAGAATCCAGGTAAGAAATACTTAACCTGTACAGCTGTCAGAGGCCTTGCCTGGGCTCAGTGTCCAGAGTTGTTATTGGGGTCAGCCACATATGCCTGGGGGTTGCGTACGACTGACCTTAACTGCTCAGAATCCAGATTCTTCTCCCTGAGGTCAAACTGACAAACAGAGCCCAGGCCCCCAGCTGATCCAAAACCAGGTGATGTCCCTGAGGCCCATCTTAGGTGACCGATCTGGCATGGTCCTTGGCCTCAGTCAAGCAGGATAGTCCAGGGCTTCAAGGTTTTCTTCCAGGTGCCAGGCAACGGCCCCACCTTCCTGTGGGGTGGGCAGGTTTGATAACCCTAAGCTCAGCAAGTTAGCCTTTCACTTCACCCTGCAGCCCACTGCGTCACTGCCATCCAAATACATTGGAAAGCAAAGTCTTGTTTATTGGCTCCTGCAGTGTATGGGGCACTGAGCTAAGGGATTTGCACCAAGGGTTTGGCTTGTTTACAGAAAATGAAAACAATGGAAGGATTAGAATCATTATAAACTATGCAATATGTTTAGGCATAGCTATAACTACATACAAATAACCTTTACATGGCTGAAGGCCGTGTAACCTTTTAATTACAAATGTTGCCTCCAGAGAAAGACAACTTGGGTTTTCTCTAGTCTTGCTCTACATTTTCTCCCTTTTTAATTGAATGTGGATAAGGTTTTGTCCACATGAAAAGCAGCTAAAGATTTGCTTAGAAAATTCCCATACTGTGGTATCCTGCTTTCCTAAGCCCCTGCTGTGTCTCTAGGCTGTGCCTGATTGAGGAGTGAACCAGCGGATAGAAGATTCTTTCTCTCTCTGCCCCGCCTCTGCCTCTCTGTAACTCTACCTTTCAAATAAATAAACCTAAAACAGAATAAGACAAAGCAAAAAAAGACCTTTCTCTCTGTCTCTCCCTCTTTCTGTAACTCTGCCTTTCAAATAAGTCTTTTTAAAAAAGCATTTTAAGATATTATGTTAAATGAAATTATATTAACCAAGGTGATACACACACACCACACACACACACACACACACACACACACACACAAAGTTCCTGCCCAAGTTCTCATTCAGGTCCACCTGTGCAAATAAGGCACACAGAAGTATAAAAACTTGATTGGTTAATTTACATGTAAATGAGAGCTGCTCCAGTTCTGTCCCAGTTGCTCCTCTTCCAGTCCAGCTCTCTGCTGTGACCCGGGAGTGCGGTCCTTGGGCCCTGCTTCTGCATGGAAGACCAGGAGGAAGCACCTGGCTGGATCGGTGCAGCGTGTCAGCCGTAGTGGCCACTTCGGGGGTGAACCAACGGAAGGAGGATCTTTCTCTCTGTCTCTCATTGTCTAACTCTGCCTGTCAAAAAAAAAAAAAAAAAAAAAAGGTGAGGTGATGGAGTCAGAGACCTCTTTTTGTAGCTGTTTTCCATGATTTTTCTTGCAACAACTTTATAAGGCCTTTGCAGGAAGTATAGGGTAAGATAGGAGACAAGAGGGTTTTGTTTTGTTTTGTTTTACCAACTGGACTGTGACCCTGTACTTAAACTTTTTTGGCTCTTTTTTGCTTGTGGTGTCCATCCTAATAGCTGGGTCTTCTGTTATACCTAAAAATTATAAAAATTATAATCAAAATTCACAAAGATAAATAAACAGAAATTTAGCTTCTGAGTCTGACTGGTCCAGCCAAGAACATGTCATGTGGGAAAGCAGCAGACACCTGGGGAATAATTAATGACAAAGTGATAATAATTACAAAACAATTATTATTAAATAAGAATTACAAAAGAATAATAAAATTTCAGAGACAAACCCAAATTTTCAAGAGCTATGAAATGGATGGAATTTGTCACTGGAGAAAGAGCCCTGGGAGCTGTGGGGGTCTTCAGCCAAGAAAGAATTCAGGCGTGAGGCAGAGAGTGGTGTGATAAGGCTTTATTGGGGAGAGGGGATCCGTCAGGACAGACAGCAGGGACGGAGAGAGAGCTCCCAGTTGCTGGGACGGGGGAGAGCAAGGTTACATGGTTGAGTGGAGAGAACACACCTGGGCAGGCCAGGCAGGCAGCTCAGCAGAGAGCAGAGGGCTGAGTACACAGTCTCTGGACTCCTTAGGTTTTAAGGGAGCCTCTTTACCCCCTCCCCCTCTCCCCCAGGATGAAGGATGGAGAGTCCTGGTGGAAGGGTTTGTTGGGTGAAAATTAGCAAATCCCTCCCCAGATTTGCTGGCTACAGGCAGAGTAGAGGGCCTTCCCATAGGGCATCTGAGAAGGTTCCATTGACCAGTGTTATCAGGTAACCCATTTGGTCCTGAGGGGGCAGAATTCTCCTGGGAGCTCTCCTTGGGGGAAGGGCTGGACCACCTGGGAGGTTGTCAGGGTCTGGGCAGGACTCTGAAGTGCAAGATGCTGGGCTTCTGGGGCTCCCACAGCAGGTGCTGGTTTCTTTAGCCCCTCCCTCTCTCACACACACATACAGGCTAATTTTTAACTTCCTACCTAACAAATTCACTCAGCCCTCTTAAAGAAGTCAGGAAATTCCCAGGAAGAGAGAACTGATTTGAACGGAGGGAACTAGAAGGCCCAGAACAGAGGAGGACTGTGCTGCCTGGGCGGCGGGGGAGGGGCAGTGAGGAGAACTTGCGCCACTGCCCCCTCCCCCATTCTTTGTGACCAGGAACCCGTAGCTCTGTGATGCTGGTCTGGGTTCTAGTTCCCTGGGGAGCTGCTAGGGCTCAGTTACCCGAGGGTGACTGAGCCATTCAGATGATGGAGAGTCATCTCCTTCCTCTGAGCCCCAGCTGTGCTTCCTGTGTGGTGGACGTCATTCTCCCCGTCCTGTGTGGGGTGGGGCTCTTCCTCCTGATCCTCCCCTGGCTGCAGAGTAAGCCAGCCCCAGTGCCGCCCAGGACCAAGGGGATCCTCAGGAAGGTACGGCACCCCCGGCCATACCCGATTCCTCCTGCTTCTTCAACTCCTAATTCCACTTGTCTAAATCACTGAGCAAGACTCCCGAGATGGGGAAGTGCAGGAAATACAGAATATTATCTGCCTAGGGGCTGGTGGGACAGGATGAGGGTGAGAACGGGCACTAAGATTTCTAACCAAAGCTTTCAGCCACCGGTGTGGGAGCACCGGAGGGCACTGGGGCAAAATCAGTTAACTCAGAGCCAGGGACTGGATTACTCAGAGTAAGGAAACTGGGGTGGTGTGGAGTGGGGTGGGGTGGGGGGCCAGACAGAGCAGTTCCCTGAAGCATATGTCTTGAGGCCAAGGCACTGCTTTGAGCCAGGCTGACCTGAGGGTGGTAGTGAGAAGCCAGAGCCTCCATTCAGAACCTGGAGTCAGCCCTGGCCTCAGGCAGCAGGCTCCTCACCCTCTCCCCAGCCCTCACGGCTCAGCTGTGCCGTAGAACCAAGTCTCTGCTTCTCAGAGGAACAGTGCCCAAGGTACCCACTGGGCATCCACACAGAATACCCCTCTGTGCAAAGAAGAAAAACAGGAAATATTTTTCTAAGTTAAAAAAAAATGAGTAAAGGGTAGAACACAGCGCCTTCTGTGCTAAGTGGAGCAAGTCCTGGTGTCCATGAGCACCGTCAGCTGTGTGTCTAAAGAGAGGAGACAGAGCCGGGCCCCAGTCCCTCTTTCTGCCTTGTCTCTCAGCCTCAAGCGCAGACAACAAGAAGAAGGATCAAATGCAGGAAGAGCAGAGCTCTGAAAGGTAAGGCTCTGCCCTTTCACCGGGAGCCTCAGGGGAGGCTCCTGGGAAGGAAATCAGCACCAGGAATCCTCAGGTTCCTGCTGGTAAAGGAAGCCATGGCCAAGCAGAGAATTGGCATTTGTCCAGCAGAGGGCGCTGTGAGCTGCAGTGGAGCAACACTGCCAGTTGGAGTCTGGCAGTGGACAGGTGCATGGCTCCCATAAGGCCGGTTCCTCTTTGAGATGAGCCCCTCCTTCCCCCCTCCTGCCCCAGTGCAGTGGTGGGGACCCCAGGGAGTGATAGATGTGGAAGCACTTTGTAAATGCTAGAGCACTGCCCCGCCCCCCTCTTCATGCACTGTGTCGGCACTGCCCGGGGTCCTGGGGGTTGGACACTGATGCTTGGGCTCCAGAGTCTGATCTCCCAGGGTCCCCTTATAAAAGGACATTCCACTCAGCCTCCTGCAAGAACCCCAGACCCCTCCCTTCTGCACCCTAACCCAGTCTCCTGATTTCCAGCCTGCAGACATTGCCTGGAGAAACCCAAGGAGGTTCCAGGCCTCATCTCTCTTCTGCAAAGGTGAGGAACTTTCTGCTTCTCTCCTCCTTCCTGTCAAGGCCAGACATGACCCAAGGGCCTGGAGCTGACCCAGGATGGGAAGACCACAAGCTAGAAATGGAATATGACTGGCCGGCACCGTGGCTCACTAGGCTAATCTTCCACCTGCGGCGCCGGCACACTGGGTTCTAGTCCCGGTCGGGGCGCCAGATTCTATCCTGGTTGCTCCTCTTCCAGGCCAGCTCTCTGCTGTGGCCCGGGAGTGCAGTGGAGGATGGCCCAGGTGCTTGGGAGACCATGAGAAGCACCTGGCGCCTGGCTTCGGATCAGCGCGGTGCACCAGCCGCAGCGGCCATTGGGGGGTGAACCAACAGAAAAGGAAGACCTTTCTCTCTGTCTCTCTCTCTCACTGTCCACTCTGCCTGTCAAAAAAAAATTTTTTTTAAAAAGAAATGGAATATGACTAAAGCTTTGGGGTGAAGGGCGGGGGTAGTAAGAGCTCTGTGAAGTTGGGGCGGGGGGCAGTGAGGTGCCCTGAGCTGCAGGCGCCCACCCTGTCTAGCCTGTGCGGGTGGGTTTCTGGTCCTATGTGCTCCCCTGCTTTAGCCTGTACCTCCTGTCTCCCACAGCCACCTGGGGAAGCTCTCTGACAAGGGCAGTTGTCCTCAGCTCCCATGTGACGACCCCCCTGGTAAGAAGTCCAAACCAGCACCTTGTCCAGCCCAGTGGCCTCGTGGGGAGTGTGAAGATGCTGCTGCTGCCACCTTGTCCCCATCGGCTTCCTTGGACCCCCCAGCTGAGGCCCCTCTGCCCCTGGCTTGTACCCCGTCCCCAGGCCCAATAACCTCCCGAGTTTCTCTTGGTTCTGAATCGAGTGCCCCTTGCTCACTGGAGCCATTGCTCCCCCTGGAACACCTTTCACTCCAGGCACCTGGGCTTCCTGCTCCCTCCCCAGGTCCTGCTGATCTGCTGGCCTGTCCTCACCATCCCACAGACCTCAGCCTGGCTCTCCCTCACTGTAGTTCAAAGATTCTCCCACTGGGCTCCATCCCACAGAGCCCGTCTCCGCCCAACTGTTGGCTGACTTCTGCCAACGCAGGGATCTCAAACCTTGGTCACCCTAGCTGCCCCGTCTCTGCCCTTTCCTGGTGGAAGGTGGCGGCCAGAGCCTGGTGCCTCTCCACCTCGCCACACTGCAGGACCCAGGAAGAGGGTCTTTCCCACCACCCGCCAGTGGCCACCTTCTGCAAAGACCTCACCCCCAGGCAGCCCAAGGCTGGAGGTCCCCGTTTGATCAACCCCAATGTCCAGAAGCTGCTGGAGATACTCGTCTCCAAGAGAGCAGATGTGAACGTGTGGCAGGGGGAAGCCGACAGGGAAGGATCAGGCCACCTCCTGGACTCCCTGGGGCTGAGGTTCAGGTCATCAGGTGAGCAGCCGGAAATCGCCATCCTTCCTCCCTTCTGGGGCACGAAACAGCGAGCAGAGCAGCTGCCCGGGCCTCTGCAGCTTCCTCATCCCAAGGGCCAGGAGGACTGTTTTCAGCAGAAATGGAGCCAGCTCTTCTGGGGCCTCCCTATTCTGCACAGCGAATCCCTGGTGGCCACTGTCAGCGTCTCTGGTCCCCCTGCGGAGCTCGCCTCTATCTTATTCAATGGCCTCAATAATTCCTTTCCCTTACAAATTCAGGCTAAAACACCGCCACAGCTGTTTCCCTCCCAGCTCGTGCTGCACCACATGACCCCAACCCCAAGTGTGACTCCACACTTGCCCTGGTCCCAGCCCCCATCTCTAGCTCAGATCCAGCCCCAGCCTCTCAGCTCATCCTCTCTCCAAATCCCATCAAGCTATTCTTGCGATCAGATCTGTGAGCCATCTTTCCCTACAAGGACAGAGGTCCAATTTGTTATCCCCACTGCTATTCAACACCTGGAAAATCATCTTTTGAAGAAGCAACGGCAAAGTAGGAGGGCCTTACCCCAGCTGGTCAAACAATCCCACGAGATCTTTAGCCAGTGCATGCCCAACAGCTGGGCCTCCCAGGACCACAGGCCGGGTCTCAACCTCCCAGCGGATTTTATCAACCCTGAGCTCCGGCAACAACTTGAGCAACACCTTCAAACGAGGTTCACACAACACCTGTACAGACTTCCCCACAGGATCCAACTGTCTCTGGACCCGATGCAGTCACGGGACACATTTCCTGGGACGAGTCAGGCAAAGGACAAGCCGGGGTCCTCCTGGCCCTCTGTGTTTGCGCTTGAAAGCAACCAGAGTATACAGACAGTAGAGTCCAGGAGCCCTGCAAGGTTCCAGCTAGGGGAGGACTCAAGCAAGGATCTGGGGCGTTGCCTGGGCAGGGTCCCGGAAGATCCACCCAGGGGTTCCAGGAGCTCCCTAGCAAAGATTCAAGGGGTGAGCTATGACGTGCAGCCGGAAAGAGACTCGATGGGCTCCTCGCAAAGTGACTCAGAGAGCGTTTCACTAGGGAGCCTGCACGAATATCTAGACGACGTCCTGAGAGTCCATTTGGGCAGGAAGTTGGAGGGAATCAAGGCGAGCAGGGGCCGTGGGGGTGCCGTGCCTAACTACAGACTGGGCTCCTACCACGCCTCCGCCCCTCCTGAAGCGTCAGACGCTTACGCGGAAACCGGAAACCCAGCATCCTCGAAGCATTGGGAGTCCTGTGAGATCACCTCCCAGATGTTCCTCAACCCAGGCACTCAGGAGGTACTAGAAGCACATGTCAAAAGGCTGCAGGTGAGACACAGGTGGGCCCTCCCCCTCAAGGCTCTCAAGCCCATCAATCACTTTAAGTTGCAGAAGGCTCAGGCCCCGCCCCTTCCCTGGCCCACCGTACCCTCCTCAGCCACCTGCGGTTCCGAGGCCAACTTCCTGGGAGGACCTCATCGGAAAGGCTCGGAAGGGACAGTGATGACAAGAGAGCCAGTGCTCACCCTGAAGCGAGCTCTCCCCGTCCCCTGGCCTGCATATAAGAAAGCCCAGGCAGCCCTGGGGGTGACTCCATCCTGGAACATCTGTGCCCCCGCCAAGGTCCCTGGGGCTGCAGAGGCAGTCAGTCTGCATTCCCAACCTCTCACTTCCAGCTCCACTGGCAGAACCTGGCACGGTGAAACCGCCCTGGAGGCTGGGCAAGGTAGCCCAGAACAGAGACAAAGTTCAGCAGAGGCCAGAAATGAGGCCCCAGAAGAGAGCGGGGACCTGGCCTCCCCAGGCCCCTGCAGCAGCCCATGGATGCTGGGGTTCAATGGAGCAGCTCAATGCCCGTGGGCTGGAGAGGTCAGCGAGGCAGTGAAGTTAGGGGAGCTCAAGTCCTCCACTTGGGAAGCCAGTGTGGCAGCAAACTCCCAAACCCGGTGTGGGAGTCTGAGTGTAGACTCTCTGGGAACCAGTAGAAGCCCCTCACCCTCCAGTATTTCTATCGGACACAGGGAAGGAGAGCCGGACCTGGAGGCACAGGCTGTTGATGAGAAGGCTCTCCCAGCAGAGGCAGAGCTGGAGAGCGAGTCTCCGGCGGCAGCAGGCCTCCTCCTTCAAGACCTGGCCCCCGAGATGATCCTCGCCGCAGACATCTTGGCGTTTCAGGCCTCTCGGGCTCGATCCGGGAGTGTGTCCAGTAGCAGCACCTCCGCTTCGCGGGGGCTAAGTGACCTGCTGTGGAGGGCTGAGAGCAGCTGGGAGCAGCAGGGGCCGAGGTTCCCGTGGGAGACAGAGAGCAAGGTGTTCAGTCCCACCGACAAGCGGGAGGTGTGCAGGAGGCGCAGACTCGGGGAGCAGGAAGAAAGGCTGGCAGGACAAAGGGCCCCCCAGGCCCCTGGGACGTGCCACCCCACCCAAGACACGGAATCAGTAGAGTCTCTGAGAATCAAGACCTTGCTGCCCCTGCCCAACCAAACACCGCTGCCTCCAGTGAGCCGTCTGGGAGACAGGGTCAGGAACTTCCTGCAGCGGCTTTTCCCCAACAGGAGCAAAAGGCAGGAAGATGTCTGGCAAAGAGCCACGCCCATCTTAGCCTCTGCGCCGAGCACATCAGCCATAAGCAGAATGTCTATGAGCGTTAAGGAGCCCCCTGAGGCTCAGGCACCCATGGGCACCGCCACACAGACCCCAGAGGAGAAATTGGGGTTTCACCACGAACTTTCAGCCACGCAGGAAAAGTCGTACAAAGAGGAATCCCAGGGCCCGGTGGGTGAGTGGCCCTGCCACCACAGGGATCCCTTACACCGGGGGCCCAGGGCAAGGATGATCACCAAACTACCAGCACAGGCTGCGACGGGCCACCGCTGTCCCATCAAGAGCAGATGGGTCCGAGACATACTCTGCCAGCACCAGCTACGGGAGGCAGGTGCGCCCGGCCATCCCGTCCACTGCCCCAGGCACTGTCTTCTTTGGAGAGGCATCTTGTCTGGCCATGCCCATCACGCCTCTCATATCTGTCCTCCTCGGCAAACCTTTCTTTTGCCCTTGCAGAGAAAACCTGTCTTGCCCACTATGTGCTCATGACTCCCTCCTCTCAAGGTACCTGTTGCTTCCTAATATACATTGTTTTCTCACCACACGTGGTGGCTTCTGTCTGTGCTGTGTAGGCCTGCAGGGGAGGGGTTGGTGTTTCCGCTTCCTGAGTGTGGGGTCTGGAAGGGATGGGACGTGGAAGGCTGAGAAGGCGGATGGTGGCGTTGCAGACTCACCCTGGCCCTACCTGCCTGTCCCCCAGCCCTGAGATTTTGTGCAACCATAGGGAGGGTTGACAGGACCATCGTGGGGCCATGTATGTGGCTTCACCGAGTGGGCACAGGATGTTTGCTTTGATGGTAGGGAGTTGTGGGGGGTGGGGTGCGGATAGGGGCTGCAGCGTACTGGCTCTGAGGTAGGAGAAATCTTGCTCTCCTGGTCTCCTGGGCAACCAAGAGCCCTGTGTCTCCCTGCGGAGGGCTGGGCTGGAGATGAACCCTGCTGCCCACACCTGCCATGACCCCCACATGTGGGACCAGCTGGGCCCTGGGTGGAGGGAGAGTGGGCACAGGACCCACAGGCGTCTCCTGAGACAAGTCCTGTCTGGGCCCCACAACTACGGCAGCCTCCCAGACAGGCCCAGCATTGAGGGAGGAGCTGGGATGCGGGGCAGGGCCAGCCGGTCCTTCCAGGGGGCGGGGCACAGGTTGGGGCCCTGAGCCTAGTGGCCACCAGGTCTTCTGAACACCCAGAGAGGCAGGTGTGGGGAGGCGGTAGGGGCTGGATGAGAACCCCACGCCTCCTTCAGGAAAAGTGCCACAGACTATGACAGTGAGGCAAGACCAGCAAGAAACGGATGGGGATGGGGACAGGGAGTCCCTCCTCCCTGACATACCATAAGGCCAGGGAGGGTGAGACCCCTCCCCCAGATGGCCCTGACACAGAATCCCTCGAAGCCATGTGACAGAGACATCTCCCAGTCAGGGAGGACACACAGACATGCAGAGAGCACCAAGGGAGACCTGATACGCAGACCACCTGTAGCACGAATCTCAGCCAGAGACGCCAGACACCAAGACTCATCAAAAGAAAACTTTTCTTCTTCTTACAGGCTGTCCTAGGGGATTTGCACCCAGCGTCTGGGCCCTGAACAAAGCAGGGCATTGTATTAGAGACCCTGGCACACACAACTGTAAGTTTTCTATTCAGTTGCACGGTTTCTGCTTGGACGTCTTAGAGCTACGGTACCACCTCCACAGCGTCACACCAAGAGGCACCTGTGCACACCTGAGCCCCGGAAGCTGACTCGGCCACCGTGTTTCAGTTGACCTAAATCCACAGACCATTGTGGGATTGCTTAGAAAGTTCCCTCGTCCCCAGAGAGCCCCGGCTAGCCTCCACCCGCTCTGCCTCTGGCTGGTTTTTATTCCTAAGAGGTTCTTATTCCCATCCTCTCCCCCACCCCCTACCACCAAAGCAAACATCTTGTGCCCACTTGGTGTCGTGTGAAGCCACATACACGGCCCCACGATGGTCCCTGCCACACTCCCACAAAGAACTAGCAAAACAAGGAAACCTCGGGTCTTTCACGGGGAGCCCTCCCCCAGCGATCCCCCGTGGCCCCCAGGGCTCCCTCCTGAAGCAGCAGTCCCTCTCACAGCCCTCACAGGCTCCCATAGAGACCACCCCCTCCCACCAGAGACCCTCTGGATGCCACAGGGACCTCCACAGAGGCTGCAGGCAGTCACCATGCGATGGCACAGAGACTTTCCCGGGGGATCGGAAGCTACACAGCAGATCCATGGCTCAGGAGGAATGACGTCAGCTGTCCCCCCAGTCCAGGGACAGACACCTGTCAACAGTGGCCCCCAAGTGGGCTCCTCTGCTTGGCGCCATGCTCAGCAATTTTCGTGCTTAGGTAATGACAGTGTCGCTGAATACTGGGGAGTGACAAGGTCCGTGGGTGACCTGCAAAATTCTCACCCTTGCAGGCTGTCAGCAACTTCAGCTCTGATCCGCACTTTGGAGAGTGACGAATGTTAAACAGAAGTAACATGCTGCTATTTGTCCAGTGTGATGCCTGTCTAGTCAAATGGTATCAATGGCTCCTCTTTTTGTTTTTAAATTTCTTTGGGAACAACAGCTGAATTGGAGGTGGGTGGTTCCTTTACTCTGGAAACTTGGCAAAGACTTGCAGGAAAGTGACTCCGTAAAAGAAATAAAGTGGCGCCGGCGCCACGGCTCACTAGGCTAATCCTCCCCCTTGCGGCGCCGGCACACCGGGTTCTAGTCCCGGTCGGGGCGCCGGATTCTGTCCCGGTTGCCCCTCTTCCAGGCCAGCTCTCTGCTGTGGCCCGGGAGTGCAGTGGAGGATGGCTCAAGTGCTTGGGCCCTGCACCCCATGGGAGACCAGGATAAGTACCTGGCTCCTGGCTTCGGATCAGCGCGGTGCGCCGGCTGCAGCGCGCCAGCCGCGGCGGCCACTGGGGGGTGAACCAACGGCAAAAGGAAGACTCTCTCTGTCTCTCTCTCTCACTGTCCACTCTGCCTGTCAAAAAAAAAAAAAAAAAAAAAAAAAAAAAAAAAAGAAAGAAAGAAAGCAGCAAAGAGGCATTTGGCACATGTATTTCCAGGATCTGAGAAAGCCTTAATATTCAGCTAAACAAAACTACTTAGGATGATGTAACTTTTAGAATATATCTAAGAAATACACACTTTCCAAGACTCAGCAGTGGGGGTCTGTTTTGTATCCATTATAGAGCTTTGAAAGGACATATTGCTTCAACTAGTTTAGAATCGTAAATTATATCACTTAATCCATCCTTCAGATACTACACCGAGAAATAAAACTACTGGAAAAGGACAGCCTGGTATTTGACTTGAAGAAGCTGCACAAAAAGAAAAAAAAAATAAGAAAAAATGCACATTGAGAGAAATTTGTATCAGAAGAAGGAAAGGCCTCATTTACTATATACAGCGCTGTGCAAGCATTCATGTGGGGGATTACCTATTTCAATTACACCTAAGCAAGCCATGTGCACCACTGATTAAGTCTCAGCTTATCCCTAGGGTGACAGCATCACAGGCCTTGCTGTCTGTAAAAGGAGCAAAGCTGTTGCGACTGCTTTAATGCCCCTTGTCTCCACAGGCAGTTCCCTTCTCTTATTACAAATGTAAACCTGTTCCTTGTCTGTGTTACTCCCTTCTAATGTCAGTGAGTCACAATAGAATATGGTCTTAGATGTCGTTTACTGTACTCTATTTGGGTTTTCACAGGGCACGTGCATTTAATCAGAATAAAATGTTTCATACAGAAAACACCCTACAGGGACGGCACTGTGGCATAGTGGATGAAGCCATAGCTCATAGTGCTGGCATCCCATATAGGTGACGGTTTGAGTCCTGGCTGCTCCACTTCCGATCCAGCTCTCTGCTATGGCCTGGAAAAGCAGTAGAAGATGGCCCAAGTCCTTGGGCCCCTGCACCCACGTGGGAGACCCAGAAGAAGCTCCTGGCTCCTGGCTTCAGATCAGCTCAGCTCCAGCCATTGCGGCCATTTGGGGAGTGAACCAGTGGATGGAAGATTCTCTCTCTCTCTTTGTTTCTCTCTCTCTCTCTCTCTGTGTGTGTGTGTGTGTGTGTGTGCATGTGTCTGTGTGTGCGTAACTCTTTCTAATAAATAAAAAAATATTTTTGTATCAGACAAGAATATACCCTAATGCTATCCTCAACGAGTTTGCAATCGGACATATTTATCTTTGCACTCATAGCAAAGCACCCTCGGTAACCATGCTCAGAGGGGCGGAGGAACTTAGGGTGGATCGAGGGTCCTGCGTTCAGCTGGAGAATGAGGAGCAAATTCAGGAGACATTTTTTACCCAAGGCCCGTTTTACAGAAACCATGCACTCTGTGCGCATGTACTATTACGTGGATTGTGAAATATGACCAATGCTGTCTTACAAATGCTGTCTTGTTTGGAAATAGTACCATTTTTCAAAAGTCAGCTGTGTTTTTCTAGATTTGGTTTGGTCTGAATTTCTTGGGCACAATAAACCGTTTTTTATCAGCTGACCACTTCGTGCCCTTTGGAGCCCTGTTTTGTTCCTAGTGAAGATATTCCTCTGAACCTGCATACGTGGCTGAATGTGAATTATTAACAAGTGTCAGATAGTAAAATCTATACCTGGTCACATACTCACGAATTCGAGATAATGTTGATTTTCATGGCCAGTAACTAAACACATTTGCCAAGTTATCATTTTAATACTCTCCCGTCCGACCTCCAAAGTTGCTTGTTGTCCTGTTCTAGGACATTTGTGGTTCTCTGTGCACAATTGCCAGTGCCCTCTGTTGGCCTGCTTTACTATTCTGGAGAGTCATGTTTCACTAGAAGAATAGAACAGCCTGGCTTTGTTTGCTTGAGTTATTTTCTTTGAGGCTAAACCATCTTTACTGAGCATTTTAAAGACTCCTAATCGTTTGTAAGTTCCTTTGCCTCGTTTTGAGTACATTTTGTAGAAATCAAAATTACCAGGAGGACCAAGTGATGTGTGTCTCAGTTAACTCCACTGGTGTGGGATGCGGCTGCACTCAGATGGCCATCTGCCGTAGCTCTGCCAGACCCAGGGGTCTGTCTGAGTTCCCAGTCCATCAGTGTCCACCCCCTCCCCCAGTGCAGGCATTGTCGTCAACAGCGTTTTCTCTGAAGCAAAGAGAAGAAATTAGGAAATCAAGAGCTAAGTCTTTGTATCTGTTTCCACTGTACATACATAAACACTATAAAGTTTACTCCCAGAATAACCAAACGTTTGTTGTTTAAGTATATGATGTTAAGATCAGTTATTACAATAAGGAAGACAAAGTAATATGAAAATATACCTGAAACAAAGGAAGATTTCAGACAGACTATTAAAAAGAATACAAGAACAAAACTATAACGCTTGTCATATTAGTCAATGGAAATGGGATAAATCTGCCTACCAAAAGGTCATAATTAAAACCAATTATAGGAATAGTTATTTAGTTAAGACACAGCTTGGGACACTCACATCCCATATCAGAGAGCCTGGATTCAAGTCCTGACTCTTCTTCCAGTCCAGCTTCCTGCTAATGCACACCCCGGGAGACAGCAGGTGATGGCTCAAGTGCTGAGTCCCAGCCACTCATGTAGGAGGCCCAGGGTTGAGCTCCTGGCTCCTGATTTCTGCCTGACCCAGCCTTAGCTGCTGTAGGTATTTGGGGAGCAAACCAGTGGATGGTTTTGCTTGCTCGCTCTCTCTCTCTCTGTCTCTCTCTTTCTCCCTCCCTTGCTCCCTTGCACTCCACCTGTCCCCATCCTTTTGTCACCCTGCCTATCAAATAAATCTTTTTTTTATGGTGGTGAGGTTTATTTCACTTCTACACACATATTTATCACCACTAATGTGTTAAATTATTCCATTATTTTTTTTTTTAAATATGATGGGGGCTAGGGCAGAAGACAGAGACTTTCTGAGTTGATCAGCACCTGGTCTAAGTTCCAAACCACCAGGGAAATACAAGCCACCATATAAAGAACACCAGCATGGAAGGTTTCAATGTTTAGAAGTTAATGCCAGGGCCGCTGTGGTGTAGCAGATAAAGCCACCGCCTGCAGTGCCGGCATCCCATATGGGTACCCGTTTCAGTCCCAGCTGCTCCTCTTCCAATCCAGCTCTCCGCTATGGTCTGGGAAAGCAGTGGGAGATGGCCCAAGCCCTTGGGCCCCTGCACCCATGTGGGAGACCCAGAAGAAGCTCCTGGCTTCGGATCGGCACAGCTCCAGCTATTGTGGCCATTTGGGGAGTGAACCAGTGGACAGAAGACCTTTCTCTCTGTCTCTCCCTCTCTCTGTCTGTAACCCTGCCTCTTAAATAAATAATAATCTTTTAAAATTACATTTGAAAAGTATTTAAAAGAAAATATTGTAAGGCACTTGGTAGCAAAGGATTTTCTCAACAAGTGTATTAAAAAATATGCAGGCCAGCGCCGTGGCTCACTAGGCTAATCTTCCACCTGCAGCGCCAGCACACCGGGTTCTAGTCCTGGTTGGGGTGCCGGATTCTGTCCCGGTTGCCCCTCTTCCAGGCCAGCTCTCTGCTGTGGCCAGGGAGTGCAGTGGAGGATGGCCCAAGTGCTTGGGCCCTGCACCCCATAGGAGACCAGGAGAAGCACCTGGCTCCTGGCTTCAGATTGGCGCAGCGCGCCGACCATGGCGGCCATTTGGGGGGTGAACCAACGGAAAAAGGAAGACCTTTCTCTCTGTCTCTCTCTCTCACTGTCCAACTCTGCCTGTCAAAAAAAAAAAATGCAAAGATTAGGAGGCAACTCAAAGAAAATATAAATATAATTAAAATATGCCAAAACTCACTAGGATGTGGTGAGCTACCATCTAGAGCCAAAGGAGGTATCATGTTGTATTCCCAAGCGGTGGAGTGGGAGAAGGTGACTGAGACAGCAAACAAATTAGCAGGGCGACCTGGAGCAATGGGGGATCTGCTCCTCTTGGAGGAAGTCTGAATTACAACCCTTGGAGGGGTGTGAGTACGCGAGACTGTTCACACCACGACCCTGGTGCCCAGGCACACAAAGGCATATGCAAATTATACTTGCAGCAACACTATTTGCAATAGCAAAAAACCGGACGCAGGAGGAGCATAAATAAATAAATGATGGTGTTCTCATGCAACAGAATACTCTATAGCAGTGAGAATGAATAAACAGTGTTAGCAACACGGACAGACCTCACTACAAATTTTCTTGAGTAGAACAAGCAACTCAGGGGAGTGGACCAATTGTGAACTGTTCAAAATATGCAGAACAGATCTGTCTTGTTTATGAAGACATGCAAACATAATAACGTCTAAAGACAAATATGGGAATAATTAGGACTAAGTTCAGACTATTTCTGGGGGAGATTACAGGAGGGGTCGGAGAGGGCAATGTTAGGAGTCCCCTTATGTTTTTAAAGTAGGAGGTCAAGCGTGGTGCCCGTGACTTTTTAAAAGCATTTTTGTATTTACATATTCAGTTATAAAACTCATTAGCATATCTGCCCCAATGGAGAATAATACACCAAAATCTTCGTGTTGCTGAGTATTAGGATTGGGCTGATTTCGCCTTTATTTGTATACGTATGTATTTTCTAAAAATTTCTTCCAGAATGTGTTTCACTCTTATCAGGGAAAAAAAAAAAAAAAAAAAAAAAAAACCACTTACGGCAGAGGTGTGTGCGCCCCCTATGGCCCAGCGGAGGGACTGCACCCACCCGTTCACTGGTAGTCAGGGAAATAGCTCCCCCTCCCCCGCCAGGGTTTGGTCCTGGCTAGCTGTGTTTAAATGCTGTAAATGAGATGAACGTGTTGGATTCCTGCAGACAATACACTGTGTGACAACTACATTTCCTTTTTTTTTTTTTTAATACCACAAGACGTGCTTGACTTGCGGTCCTTGGTGGACTTCCACTGACGCATCTTCGGAACAGTGTTTTGCATTTCCCGTGACTGCTGAGCCATTTGACCTGTTGGAGTCTTTAAGGACCACTTCAGGGCAATGTTGTGAGTAGCTGAGGGAAAGAGAGAAACACGCAGGGGGAAAGCAAGTGTTTTTAAGGCCCAGGAGGTCGCCGTTCTCTCCTGTGACTACAAGAGCAAGGTGCATGTAGCTGTGTGGGTGCACACAGCCGTGCGTTCTGTGGTTGTGGGCAGCACTGAATTCTCCCTTCCACACGGTTTGTGTCGTACACGCATCCCGCATGCGGAGCTTGAAATGGAAAACGTTGATCATTAACAAAACAGCGGCGAACGGCTCCTCTTGGAATAGTTTAGAATTACCATTTGACCCATTTTTTTAAAAAAATTATTTATTTGAGAGAAGGAGAAATAGAGAGAGAGTAACCTTCCATTGCTGGTTCGCTCCCTAAAGGGCCCTAATGGCTGGAGCTGGGCTGATAAGAGACAGGAGCTTCTCCTGGGTAGATGCAGGGGCCTAAACACTTAAGCCACTTTCTACTGTTTTCCCAGGCCATAGCAGAGAGCTGGATGGGAAGTGGAGCAGCTGGGACTTGAACCAGCGCCATATGGGATGCTGGCACTGCAGGCACAGGTTTAACCTGCTACACCGTAGCACCAGTACCAGTCCCACAGTTTGACACTTTTTGTCTTGATTGTTTTGTCATGTGTATTGACCCTTCTAGAACGTTAACGTGGATGTATTCAACAGTGTCCGCTTACAGAGAATTCCAGTTGTGTCTCTCACTCTCACACGTAACTCCTAATGTTCTGTAGCACCATGGGTAAGTGGAGTAGAGAACATTTAATTGTGGAATTCTGAATAACTAGCAGAACTAGTGGAGAAGATTGTGAATGTTTCCAACACGAATGATAATGCTTGATGTGATAAATATTCCAGTCACCCAGGTGGGATCATTTCTCGTTGCTTAAGCATATTAGAATGTGACACTCTATTCCCAGAAGAATGTAAAATTGTATGTTGAACACTTCCGCAGGACAGACGCGTTGTGTGCTGTGCAACACTGCCATCTGGTGGTCAAAACTCTTCATTACACAGTACTCCAAAGGCCACTATATTCAAAATCTCTTGAAAAATTGTACTAGACAGAGCATACAACTCCATAAGTAAAGAACAATAGCATTCAAATGTCCAGCACACATCAAATACATTTAATTATTTTGTGATTTGTGAATCTTTGCAATCCTCAACAATCTAAAAATTCCATTTCCTGAAGCTAATTTCAGGCAGGCTTTAAAAGAATACTAACTAGGTGCAGGTATGTGGAACCGCTGGTGAATTTGCCACTTGGCGTGCCTGTGCCCCATATCAACATCTGGTTCAAGTCCCAGTTCCTCCGCTTCCAATCCAGCTTCCATTTAAGTACTTGGGAGGCAGCAACTGACGGTGCAAATACTTGGGTCCCTGGCACACAAGTGGGACACTCTCACTGAGGTCCAGGACCCTGGCTTCAACCTGGCCCAGCCTCAGCTATTGCAAGCATTTGGGGAGTGAACCAACAAAAGGAAGATTCTCTCTCACTCTCCTCCCTTTAAATAAATAAGAATAAATGTTGCAACACGCAAATAAAAATATTAACTAGATCATAGAGAAAAGCATGAAACTATTACTCTCTCATTGACTCAGCTTCCCCAGGATTCATTAGTGGTTGTGTCTCTGTATGTGTGTATTTTAATATTGTTTCTCTGTTTATAAAAGCTATACGCGTTCATTTTAGAAAATCTAGAAATTATAGAATTTGATTCTTCTTATTCCAGACCCACTGGAAGAACTTCCGCTACTGAAGGGAAGGGGATGACTTGTGGACACACTCCTTCCTCCCCCATGTGTGGTCACAAGACTGGCAGCAGGAAGCTCGCTGGAGAGTCTCTGACACGGCTTGTGCTTGGCTCGTGATAAATGCGGGATGAGGGTGCAGAGAGGAGGAGGCTGCTCTGACGTTAGCCAATAACCCCGGGGTTCCAGAAACCAGTACTGAGAGGGGAAGGTGTGGAGCAGCCGGAGCAGAGCCCGTAAGAAGTCGGAGTGGGGTCGGCTCCCACACGCAGCAGACACCGGCACTGTGTTCAGGTTGTAGTATCTCTGGGACGACTTTATGACGATGCATTAATCCCGTGCTGTCAGAGGCGACGCGTGACAAAGCCAAACGAGCGGATGTGAGTTCCTGATCTATTTGTGCAAAGTAGCATTCTCCGGTCATCTGTGTCTGTGTCTGGCGGCCGGGGAACGCGTGGCCATGAGCACCCTGACCAAATGAGCTTTGCAGAAACTGCACGGTGAATACCCCCGCCTTTCTGCTCAGGTGTGGGTCTCGATTGTCTTCCCCAAATTTAAAGAGAACTGGAGCGGTCGCCAGTGCTATTCCTGGGAGTACAGGGAGGAAAAAACACACCCGAGCAACACGCAAGGAAAAATATCTAACGGTGTATCCGAAGAGTGAAAATACTGCTTATGTCCAAGCTGGTGAATTAACTTTATCCTTTATTCCTACTTTCACATTACTTGGACTAAAATTGTCACAGAGATGGGGGGGTGGACGTGTCAGGATGGCTGCGGCTGCTGTGAGAACACAGCTTCAGCGCCCCCCTTCACCCCACTGCTGAGGAAGGGGCCCCGCCCTGGGGTGAGGGGTGGCTGAGCACACCCACCGGCCCCCGGCTAGAGGAGGGGCCCGGATGTTTATCAGTTGTGCGCACTGCCCAGGCCAGACCCCGAGGACACCGGACACCGGTCCATGCAGGGCCTCACTGGGCTGCCCTGGGGGGCAGAGTGTCCCAGCAGGGGCTGCGGCAGGCGGGGGTGGCCCGAGCGCATGGAGAGAACGTGACCGCGCCATTGGACTAGTTCCCCAGGGCTCACAGGGACCTGCAGCTCCCTCTTCAGGGATGAGCAGGCACTGCGGCTGGTCCTTGTGCTGGGAGCCGGGATTGGCCTCAGGAGCCTGGCTGCAGGGCTCAGTGGGGAGGGGACTGTGATGGGGCCATTGGAGCCCCCTGCCCCAACCCGGGTTTCATATGTCAGGGCACTACGCAAGTGGCCATCAGAAACAGGGACTTCATTTTTTAAAAAAAGATTTATTTTTATTTATTTGAAAGGCAGAGTGACAGAGAAGGAGAGGAAGAGAGAGAGAGAAAAAGAGAGAAGAGAGAGATCTTCCATCTGCTGGTTCACTCTCCAAATGCCCACAACAACCAGGCCAAAGCTAGGAGCCAGGAACTCTGTCCAGGTCTCCCATATAGGGGGCAGGAACTCAGCTACTTGGGCCATCATCTGCAGCCTCGCAGGGTGTGCATTAGCAGGAAGCCAGATGGAAAGCAGAAGAGCCGGAGCTTGAACCAGGCACTGCAATATGGGATACAAGCATCCCAAAGGAAGGCTTAACCCCTAGTTCCACATCACCCAGAAACACGGACTTTAGGGATGGTCCCCAGTACGGCACTCTGCCTGTGAAAGGTGGGGCACAGGCGGCCCCAGGAGGCAAACGTTGAGGGGAACCAAGGGCTGTGGCAATAGTGATGCTCAGCAGAGGTGTCTACCGGCAACACTGCAACTTAAGTGGGCACTTTGGAGAGTGCGATATGCCTCCCATGAAGCCAGCCGCCTGCAGTCCACAGGGGAGCTGGCAGTTCTGTGGGGTGCACGCTGAGAAGTGAAACCAGGGCCTGGGCCACCCTCAGGAATGCGTGGGTTCCAATGGGCACACAACTGTCCTGGTCACCACGTATGGTGATCCCAGTGTACGTAAAGGTATTTATTGGGGTGGACATTTGCCACGGTAGTTAGCATGCCTGCGTACCAGCAGAGCACCTGGGTTTCCCTCCTGGCTTTGGCTCCTAATGCACACCCCGGAGGCTGAAGTAATAATTGGGTTCCTGTTATGCACATGAGAGACCTAGATTGAGTTCCCAACTCCTGCCTGCACCTGTGTGGCCATTTGGAGGGTGAACAAGTGGATGGGAGTCCCTCTCTCTCTCTCTCTCTCTCTCTTTGTGCCTCTCAAATGAAAAAATACCAATGCAGGAAAGGAACGTGACCGATGGAATCACACCAAGTTCCTGCCTCTTTCCCAAGGAGATCCCTTGGATCCAATGCACCTGACGTCTTCTCTATTCTATGTGGACGTGGGCAAGAGAGTTTCTAGGTGCATAGCCTGGGGGAGGAGCTGCCGGGCCACTGGGAATGTGCACATTCAACCTCAAGCACAGTGCCAGGCTGCCCTCCAGGGCCACGTGCCAGCCGACTGCCACCCCTCTTCCGTAAGGAGCCCTCGCGGGGTGTTTTTGGACACTTGGCGCATCAGTCAGCTTGGTGATTGACAGCCGATGGGGAGTCAAGGGCATCCCATGACCTCACCATGCACTTCCCTGATGATGGTAAGACCCGCTTTCCATATGTCTATCAGCCATCTGCGTTTCCTTTTCCAGGAAAGCCCGATTTTCCTCTAGACTGCTTGGTTGTTCCGCATCTGTCCGTGACACACACTGGATGCAGGGCTTCCAAAAGAGAACCCACAGAAGTCCCTGCTCCCTTCGAGCTCACATTCCCAGGATGCTAGATGGGCAGGGAGATGCATCAGCTGTGCACACGTGTCCTACACGTGTCCCATACATGTCCAAGGCAGGTAGGGTGCTCGGGAGAGAAGTGAAGCTAGCAAGGGCAATTATGACTGCCTAAGACGAGGGGGCCGCCTCAAAGCAGCTGCTCACGGCAGGCCATGCCACAGTGAGTTCTTTTTTTTTTTTTTTTTTTTTTTTTTTGACAGGTAGAGTGTACAGTGAGAGAGAGACAGAGAGAAAGGTCTTCCTTTGCCGTTGGTTCACCCTCCAATGGCCGCCGCGGCCAGCGCACTGCAGCCGGTGCACCGCACTGATCCGATGGCAGGAGCCAGTTGCTTCTCCTGGTCTCCCATGGGGTGCAGGGCCCAAGCACCTGGGCCATCCTCCACTGCACTCCCGGGCCACAGCAGAGAGCTGGCCTGGAAGAGGGGCAACCGGGACAGAATCCGGCGCCCCGACCGGGACTAGAACCCGGTGTGCTGGCGCCGCAAGGCGGAGGATTAGCCTAGTGAGCCGCAGCACCGGCCCACAGTGAGTTCTTTATGTTACCCATGCTGAGTCTTTGTAGATTATACTTGAGGCGGATATAAAAGTACGTCCAAAAGTTAGTGGGAAATGGAATGAAAAGATAAGTCTAGGGGTCAGCGTTGTGGCACGGTGGGTTAAAGCCCTGGCCTGCAGTGCTGGCATCCCATATGGGCGTCGGTTCAAATCCCAGCCCGCTCCCTGCTGATGTGCCTGGAAGAACAGCAGAGGATGGCCCAAGTGCTTGGGCACCTGCACCCACGTGCAAGACCAGGAGGAAACACCTGGCTCCTGGCTTCTGATCGGCTCAGCTCCGGCTGTTGCGGCCATTTGGGGAATGAACCAATGGATGGAAGACCTTTCTCTCTGTCTCCCCCTCTCTCTGTAACTTTGTCTTTCAAATAAATAAATCTAAAATATATTTTTAAAAATATGTTTATTTTGGTGCCAAAAATATCAAATACATATGATGGGGGGGTGAAGGAGGGAGAATGGGAGCAGAGCTACGGCACCCCCGGGGCTTCTCCGTTCCTTGTCCACGTGACCGAGAGCAGACCCTGCCCCATCCTGCGGAGATACCTCCTCCTGCTTTCTTCCTCAACCAGCCAAAACTCAACCCCTGCTTCCCCCCGACCCAGCTCAACCCCACCCCAAACATTAGCCAGCACAAACCCGCTCAGCCCCACCTAACGCCCACCCGTCCCGATCCTCAGCAGCCTTAGCCACGTAAGCCTCAGCTTGTAAGGGACCTTGGCTCTCCGCTAGGTGCCTACTCACGGGTAGTCACCTCACCTCTCAGAATAAAGACGCTCTGGCTGTGAGTTTGTGTCTGGCATCTTTTTTTCTTTTTTAATTTATTTGACAGGTAGAGTTATAGACAGTGAGAGAGACAGAGAGAAAGGTCTTCCTTCCGTTGGTTCACCCCCCAAATGGCTGCTACGGCCGGTGCTGCGCCAATCCGAAGCCAGGAGCCAGGTGCTTCCTCCTGGTCTCCCATGTGGGTGCAGGGCCCAAGCACCTGGGCCATCCTCCACTGCACTCCCGGGCCACAGCAGAGAGCTGGCCTGGAAGAGGAGCCACCGGGACTAGAACCCGGCACCTATATGGAATGCTGGCACTGCAGGCAGAGGATTAACCAAGTGAGCCACAGTGCCGGCCCCATCTGGCATCTTCTTTGTCTTGCTCTTTGCTTATATGGGGTCTTCAAGAATTTCATGGAAAATGTGTATTAACAAAACAAAACAAAACAAAACAAAACACCATGCATAGATTTTTTTAAAAATTGCACCAAAATAAATTTACGACCATTTTCCACAGTTTTTTTTTTTTTTTTTTTTTTTAAGTACTCTTGTATTACACCTCACATTTGAGATCACTTCATTTGAAAAGCCATCTGCCACTCTCTGGCTTTCAAAGTGATTATCTTGTCCATCTGTGCTTTGGAACACTTTCCCTCCTGTGTCATGAAGGCGTTACACAGTGGGCTTTCAGTCAGGTCTTTACTCCAGCCCAGACTGATTCAGAGGTATGCTGTGAGATAGCAAACAATTGTGGTTTTTGGTACAGACAGAGCCAGATCTCTTCCTACTCTGCAGCGCCACCTAAGGGTCGACACCTACAACGCATGTGTTTGTTCTTAAGCACTACTGTGTCTATTTGGTTATCCCAAACTGAACTCCATATTGTTTGTTTATGGGAGCTTTTATAAAAAAAAAAAAAAAAAAAAAAAAAAAAAAGCCTTGATATCTGGTAGAGAAGGGATCTTCACCCTCCACAGTACTGGCACTTGGGGCTGAATAATCCTTACTGTGGAGGGCTGCCCTGCCGGCCATTGGTTCCCCTGGACTGTCCTCACACAGTGACAGCCACAGTCCCCACCTGCCCCAAGTCATGATGAGACAAAAATGTCTCCAAACAGGAGACGCTCTGTAGTAGACAAATCCTTCATCTTGTTAGTCTTCAAGAGAGGGGTTTGGTTTGGGAAACTATTGACTCTGCATGGTTACTTGGGTAGAATTAACATTTATTTAAATACTGAGACTTGACCCATCTACATATGTGCCAATTCAATTTTTCATTTCATTTGCTGCATTTAAAGTCTCTCAATAAAGTTTTATGGATTTCTGCGTGAACATGCCACCCTGTGCCACTGCATTTATGTCTAAATGTGCATCCGATGTTGACAGGTGGGAAGATTATCTCTGTAGTTTCTTGCATAGGTGCTGTCTCACTTCTGTCTGCTAAATTGGCTAAAAATCTCACCCCTTTTACTTTTTCCCATTTTGAGAAACATTTCTTGGGTTTTTAAAAAAATGATTTTTTAAAATTTTTTCATTTCCTAGTAGTTGATTGATTTCTATTTTAAATAAATTCATTCTTCTACTTGGCTTATTTTTGTTTTTGTTCTTATACATTCCTTTTAGTAAGATAAACATGATTTTCCTCTAATCATCACTTTAGCCATTTCCCACAGTTCTAACATACACAGCACTTATTCTCATATTTTACAGAATTTCTGCATTTGGGTTCTCTTTTCTCACATAAATTGCAACAAAAGAACTGTTTCAGTTTCCATATGAAAAGAGCTTCTTTGTTTCCCGGTTTTCCTGTCGATCCCTGCTTTATCAAAGTGTAGCTACAGAATATCTTTCATAACAATGGCTGATGAGTAGAATTTGTTGAGATTTTCTGTTGACCTAATATACTTTCCACTTTTATTCGATGAATATTTCGTGGGAACTCAGAAGGAATTTTTCCCTTTTTGTCTGTTTTTTATTTATTATATCTTCCACAAGCCCATTTATTTTTCCTGTCCTCTAGATCTGCTCTCAAACCAGCAAAGAATATTGCCGCCCACTTCTGATGCATTGTCATCCTCTATCTCATCTCATACAGTCTTGTTTCATGAGGGCTGCCACTACCATTGTACTTATAGATCATCAAACTTCATAGCTTAATTTTACATGGTGATGTCCAGCTTATTAAAATGACACATTTTTCCACTTCCTAAATTCTATGAATTCAGCTCTGATATTTAGAACTTGAACTCAAAACCCTATTTTTTGTAGTGACATTATCATCATCTGTTTCATTCTTTCAACCTCAGTTATTTGGCAAACATAGCAATGTTGGTAAAATTATTTAATCTGATGTGTTTAATTTCATTTTGCACTTACTGATTGGCAGATCATATGTTATCTGAATTCTGTCATACTTTCTTAACTATTTGTTGACCTTATTAAACAAAGCTTTTCAGTAAGTGCATCCCATAATAGAGCACTGGGTCAAGTCCTGGCTGCTCTGCTCCTGGTCCAGCTCCCTGCGAATGCGCATGGGAAGTGCTTGGGCCTCTGCCACCCACGTGGGAGGCTCAGCTGGAGCTCCTGGCTCCTGGCTTCTGCCTGGCCCAGCCCCAGCTGTTGCGGCCATTTTGGGATTGAACCAGTGGATGGATTTGAAGACTCAGTATTATTAAGATCCTCTACAATGATGGAACACAATACTAGCCAGGGATTTTTCATTAGTTAGTTTGCTTTACAAAAAAAAAAAAAAAAAAAAAAGTTAGAGAGTACTAAAGTTCTTAGGAAATGCAAAGAACCTGGTGAACTGTAATTCTTTTGAAGAGGGGTGAAAACAAGCTGATTTCAAAACTGTCTACAAAGGATAGGCTTGATGCATGCAGCACTTGCCAAAAACTAGACACAAGCAACTGCAACTTGTACTCAATCAAAAGTCACCATTGAGAAGATTAAAAAAAAAAAAAAAGATATACCCTGAAAGAAGTTATTCTCAGCAGGCGACCTAATTAAAAACTGGACAAAGAAGCCTTCTGGTCTGAGCAAGATCTCCTAGATGCGGTTTGTTCTGCTCTACCAAACGAAACTGCAAACCCTGGAAATCACACAGAGACAAGCAGAGAGAATCCTAGACGGTGGGAAGGGAAAAGCAAGCTGGTTCGTGATCCCAGACCTGGAAGAAGAGTAGGCAGACAGGGTGTCCTGTGTTCTGCATGCACCAGGGAGAGGCCACCCAAGTCCTGTGCTTCCTGACCCTGCACTTGGCAATGACAAGCAGCCCAGACAGGCTTATCCCTGCTCTAACCTGATCGGAAGGGCTGTCAGCTCCCACCACTGTCGTTCAACACAGTACAGGAAGTACCAGCTTCTGGGGCCGGTGCTGTGGTGTAGTAGGCTAAGCCTCCACTCTGGCGCCAGCAGCCCATTTTGGCTGCTCCTCTTCTGATCCAGCTCTCTGCTGTGGCCTGGGATAGCAGTAGAAGATGGCCCAAGTCCTTGGGCCTCTGTGCCTGCGTGGGAGACCTGGAGGAAGCTCCTGGCTCTTGGCTTCAGATTGCCCCAGTTCCAGCCCTTGAGGCACACAGCTTAGGATGTCTATATGCTAAACCGAGGGGCCTGGGTTCGAGTCCCTGCTCCGCTTCCAATCCAGCTTCCTGCTAATGCACACCCTGAAGGTGGTGATGGCCCAGGTACTTGGGTTGCTGCCACCCACATGGGAGACCCAGGTTGAGGTCCAGGCTCCTGGCTTTGACCTGGCCCAGCCATAGCTGCTGGAGCCATTTGGGGAGTGAATCAGCAGATGGGAAGATGTCCTCTCTCTCCTTCTCTCTCTGTGTATTTTTACCTTTCAAATAAATACATTTTTAAAAATAAATTAAATTTAAGAAAAGCACACGTGAATCTGTAATTATCAGTTCAATGTCAATTTTTGAAAACCAGGCAAAGGGTTTGAGCAGATATTTCAGACAAGGCCAGAAATCAGAGGAAGTCGTCCCATTACAGGTCCTGAGAAGGCAAATTAAAAGCATAATGAGTTACCACTACTTACCCATTAAAATAGATAAAATTACACACACACCACAACAAACCCACAGGAAATGCCACACATTGGCAAGCATGAGTCTTTAATTGGAACTATCACACATTCCTAATGGGAACGTAAATTGGTAGTCCTTTGGAAGTTTCTCATGTAATTAAATAAACACGCACTTAACACATGACCTGCAATTCTATTCATAAGCAATTACCTGAGATAAATGGAAACATATGTCTACTGAACACTCGCAGTGTGAATGTTCGTGGCTCTTTCCTTTTTCCTTTTTTTTATTTTCATTTTTTTCATTGACACATAAAGCTTGCACACATGATGAGCTAGCATGTGAAGTGCTGATGCGTGCGGACACAGTGTGATGTTCCTACCAGGGTAAGCACATCTATTTCCTGAAGCATTTGTCATTCCTCGGTGGTGAAAACAGTTACAGGTATCTGTTCTTGCTCTTTTGAAATGCACACAACTGTGTCCTTATTCATGTCACACGACTGTGCACCAGAACACCAGAGCCTGCTTCTCTTCTCCTACTACAGCTTGGGACCCATTGACCAAACTTTCCCGACACTCCCTGCCTCCTGTTGTGTACAATAGCTGCAAACTGGAAACAACTCAGGTAAGGTGCCCATGACTAGGTAAAAAGAAAAGCAAAAGTTGGTGTATTCATACAATTGAATAAGCAGTAAAAAGAAGGAGGAGGAGGAGGAGGAAGAGGGAGGAAGGAAAAAAAGAAGGAGGGCTGGTACTGTGGCATAGTGGGTAAAGCCACTGCCTGCAGTGCCAGTATTCCATATGGGCACTGGTTCAAGTCCCAGCTGCTCCACTTCTGATCCAGCTCTCTGCTGTGGCCTGGAAAGCAGTAGAAGATGGCCCAAGTCCTTGGGCCCCTGCACCCACATGAGAGACCTGGAAGAATCTCCTGGCTCCTGGCTTCAGATCAGCACAGCTCTGGCTGTTGCAGCCATTTGGGGAATGAACCAGCAGATGGAAGACCTCTCTCTCTCTCTCTCTCTCTCTGCCTCTCTCTGTAACTCTGCCTTTCAAATAAGTAAATAAATCTTTAACAAAAAAAAGAAAGAAAGAAAAAGAAAAGAAGGAAAGAAACTACTAATATATAGTGAGATGGAGAATACTTAAAAATAGTCCAAGCAATCCGGCGCCACGGCTCAATAGGCTAATCCTCCGCCTTGCGGCGCCAGCACACCAGGTTCTAGTCCCGGTCGGGGAGCCGGATTCTGTTCCGGTTGCCCCTCTTCCAGGCCAGCTCTCTGCTGTGGCCCGGGAGTGCAGTGGAGGATGGCCCAAGTGCTTGGGCCCTGCACCCCATGGGAGACCAGGGTAAGTACCTGGCTCCTGGCTCCTGACTTCGGATCAGCGCTGTGCGCCGGTCGCAGCGCGCCAGCCACGGCGGCCATTGGAGGGTGAACCAACGGCAAAAGGAAGCCCTTTCTCTCTGTCTCTCTCTCTCACTGTCCACTCTGCCTGTCAAAAAAAAAAAAATAGTCCAAGCAAAATAAGTGAGATGCAACATGACACACGCTGATGGCTCCAATTTATGTTAAATTCTAGAACAAGCACAAGTGACCTATGGGGGGGAGGACTAAGACCCGGGGGACCGGCACTTGCTGCAGTGGGTAAGATGCCATTTGGGACACTTGCAGCCCGTAGCAGAAAGCCTGGCTCAGTCCCAAGTGCGGCCGCCGTCTGACGTGAGCTCTGGGATGATGATGGTTCAAGTAATTGGGTTCCTGCCATCCGCGTGGGCGACCTGGATTGATTTCCTAGCTCCTGGCTCTGGCTTGGCCCAGCCAGGGTCGCTGAGGGCTGATCTGGGGGCTAACCTGGGCAGGAAGTCTCTATCTGCCTGTCCCTCTGTCTCTCAAATAAAATAAATAGAATTTTTAAAAAACCAGGAAGATCAGTGGTTGCCTGGGACTAGTATGGGAAAAGGGATAGGAGGCAACTTTGGGAGCCATGGGAAGCTTCTGTGCCTTCAATATGGCACTGTTACAGAGTGCACATATTTGTCAAGACTCAGTGTACATTAAAAATGGGTGCATTTAATTTTAATAAAGTTTATTAAAAATTACAACCCCAAATATTTTCACAATAAATCCAAAAGAATAGCTAAAATGGTATCTATTTAATAAAGATCATTTTAAGCAAGTATTCCAAGAAATGAAAGTATTCTAAAATGACTAGGTTCTAGTATTATTCTCAGGACTAAATTGTTCTATGACTAGAGATTTATATAAATAATAATTTTGCCTTTCATCAAATCTTTCACAATAAAATGATTTTTTTTAGACATCTCACTTTGATGTAGTAATGAGTTCATTATTACCATAATAGTATTTTAAATTTAAGATAAAGAGGAAGTTATTAATTTATAAAAATCTCAAAATCACTCTACCTATGACTTCTCTTTCTAATAATCACTCTATGTAATGCTTGCCAAAAAACCCAAGCGAATTCTGCAACAGTTGAGCATGATTCATCAGTCATTACTGATAAATCATTTTCATTTTAGGGGAGTCAGACAACTCCGCATCTGCTATACCACCTATGACCACAAGGTGGCGATAAAACCTAACCTTGCAGCTCCGGGCTTTTTCCGAACAGCGAGAAACCTCACAGAGGGCACTGGGACCAGCAGGGATTTCTCTCCTTGTGCATTTCCTTAGAGAAGAGTCTTTTTGAGGCCCGCGTTGTGGTGCAGCAGGTGAACCCACCGCCTGCGACGACAGCAACCCATATGGGTGCTGGTTCTTGTCCCGGCTACCCCACTCCCAATCCAGCTGCCTGCCCAGGGCCTGGGAAAGCAGCCGAAGGTGACCCAAGTGCTTGGACCCCTTCTATTCTTGTGGGAGACCTGCATAGAGCTCCTGGCTTCAACCTGGCCCAGCCCTGGCCACTGCGGCCATCTGGGAGTGAACCAGCAAGTGGAAAACCTCCCCCCATCCCCCTTGCTCTCTCTCTCGCTCTCTCTCCCCTCTGCCCTCTCTCTCTCTCTCTCTCTCTCTCTCTCTCTGTCTCTCCCTCTCTTTGTAACTCTGACTTTGAAATAAATAAAGAAGAAGAATCATCTTCCTGGATAAGCTTTGGCTTAGAAAACCCTAGTCCACAGAACAAGGTGGAAGTTACCATCAAGGAAGGCTGTCACATCAGCCTTAGGCCCACCTCGCCCTAAATAAGACCCAATTCACCCCACACAGCACCTGGTGTGGTCTTTACCATCCATCGAAGGCCCACACTTTTCTGGATCTTGTCAACACTGGCATTTGGGGATGGAGGATTCAGTCCCTCGGGGCTGGGGATCCCGTCCTGTGCAGCATGCCCAGGCCTCTGTCCATTCCCCTCTCCCAAACTGTGACAACCAAGCACATCCCCATACCTTGCAAATGACCCTCCGTGGGCAAGGTTGCCCCCAGCTGAGAGCCACTGTCCCAGAGAAGGCTGCAATTACTAGGAAGGCCCCTATTACACTCAAAGCCATCTCCACCAGCCCAGATCAGTTAAATTCACAAACTGGAAGCTGCCTTCCCCCTGGGGGACTCGTGGAAACGCCCCACTGGCCTCCCCCACTAGGCGTCTGACTTGCATTGCTAATGCATTCCCAGGGGACACAGGTGCTGCGGGTTCCAGGCCCACAGACAGCCTTGTTTTAATTGAGGCTACTGTCTCTCTGTGCCCAGGTGGGTGGTGCCAATGTCCCAGCTCACCAGGGAAAGGGGGGGGGGGGGAAGCCAGCCAGGAAGGCACGTGGTGGTGGTGGTGGGGTCTGTGGGGCGCAGGGCTCCAGAGCAGGTGGGTTTCCGGGAGGCTATATTCCCTAGTGCCCCCCTCCCTTGGTCCATCCCACCTCCTTCCTCACTGTGAGGAAACTCTGCTTCCTGCCCCGCCTCCAGGGCAGGTGCACCTGTCTGTAGAAACCTGCCGGTTGGTCAGAGCTCTGTGTCAGTTCCCTTTGTGTTGCTATCAAAGAGGCTCCTTTAGCTCCTGGCGCTGGAGGTTCAAGGTCATGGCGCCAGCGTCTGTGGCCTCACAATGGCAGGAGTGCATGAAGAAGTCAGAGGGTGAGAGGAAGCCAGACTGAGAGGGACTAGGCCTGTGCTTTTTATAACCACCTGCTCCCAAGCAGCTGCCTCTGGCCTGCCAGACCTGAGCCACTCCTAGGGGGCAGCTCGGACCCACTCTCCACAGAGATGCTCACCACCTCACCCCTTGGCACCAGGCCCCGCCTCCTGAATGTCCCACCTCCTCATGTGTGAATTCCTGGGGGACAAACCACACCCAAAACACAGCAGCCTCCAGCCCACAGCCACAGGATCTTAATGTGGTCAGCGGCCACTGTTGGTGGCATCCTCAAATGCACACCTTAAATCCAAGCGAAATCCTCATCGCTGCTGGTGAGTTTCGTGGAAATCATTTTCACTGAGTGTTTTATACTCCACAAGAATAAGGCTCCAGATAAGACACTTCATTATTATTATTTTCATTTAAGGCACAATCATGGGTTAAGTCCTCAGACATAAATATCAAAGCTTCTCTAAATGGCTGTCCCATTCCAGGAAATGTCTCAAAATCAAATACTTTCTCTGGGGTCGTCACTGTGGGGTAGTGGGATAAGCCTCAACCTATGGCGCCAGCATCCCATATGGGCACCAGTTCGGGTTCTGGCTGCTCCGCTTCTGATCCGGCTCCCTGCTAATGGGCCCGAGAAACCAGTGGAGGATGGCTCAGGTCCTTGGGCCCCTGCACCCACCTAAGAAGCCCGGAAGAAGCTCCTGGCTCCTGGCTTCTGATTGGCCCAGCTCTGGCCATTGTGGCCATTTAGGGAGTGAACCAGCAGAGGGAAGACCTTTCTCTCTGTCTCTCCCTCTCTGTGTGACTCTTTCAAACACATTTTTATAATAAATAAGTAAATAAAATACTTTCTCAGACAGCAATTAAGCAGCCTTTAGTGTCCATGTTAATAATTTTATTGTTAAGGTAAAAGCAGGGATTTTTCATGGGAACACTTCAAAAGCAATTAGTCCAGTTATTCCGGGCACAGAAGCCCCTCAGTGTGAAACAGGCCCCAGGACACAAGGATGCTTCTAGTCCTTGGGCCAAGGAAGGGCAGGTGGGGGCAGGTCCTGGGCTCCTGCCCTCGGCCGTCTTTGAAGAGAGAAGAGAGATAAAGAAAAGGAGACAACTGGCTTCGAGGAGCAGTGCATTTAATTTTCATACTTGAAATTGGAGGAGCTTCCACAGGGCTTTGGAAATGATCACTTCAGAAATTCAAGAGCAAATAACATGCTTGGGCAATCAACTTTGAAAGGCAAAGACCCAAATCGTCTTGGTGAGTTTCATCTCCCTGCAGAGGCCCCAAAGACAAAATCCCGAGCGGAGAAGAATGCCCTTTCCTTGCAGGGTTTTTTAAGAAATGAGCTTGGAGGGTGGTTGTTTTATGTTTTGTTTTTGGTAGAATTCAGCGTCTTTAATAGCCACCAGATATCAAAGAAGCCAATGCCCTATTGCACGTTTTTCATACAATTCTGATTTTTAAAAGAATCTGTGCTATTTTAGAAGAGTTTTTATCTGCAACTCAGAACATCAGCCTGCTTTTCTGCCTCTTTGATTCTGGCATTTACTGCCAGCTTCAATCCATAGGCGCACAGAGCGATGTTTATTTATGCACAAACGACCTTGGGCGCACAACGCGGGCCATGTGCGGTCACAGCCCCTCGGCGGGACTCCCCTGCCCCTGGGGAGCTGGGCAGGGGCGACGCTGCTAGCTGTCGTGCAGCCCCCCCCCCGCCCCCCGCGGGCCTCCGAGGATTATCCGGGGTGTGATACTCATCCACACAAAACATTCTTACCTCCTCACAAGGCTCCGTGCAATGAGCTTCTCCCGCCGGGGAAGGAGAAAGCGCCTGCTTCAGCGTCTCTCCACGAGCGGGCGCCCTCCCCTGCCTGTGCTCACTTTTTCCAGATTTTCGAGCCAATAAGGATATTGAAATACCTGGTTATGCTGCAGGGACATTGAGCATAAAGAGCAAGTCTACATATGAAGATGATTACAATTATTGTGTTTTTTTAATATTTATTTATTTGAAAGGCAAAGCTACAGACAGGCAGAGGCAGAGAGAGAGAGGTCTTCCATCCACTGGTTCACTCCCCAGTTGGCTGCAACGGCTGGAGCTGCGCCGATCCGAAGCCAGGAGCCAGGAGCTTCTTCCAGGTCTCCCACATGGGTGCAGGGGCCTAAGGATTTGGGGCATCGTCTACTGCCTTCCCAGGACACAGCAGAGAGCTGGACTGGAAGAGGAGCAGCCAGGACTCAAACTGGCGCCTATATGGGATGCCGGCACTGCAGGCGGCAGCTTTACCTGCTACACCACAGCGCCAGCCCTATTACCATTATTTTACTGCAGCAAAGCACTCCTGAGGCCCCCTGTGGAAAGAGGTGAGGCAGTGTCTGCAGCCCCCCACCGCCCCTTTCCAGAGTGAGACTGAGCCTCTCACGGGGTCTCTGTTCCTCACCTTTTTGATGGGCGAAAGGGGACGAGGGAAGGTGGTGAGGCAACGCTTCCCTAGATCCCTAGGAGCCTGAGACCCGCTCTCTTTTAGCTCTCAATTTCTAGAAGCAAACAAAGCTGCCAACTGGAAACCCTCAAATTATTTTAGACTCCAAAAGAGAAACCAAGACCACTTGTCAGAGATTGACCCTGGCCCAGCCGCCACCTCTAACACGTGGACCAGTGACTGGGACCAGAACCGGAAACAGGGTCTCTGCAGATAATGAGTTTACAATGAGGTCAATAAGGTAGGCCCTATTCCAACAGAACTGGGCTCCTTATAGCAGGGGGAAATCCAGACACAGGCGCAGTGAGAACACCAGGTCGGGATGAAGGCGGAGAAGCAGGAATGCTGTTCTACCAGCCAAGGACTGGGAGAGGTGGCTGCAGACACTGGAAGCTGGGGGAAGGGACTGAGACAGATGCTGCCTCCAAGCCCCAGAAAATCAACCCAGCTGACCCCTTGATCTGGCACCGCCAGTCCCTACACTGGGGGGGCGGGGGGGGGTGGGCAGTGGGTTTCTATTGCTGAAGCTCCGGGCTGTGGCATTCTGCTAAGAAGGCAGCCACAGCCATGCCACAGACAGATACACGGGGACATTCCTCCACGTTAACAGAATCCAAACGTGAGATTCCAACACCTGCAGGCCTGCTCATGTCTGAGGTGTAGGTGGGAGAGGTTGCATCAGCGCTGCTGTGGGCTCTGGGCTGCAGCGTGGGGCCCACACACACCCAATCCTCTTGGGAAGGCATGAGCTTTCACACTATAAATGGCGGCCAATGTTACGGGTGCTGGGAAAGGCCTTCCTGAAAAATGACTGGAGGGCACACCAGAGGTGCATTCGTGTATCCGTGCACCTGGGCAAGCTGCAGGCGTGGCTATGGGTAAAGAGCCCAGACTTTAAGGCCAGGGACTCCTGAGCGTAAATCTTGCCTCTGCATGCATGAGCGCTAGAACTTGGTCAGTCAGCTCGGGGAAGGCTCTCTTAGAAGTAGTTCTTCTAGCAAGGTGAAGTTGTCTCTTACCTGTCATCTTATTTTTGAAATTTATTAATCTAATTGTTTTCAAATGTAAAATAATTAGGGATCCTTCACAATTCAAGGGTCGAACCTAAAATAACAGAAAGCAAAATTATCATTTCAATAAATGCTTCAAAAAGCTTTATAAGGATACAGGCTTATAGTCACATCCTATATGTGACCATATGCATATATCCTATATGCACAGACACAAGGACTTGGGCCATCTTCCACTGCTTTCCCAGGCCATAGCAGAGAGCTGGATCAGAAGAGGAGCAGCTGGGACTAGAACTGGTACCCACATGCATAGGATGCCGGTGCCCGAGCGGAGGATTAACCTACTGTGTCACAGTGTTGGCCCCCCAAATAAATTTTTTTTTTATTTTTTTGACAGACAGAGTGGACAGTGAGAGAGAGAGACAGAGAGAAAGGTCTTCCTTTGCCGTTGGTTCACCCTCCAATGGCCGCTGCGGCCGGCACACCGCGCTGATCCGATGGCAGGAGCCAGGAGCCAGGTGCTTTTCCTGGTCTCCCATGGGGTGCAGGGCCCAAGCACTTGGGCCATCCTCCACTGCACTCCCGGGCCACAGCAGAGAGCTGGCCTGGAAGAGGGGCAACTGGGACAGAATCCGGCGCCCCGACCGGAACTAGAACCCGGTGTGCCGGCGCCGCTAGGCAGAGGATTAGCCTAGTGAGCTGCGGCGCCGGCCCCCCAATAAATTTTTAAAAGATACAGAATTTGGGGGTTAGGCATTGTGGTGCATTGGATTCAGCCACCATTCATAAACCCATACTGGAGTGCCCATTCAACTACCAGCTACTCTGCTTCTGATCCAGCTTCCTGCTGATGCTCCCCGGAGGCAGACGATGGCCAAGTACTTAGATTCCTGCCACTCACATGGGAGACCCTGATGCAGTTCCTGGCTTCTGGCCCAGCCCTTGCTACTGCCAGCATTTGGAGACCAAACCAACAGATGTAAAATCTCTTCTTTGCTCTCATTTTACCTTTCAAGGAGATGAAAATAATCATTTTTTAAAAGATGCGAATTTTTTTATGTTATTGTGGAATCCTGATTGAAAATCTGAAATGTGGCTTTGTTGATATGATTTCTTTTTTTGATCTGTAAATGTTTCCTTCACAGGAGGCCAAATGATACTGATAAGTGAACACTGGCGACAAGCGAAAGCAACTTTGCACTGTGTGTGGGAAGTAATTGCTATGCCGTGTGACATAAATAAGTAGACTGTGTATTTATAAAAGCTTACTTCATACGACGAAGCTAAACATCACGCGTCGCTCTAGTACTGGTGATAAAATGAACCACCATGAGGTTTGATTTTCTTTTCTGTTTTCACTCTTCCTTAAGGCTCCAAGTTAGCAAGTGTGTCTTACAGTAATGAACAACAGAACGTTCCCATTTCCACTGTTCGTTCATTCCTTACTCACAGGGCCTTATGTCCAACTACCTTCTTGTGGGGCAGGGTCTGGATCTGCTCTGTGGGGTGCACATTAAGATGTCCACTGTTGGGACCCGGCGGGCGGTTGTGGTGTAGTGGGTTAAGCTGCTGCCTGTGACAGGGCATCCCATATGCGGCTCCACTTCAATTCAGTCTCCTGCTAATGCACCTGGGAAAACAGCGGGAGACTGGCTCAAGTACTTGGGCCCCTGCTCTCATGTGGGAGACCCAGATGAAGTTCCTGGCTTCGGCCTGGCTCAGCCCCAGCCATTCTGGACATCTGGGGTGTGAACCAGTAGATGGGAGATCTCTTTGTCTCTCTCTTTCTCCTTCTCTCTCTGTAACGCTGCCTTTCAAATAAATAAATAAATCTTTAAAAAAAAAGCAGCTTAACTGCTGGGTTAAATTCTCACCCCTTTGTTAATATTTTAAGTGAAATTTTTATTGAGATAATTCTAGATGCACAGATAGTTGTAAAAATAATACAGAGAGCTCCCTTATGCACCCCATCCAGTTTCCTCTAACAATGAAACTTTTTTAAGAGCGAATCAAAGCTGGTGCCGCAGCTCACTAGGCTAATCCTCCACCTTGCGGCGCCGGCACAGTGGGTTCTAGTCCCGGTCGGGGCTCCGGATTCTGTCCCGGTTGCCCCTCTTCCAGGCCAGCTCTCTGCTGTGGCCCGGGAAGGCAGTGGAGGATGGCCCAAGTCCTTGGGCCCTGCACCCCATGGGAGACTAGGAGAAGCACCTGGCTCCTGCCTTCGGATCAGCGCAGTGTGCCAGCCGCGGCGGCCACTGGAGGGTGAACCAACGGCAAAAGGAAGACCTTTCTCTCTGTCTTTCTCTCTCTCTCTCTCACTGTCCACTCTGCCTGTCAAAAACAAAAAAAAAAACGAATCAATTGGGACAGTGCTTTGGGGTAGTGGGTAAAACCACCACTTGCAGTGCCAGCATCCCATATGGGTACCGTTTTGAGTCCCGGCTGCTCCTCTTCAGATCCAGCTCTCTGCTATGGCCTGGGAAAGCAGTGGAAGATGGCCCAAGTCCTTGGGTCCCTGCACCCACATGGGAGACCCGGAAGAAGCTTCTGGCTCCTGGCTTCAGATCAGCACAGCTCTGGCCATTGTAGCCAATTGGGAAGTGAACCATCTGATGAAGACGTCTCTCTCTCTCTTTCTCTCTCTCTCTCTCTCTCTCATTCTTTCAAATAATAGAACTTAAAAAAAAAATGTATGCAGGGCCCAGTGCTGTGGCATAGTAGGCTAAGCCTCTTCTGGTGGTACTGGCATCTCATACGGGCGCCAGTTCAAGTCCCGGCTGCTCCACTTTTGATCCAACTCTCTGCTATGGCCTGGGAAAGCAGTGGAGGATGGCCCAAGTCTTTGGGCCCCTGCACCCACATGGGAGACCTGGAGGAAGCCCCTGGCTCCTGGCTCTGGATGGGACCAGATTCGGCCATTGTGATCATTTTCTTTCTTTTCTCTCTCTGTCTCTCCCTCTCTTGGTCAATAACTCCACCTGTCAAATAAAATAAACAAATCTTAAACAAAAAAATAAATAAATAAAAGAAAATAAACAAAAGAAAAAAATTCCATGTGAAATTTTTTTTCCAGAAGATGACTCCTGAAAAATTTCCCAAAATTAACCAAAGAGATCAACCCTCAGATCTACGCAGTTGGCCAAGCCTGGAGCAGAGAAAACAGAAAGAGAACCACATGGAAGCACATTGCTATCCAAGTCCTGAAAACCAAAGGTGAGGACAAACGTTCAAAGTCGCAGGAGGGGAACGGGGTCGGTTACTGGGAGACAGAAGACAATGCATGGGACAGCACTGGTGAACCGAAGTCTGCTCACCGCTGGCCTTCCTGCCCATCAGCACAGCGCGCGCATCTGGCCTCCTCACCTGTGCCTCCTCCTGCCCCAGGGCTTGCTGCACTGTCTCCGCTCACCACTGCCATCCCAGAGGACGTGCGCTTGTCTCCGTCTTCCCCTTAACTGTGGCCTGGTAAATTTAACCATTAGCCTCGTAAGTTGCTCAAAGTCCTGTCCAACAAGAGAATTTACAGGTCGTATGTATTTTTCAAACTGACAGCCTGGGCAGAGGGCATTCAGCCCGCATCCTGGGTTTGATTCTCCGCTCCTGCTCCTGGCTGCAGCTTCCTGCCGACACAGACCCTGGGGGACAACGGGGATGGCCCAGGTGCTTGTGCCCCCAGCACTCACGTGAGAGGCCTGGATTGAGTTCCTGACTCCCAGCCCCAGATGGGTGCTGTTGCAGGCACTGGGGAGGGAACCAATAAGGGCAGTGCACTTTCTCTGTCTCTCTATAGTAAATTAACAAAACTTTTTTTAAAAATGATGACCTGCATTAATAAAAGTATGAAATAGGCTAAAACTATTTAGAAACCATTAGATGTGTGCTCTATACAGGTTGAGCATCCCAAACCTGAAAATCTAAAAATCTGAAATCCTCCAAAATTCATAACTTTTTGAGAACCAACACGACCCCACAAGTGGCAAATGCCACACATGACCTCTCACAGGCAAAAAGCAGGTGCACTACAAATATGGTGTAAAATCACCTTCAGACTGTGTGCTTAAGGTGTCTCTGAGACATAAATGAATTTCATATTTAGGGGCTACCCCATTCCCAAGATATCTCATTATGTGTATGTGCCAATATTCCAAACTAGAAAGAAACCAAAATCCAAAACATTTCTGATCCTAAGCATTTTGGATAAGGGATACTCAACATGTATAAACTAACCTTAAAGACCAAAAATAATAAAAATAATTTCCTTAGTAACTGTTTCCTATGGTCTGTTGATCTTTTGCATAATAAATTGTCAGTGCCCGCAAAGATACCAACACAAAGCAACAACTTGGATCCAGCATATGTTTAAGGCAAGCAATCCCATGGATGTAGTAAAAATTTAAGGCTGTGTTTATTTCAAACATATGACTTCAATGTCATTTCATTAGAGATATTCTACTTTAAAAGACACAAATTAAGGAAAACCTTCAGTGGCGTTGCTTTCAAAAATAAAACCTAGAATTTCCAATATTAGGGCACAGGAGATGGAGTTGTAATAAAGAGGCAGGAGGGGTCGGCGCTGTGGCACAGCGGGTTAAAGCCCCAGCCTGCAGAGCTGGCATCCCGTATGGGCGCCGGTTCCAGTCCCAGCTGCTCCACTTCTGATCCAGCTCTTTGCTATGACCTGGGTGGGATAGCAGTAGAGGATGGCCCAAGTCCTTGGGCCCCTGCATCCTAGTGGGGAACCCGGAAGAAGCTTCTGGCTCCTGGCTTCGGATTGGCTCAGCTCCAGACGGAACCAGCAGATGGACGATCTCTCTCTGTCTCCACCTCTCTCTGTGATTCTGTCTTTCAAATAAATAAAACAAAGCGTTAAAATAAAAAGGCGGGAAAGATGCAGACAGGGAAATAAATTGTAAGGGAGTCTTAAGGCAGTAGGTTGGAGTTGCTGGCCTCGATCGAAGGCCCCTGCTGTCCATGTATATTCCGATGCTCTTGAAACACAGCAGGTACTCGATCTTGGAGACCTTAACTGCACACACAGCAGCCCCGGGTCGCTGTGCAAGGAGGAATGACAGTGTGGGGTCCTATGAGTGGAGCATCCTACACCGGCCTCCATAACTCCTCAAGGGGTACCTCACCCCACACAGAGCTGCCATCCACTGCACAGCGTCGGACCCGGACCTCTTTCAATTTCCTGTGAGAAATGGTCGTGCTCTGGAACTGCTCAAAGCAGAGCCCTCGGCTCTTCTGGCCGCACAGAAGCATGTTTGGGCCCTGTGGCACACGCTTCCTGCAGCCATGGGCGACACCCCTTGGTTTCTTCCAGCTTGTGGGTGTCTGTCTTTCGTCTGTCCACAGCTGACATGGGAAAAAGCTGCAGGTGGTGCCTTTGCCCATAGATCGTTGCCACAGTCTGGCTCTGCGGGATGAGCTCAAGCTGACGAATCCTCTTCATGTCACCAATTTGAATGATTTCTACACAAGCAAGCCTGACAGCCAGTCATTTTCCAATTCAAGACAATTTCTGCTTCCGTATTTGGGCTCTTTACCAAAAACACTTATGAAAGTTTTCCATAAAAGTGAGCTGAGAGGTTGGCATTTGGTACAACAATGAAGACAGTGCTTGGGGGGCTGACGCTGTGGTGTAGCAGGTAAAGTCACCACTTATAGGGCCGGCATCCCATATGGACACAAGTTCGAGTCCTGGCTGCTCCACTTCCAATCTAGCTCTCTGCTACGGCCTGGGAAAGCAGCAGAAGATGGCCCAAGTCCTTGGGGCCCTGCACCCGTGTGGGAGACCCAGGAGCCAGGAGCTTCCTCTAGGTCTTCTATGTGGGTGCAGGGGCCCAAGGACATGGGCCATCTTGTGCTGCTTTCCCAGGCACATTAACAGGGAGCTGGTTCAGAAGCGGAGCAGCCTGGACTCAAACCGGTGTCCGTATGGAATGCCGTCACAGCAGGTGGAGGCTTAACCAGCTGTGCTGCAGCGCTGGTCCCATAAGAGTTGTTTTGTATATTATATTGGATTTTCTACATAGGTATTCATTTAGTCTATAAATAGTTTTTCTCCTTTCTGGGTATATTTAATTTCTATTTCCTTCTTGGCTAGGATTTCCACTACATTGCTGAGTAAGAGTATTGACCGCAAACAACCTTGTCTTTTCCCTGACAAGATAAGGGGGAAAGTGTTGAATCTTTGAGCACTAATTATGTTAGCTGCAGGATTTTCACAGATGTCTGTTAGGATAAGGAAGCCCCCTTCAAAGTGCTCGTCATGAATAGACACACAACTCAGCCAAATGCATTTACTGTATCTATTGACAGAATCATTTGATTTGCTTTTCTCACTGCTAATGTGGTGGAATGCACCATTGCCCTTGGTGCTGGGGTACGTAAACATTCCCAAGATACATCACACATTATCATGATGCGGTATAACTCTGACCTCTCCCTGGACTCAATCTAGCCTTTTATGAGCTTCTGTGTCTAAGTTCATAAAGAAGACTGCTTTGTACTTTTCTTATGTCTTTCGCTTTGGTTTCAAGATAACGCCAACTTCATGGAATAAGTTGGGAACAGGTTCCTAATCTTCAGTTCCCTACAAGACTTCATGTAGAGCTTACAGAAGGTCTGCCTCAGGTGTTTGAAAGAAAAGTCTCAGTGAAGCCGTTTGAGTCTGCACTTTCGTTTGGGAGGTGGTGTTTCACTAAAATTCGGGTACTTACGAGAAATGGAGTTATTCAACTCAAATGGAGTTATTTTTCTGAGTGAGCTTTGCTAACATAGGTGTTTCCCAGAATTCTCGTTTCATCTCAGGTATAAAATTCGATGAAGTTGTTCACAATTTTCCCACACTTGTAGAATCTGTACTTGTGTAAGGTCCATCACTCATGTTGTGAGTAACTTATCTCCCTTCTTGCTTGGCTGATCAGTCTGCTGCGTTCATTGATTTTCTCCTTTTGTCTGCTTTACTGAATTTTCTTTTTTTTTAAAAAAAAGATTTTTTTATTTATTTGAAATGCATAATTACAGAGAGAGGGAGAGACAGAGAAAGAGGACTTCCATCTGCTGGCTCACTCCCCTATATGGCCGCAAGAGCTGGGGCTGGGCCAGGCCAGAGCCAAGAACCAAAAGTTTCAGCTGGGTCTCCCACACGGGTGCAGGGGCCCAAGCACTTGGCCATCTTCCGCTGCTTTCCCAAGCTCACTAGCAGGGAGCTGGACAGGAAGTACATCAGCCAGGACTCAACCTGTGTCCCTGTGGGATGCTGGCACGTCTATGCCACAGTGCCAGCCCTTTGCGTCACTGAATTTTCACTCTGATCTTTATTATTTCCATTGTTTTGCTTACTTTGTATCTAATTTGCTTTTCTTTTTCTAGTTTTTTAAAGTGGAAGTTGAGGTATTTTATTTAAAACCCTTCAATCCTCTCATACCATATGGTTGAGTCTGTAACTCTGCCCATAAATACTGTTTTTATTGGCATCCATGAATTTTGAAAAACTGTATTTTTGCTTTTACTCCATTCAAAGTATTTTCTAATTTCCCTTTTGGATTCTTCTTTAGCCTCTGCATTAGGTAGATGTGTGTTACTAATGTGTCCATAATTAGGCTTTTTTTCCAGAGGTGTTTATTTTTAATTTCTAAAGTGTTTCCAACATGGTCAGAAAGCATACTTTATATGATATAAATCTTTCTAAATATTTTGACACTTACTTTATGGAGCATAATGTGTTCTATCTTGATAAATATTCCATATTTGCTTGAAAAATATGCATATTGAGCTATTGCTGTGTAGTGTGTTTTATAAACATCACCAGGACAAGTTAGTTGGTAGTTTAACTTTTTTTTTAAAGATTTGTTATATTTATATGAAAGGCAGAGTGACAGAGAAAGAGAGGGAGTGACAGAGAGAGAGGTCTTCCATCCGCTGGTTCACTCCTGAAATGGCCTCAGTGACTGGAGCTGAACCACTCCAAAGTCAGGAGCCTGGAACTCCCATCCAGTCTCCCACACGGAAAGCAGGGCCCCAAGCGCTTGGGCCATCTTCTGCTGCCTTCCCAGGTGCATTAGCAGGAAGCTGACTTGGAAATGGAGCAGCCGGCACTTGAACCAGCGCTCTGATATGGGAAGTCTTAACCCACTGCATCACAAGACCAGCCCCGAAAGTTTAACTGGTTTATTCCCCAAATTCCCACAGCTTCCTGGGCTGGGCCAGGCCGAAGCCAGAAGCCAGGAACTCCATTCGGGTCTCCCACGTGAGTGGTGGGGACCCAAGCACTTGAGCCGGCATCTGCTGCCCGCCAGGAGCATTAGCAGGAAGATAGATCAGAAGTAATCAGACGCCAATGTGGGATGCAGGTGTCCCTAGCAGGGGCTAACGGACTGTGCCACAGGCTGGCCCTAAGTCAATGATCTTTTAAAGAGATTTTTTTTTTAAATAGAGGGGATGAGTTTGTACATCTCTAATATATAACCAGCTATCATATCCAGTGCACTTTAGGGCTTGGCATAATACCTGATCTCATTTTTCTTCTGCCTGAAGGAGTCCTGATCAGACTCCTATTTTTTTTTTTTGACAGGCAGAGTGGACAGTGAGAGAGAGAGACAGAGAGAAAGGTCTTTCTTTGCCGTTGGTTCATCCTCCAATGGCCGCCACAGCCGGCGCGCTGCGGCCAGCACACCGCGCTGATCTGATGGCAGGAGCCAGGTGCTTCTCCTGGTCTCCCATGCAGGTGCGGGGCCCAAGGACCTGGGCCATCCTCCACTGCACTCCTGGGCCACAGCAGAGAGCTGGCCTGGAAGAGGGGCGACCGGGACAGAATCCGGCACCCCGACCGGGACTAGAACCTGGTGTGCCAGCGCTGCAAGGTGGAAGATTAGCCTAGTGAGCCGCGGCACTGGCCAATACTCCTATTTCTTAAATAATGAATCTGATGTAGACCAATCCTTTTAGCTATTTTGTTTAGAAATATTTTTATTTGGCCTTCATTTTTGAAGGGTCCTTGCACTGAGTATAGTATTCAAAGCTCATAAGCTCTCTCTCAGTATTTTAAATATGTCTCCCTATATGTTTGTGATGGGAAATCACTCTGTCCATCTCTGCAAAAGGTGCTCCCCCTCCCATATGCTTGTGTCTCTGATGCCCAGCGCTGTGGTCTGTGTACTCTCCGGTGAGTTTTTTCACATCCCCTGTGCCTGAGCTTCGCTGAGTTTCTTAGGCCTGAGACTTATAGTTTGTAGTTTTGTCCTTACTCCAGGGATTGGTTTTGGATCCTTGATCAAATATAAGTTGACTGTAGATGTTTGGATTGATTTCTGGTGTTTCTATTCTGTTCCATTGGTCTATCCATCAAATTTGGAAACATTTTAATCCATCTTTTTGTTCAAATATTTTCTCCAGGCCTCCTCTCTCCAGGCCTTCGAGGACTTAAATTACACATATTACTGGGCACTTGAAGTTTTACCAGAGTTCACTGACATTCTGCTCAATTTTGTCAGCCCATTTTCTCTATTTGCTTCATTCAGGGTCATTTTCATTGCTGCATCTTATCTCCTGCAATGTATAACCTGCCATCCACCACATCCAGTGTCCCTTTAACGTTAGCTATTACAGTTTTATCTCTAGAAATTTGACCTGAATCTTTTTACTTCGCTTTTTGAAAACATGGACTAATTGTAATAACTATTCTGATATCTTTTTTTTTCACTGATTCTGCATCAGCTTTTGGTTGAATAATTTTTCTCATGTGTCTCATTTTCCTGTTTTTTGTCCACTTGGTAATTTTTTTTCTTACTGAATGCCTAGCACTACAGATGTTATCATGTTGGGTGCTGCATAATTATGTCTTTTCAGGCATGCAGAAACTTAGAAAGGGCTGATCCTGTCAGGTCTTGCATTTAAAATTTGATATATGGAACCAGAAAGCATGTATGGAAAGGCTAATTATTCCCCACTATTGAGGCAAGACCCTTCTGATACTCTACAGGGCCTGGAGGTTTGCAGTGTGGCTGGCCGGAGCAGACACTGTTCCCTCCCATCCTTTCTGTGTCTGTCCTCTGGCCTCGGCTGTTCTCTCACATGCATGCCCTACTCAGTAATGTGTTGAATCTTTGAATGAGATTCTCTGCAGCTCTCTCGGGACAGCCTCTCTCCCAGGTGCGCTCTCGTCCTCACTCTCACCAGCTCTCTCCTGCTCCCTGCTCTCGTGATCTCATGCAAACTATTGATACCTATTGTGTCCTGGGGCACATGGAGAGCTCACCTGTTTCTCAATTTTCAGGGATCACTGCCCCTTTTTTTTGAGATTTTTTTCATTTATTTTTATTTGAGAGGTAGAGCTACAGAGAGAGAGAGAGAGAGAGACAGACAGAGACAGAGAGAGAGACACAGAGAGAGGTCTTCCATCTGCTGGTTCACTCTCCAAATGGTCACAACAGCTGGAGCTGGGCCAATCCAAAGCCAAGAGCCAGGAGCTTCTTCCAGGTCTCCCACAAGGGTGCAGAGGCCCAAGCACTTGGGCCATCTTCTACAGCTTTCCCAGGTCATAAGCAGAGAGCAGGATAGGAAGAGGAGCAGCCGGGACACGAACGGGTGCCCATATAAGATGCCGGCACCACAGGCAGAGACTTACCCTACTGCACCACAGTGCCAGCCCCTATTGCTCCATCGTGATCCAGCTCGCTTGATATTCTTCTACTTCTTGAACGTCTAAAACAGCATCCATTCCCTTTTCCCAACACAACTCTTCATTACATCCTTTCTACTGTCAGTGCAATCTTAGTGTTTCAGTCTCAACGACATTAAAACCTCGGGGCCATCGGTTGCTCCTCTTTCTACTTTTCTTCCTCTGTCACTCACCATGTTCTATGAGGTCACCTTCCTAGCATTTCTTGCTCCCATCTTTCCTTTTGAAATTCCCACATCTAGTGTGAAAATGCATCCAACCTGAAGAACAGACTATTTATTGCAAGCTGTATGCCAGGATACCTTCATTTTCTGTTGCCAACACACACATGCACACACACTCTCAAACTCTTATTATTTTAAAAACCCACCATCAGATTAATCCTTCTAAAGCCACCTTCTGGCTGGTGTTGTGGCGCAGTGGGTTAGGTCTCTGCCTGCAACGCCAGCATCCCATATGAGTGCTGGTCCAGTCCTGGCTGCTCCACTTCTGATCCAGCACCCTATTAATGTGCCTGGGAAAGCAGTGGAAGGTGGTCCAATCCTTGGACTCCTGCCACCCTCATGGGAGACCCGGATGTAGTTCCAGGCTCCTGGCTTCAGCCTGGCCCAACATGGCCGTTTGGAGCCATCTGGGGAGTAAGCCAGGAAATGGAAGATCTCTCTCTCCCCCCTCCCCGTCTCACCCTCTCTCTCTGTCACTCTGCCTTTCAAATAAAGTAAATAAAACCCTTCAAAAAATAATAATAATTAAAATCTGTGCTAATGGACATACAATGGACAAAAATTTTAATTTATTATGATAATTGTCTAAAAGGAGGAGATGAAGCTGTATCAGAATAGTTTTATATACTATTATAACTGACTTTGCATATCCCAAACAACATTGCTAGAAATTAATATATTAATTTTAAACTCCAATAAATCCCTAGAAAATAATTAGAAATATATAACAAAATAAATTAAAAGGGAATTAAAACAATACACTAGAAAATATGTACTTAACACAAAAGAAGAATGTAAAGGAGAAATAGAACAAAAACAAATAGAAAACAAACATCAAAATGACAGATAAATCTTATCCAGATTTACATGAAATGAAAATGAATTAAGCTCTCCACCTAAAAAGCAGAGACAAAATGGATGAAGAATTATCCCAGATTTTGCTACAAACATACACATCAGACTAAAAGACATAAACAGGCTGAAAGTAAAGAGACAGGGCTGGTGCTGTGGCTCACTAGGCTAATCTTCTGCCTGCGGCGCCTGCACACCGGGTTCTAGTCCTGGTCGGGGCGCCGGATTCTGTCCTGGTTGCCCCTCTTCCAGGCCAGCTCTCTGCTGTGGCCCAGGAGTGCAGTGGAGGATGGCCCAAGTGCTTGGGCCCTGCACCCCATGGGAGACCAGGAGAAGCACCTGGCTCCTGCCTTCGGATCAGCGCGGTGCGCCGGCCGCAGCGGCCATTGGAGGGTGAACCAACGGCAAAGGAAGACCTTTCTCTCTCTCTCTCTCTCTCACTGTCCAGTCTGCCTGTCAAAAAAATTAAAAAAAAAAAAGAGAGAGAGATAAGTTTAGAGCATGTAAATAGTAAACAAAGAGCTGAAGCGAGTATGAATATCAGACAAAAGAGAAAAAAATGCTGCTAGAGATAAAGAAAGGTATTTTGTATTGATGAAAGAGTCCGTCCAGGGTGCGTATTTGGCACAGCAGCTAAAAGGCTGCTTGAAAAATACATGTCCCATACTGAAAGGTGTAGGTTCGAGTGTGGCTCTGCTTCTGCTTCTAGCTTCCCGCTAATGTGCACCCTGGGAGGTAACGGGTGATGGCGTAAGTGTGAGGGTCCTTGCCACCCACATGGAAGACCTGGGTGGAGTTCCAGGCTCTTGGCTTCGGCCTGGCCTAGACTGTTGTTGAGGGCATTTGGGAGTCAACCAGCAGACTGAAGATCTCTCACTGTCTGTCTGTCTCTTTGCCTTTCAAATAACATAAAAGGGGATCAAGAATATATAACATAAACATATACTTATGCATCTCCACAATACAGGCCCAAAATTCTTGAAGCAAAGTCTTAAAGAATTGAAGGGAGAAATAAACAAATCAACAATAATAGTAGAGGACTTCAGTACCTGACTTTCAATAATAGAAAGAAAAACTAGGCAGAAAATACACAAAGAAATTGACTTGAACTACACTATAATCCAATAAGATCTCTACAATACACTCCAGCTAAAGCTGCAGAATGCAATGTTAAGTGCACATAGAAAATGCCCCACAATAGACCAGAATATTAGTTCATAAAACAAGTCTCAGTAAATTCTAAAAAAGTTAATCCATACAAAGTAGGTTTGTGGCCACAAAGGAATGAAATCATAAATTTATAACAGAAAATCTAGGAAGTCCATCTTATGTGGAAATAAAGGATCAATGGATCTGAGGCCAGCACTCTGGTACAGCAGGTTAAAGCCCCAGTCTGCAGTGCCGGCATCCTATATGGGCACCGTTTCCAGTCCTGGCTGCTCCACTTCCAATCCAGCTTCCTACTAACGAGCCTTGGAAAGCAGTGGACGATGGTCCAAGTGCTTGGGCGCCTGCACCCACGTGGGAGACCCAGAAGAAGCTCCTGGCTCCTGCCTTCCTATCAGCCCATCTCCTGCGTTGGGCCATTTGGGGAGTGAACCAGTGGATGGAAGACCTCTCTGTCTCTGTCTCCCTCAGTCTCTCTCTGTCTCTGTCTCTCTGTGTAACTCTGCCTTTTAAATAAATAAAAATAAACATTTTTTTTTTAAAAAATCAGTGGATCAAAGAAAAAGAAACCAAAAGGAAATAGGAAAACGCTATGTGATGAATGAAAACAAAACAAAACAAAACAAAAAAAAACGGAACATCACAGAACTTGTGGGATGCAGCAAAGACAGTGCTCTGATGGTGAATTGTAGCTTAGTTTTCCACCTTGGCAAATTAGAGAAAAGAAGGAACTGAGCACAGAGAAGCAGAAGGAGGAAGTAACACAAACTGGAGCAGAAACTGAAGAGCTAGAATGGAGAAAAACAATTGAGAAAAATCAAAAACATCGGGGCTGGTGCTGTGGCGCAGTAGGTTAATCCTCCACCTACAGCACTGGCACCCCATATGGGCGCCGGTTCTAGTCCTGGTTGCCCCTCTTCCAGGCCAGCTCTCTGCTGTGGCCCGGAAGGGCAGTGGAGGATGGCCCAAGTGCTTGGGCACCTGTACCCGCGTGGGAGACCTGGAAGAAGCACCTGGCTCCTGGCTTGGGATCAGTGCAGCACCGGCCATGGCAGCCATTTGGGGAGTGAACCAACAGAAGGAAGACCTTTCTCTCTGTCTCTCGCTCTCACTGTCTGTAACTCTACCTCTCAAATAAATAAATAAAATCTTTGAAAAAAAAAAAAACATCGGAAGTTGGTCCTTTGGGAAAGAGCAGCAAAATTGACAAACTTTTAGCTAAAATGACCTCGAAAAAAAAAAAAAGTGTGAAGAAACTCCAACTACTAAAAATCAGAAATGAAAGAGGGAACTTCACTGACTCAAAAATAATTGTAGAATTATTATGTGTACATTAAAATAAATTAATTAATTGAAAAAAATTTAAATCAAGACTCAATTACATGTAGCCTACAAATAACTTACTTTAAATATAAAAACACATAAATACTCATTAAATAAAGAAAGTAAGAGGAACGACATGAATTCAGAAAAACAACCTTCAGGGCAAGAAAAATCAGCAAAGGTAAAGAGGGGTGTTTCGTAACGAAAGGGGCCCGTTCTCCAAGATGACGTAACGTTCTTTAATGCATATAAACCTCACAAAAAAATCAAAATACATGATGCAAAAACTGCAGAATGCCAGGGGAGATGAATTCACTGTGGTAGTTAGAGATGTCCATGTCATTCTGTCGGAAGTGGACAGATGCAGCCAGCAGATGAGCAGAGACAGAGTAGAACTCAGCAACACCTCCCATCAGTTGGCCAGCACATGGATCCACAGAGCGCTGTCCAATAGCAACAGAAGATCCCTCTCAGGGGCACAGGAGCATGTGCCAGCATGGCCCACAGCTGGGGGCAGAAAACACGTCTTAATACACTTAAAAGAAGAGAAATCGTACAAAATATGCTTTCAGATCACAATGTGATTAACTAAAAATCAGTAACAGAAATCTGGAAAAAAAACCCAAATGTTTGCATTAAATAATATACTTCTAAGTAACATGTGGAGCAGGAAGAACTTTCAAAGGAAATTAACAAAGACTGTGAGATTAATAACAATAAAAACAATTATCAGAATTCTGGATTGCAGTGAAAGCAGTGCTTACAGGGAAACTGAGAGCACTGACTGCATGTGTTAGAAAAAAGAACATAAAAATCATCTAACTTTCCCTCTTAGTAAATTAGGAAAAGAAGGACATACACAGTAAGCAGAAGAAAAGAAATAATAATTGGAGCAAAAAATAAATAAAATTGAAAGCAGGATATTAGTGGAGAAAATCCCTTGCAAAGTCTTATAAAGACACCTAGTTATTTATTTGAATCTTCTCTCTCTTGTTTGATCTAGCTAAAATTTTGCAATTCTGTTTATCTTTTTGAAGAGCCAAATTCTAATTTTGTTAATTTTCTTGAATATTTTCTATTATTTATTTATTTGTTTTAATTTTTACTGTTTCCTTCTATTATTTTCAATTTTAGTTATTTTTGTAGTTGCTTAGCTTGTAAATTTTATGTTGTTGATGAGGTCTTTTTTTAAATGTAAATGTTTGCAGGTATAAATTTGCATCACATATGTTCTGATATGTTGAATTTTCATTATCATTTGTCTCAAACTATTTTCTAATTTTCTTTGTGATTTCTTATTTACTCAGTGGTTGCTTAAGAGTGTGTTGTTTAATTTCCACATATTTATGAATTTTGGAGTTTTCCTTCTATCAATTTCTAGTTTAATTGTATTGTAATCAGAAGAGATATTGTATTTTTTAAAAATTATTTCTGTGAAATGCAGAGAGAGAGGGAGAGATATTTTCTATTTCTTGGGCAGTGATGACTTTTTTTTTTTTTTTTTTTTGACAGGCAGAGTCAGACAGTGAGAGAGAGAGACAGAGAGAAAGGTCTTCCTTCCGTTGGTTCACCCCCCAAATGGCCGCCATGGTCGGCGCTGTGCCAATCCGAAGCCAGGAGCCAGATGCTTCCTCCTGGTCTCCCATGCGGGTGCAGGGCCCAAGCACTTGGGTCATCCTCCACTGCCTTCCCGGGCCACAGCAGAGAGCTGGACTGGAAGAGGAGCAACTGGGACAGAATCCGGTGCCCCAACCGGGACTAGAACCTGGGGTGCCGGTGCTGCAGGCGGAGGATTAGCCTAGTGAGCCACGGTGCCTGCCTCCTTCTATTATTTTCAATTTTAGTTCTTTTTGTAGTTGCTTAGCTTATAAATTTTATGTTGTTGATGAGGTCTTTTTTTAAAAAAAGTAAATGTTTACAGGTATAAATTTGTATCACATATGTTCTGATATGTTGAGTTTTCATATTCATTTGTCTCAAACTATTTTCTAATTTTTTTGTGATTTCTTCTTTTACTCAGTGGTTGCTTAAGAATGTGATGTTTAATTTCCATGTATTTATGAATTTTGGAGTTTTCCTTCTATCAATTTCTAGTCTAATTGTATTGTAATCAGAAGAGATACTTTGTATTAGAACCTTTTTATTTAAAATTTTATTTGTTATTTATTTGACAGACAGAAAAATGACAGAGAAAGGAGAGACAGAGAGAAAAGGAGATCTTCCACCTACTGGCTCTCAGACTATCACCTGTTGCCTCCCAGGCACACGAGCCGGAAGCTGGATCAGAAGCAGAATAGCTGAGACTCAAACTGCCACTCTGATACGGGATGCAGGCATCCCTGTGGTTGCTCAGCCCATTCACAGCAATGTAATTGCTAGTAATGTAAAAAAATAAATGCAGCACTGATGTGATTCAATTCTCAGGACTCTCAGTTCTATAGGAATGGACTAAATGGTATCTTTGCTTAACAAAAATGTCTTGAACTTGAGATGGAGCTTATGTTGAGAGAGAAAATGTATTACACTTTTGATTTGTGTCTTTTAATTCTATTTTCATTTTCTACAAACTTTTTGAAGTTCCCTCATGTGTGTGTGTGTACGTAAGTATGTTTAAAATTTATAACTGTACATCAAAAAGACAAACTACATTTTTATCATATTAATTTTTAAAATAAAGTAAGATGTTGAAAGAATGAAGCACCTCAAAGAAATACATAGGCTGGGGCTGGCATTATGGCACAGCATGTTAAGCTGCTGCCTGCAACACTGGCATCCTATGTGATCACAGGTTGGAGTCTCAGCTGCTCCACTTCCGATCCAGCTCCCTGCCAATGTGCCTGGGAAACAGCAGAAGATGGCCCAAGTGCTTAGGCCCCTGTCAATCATGTGGGAGACCCCAGTGGAGTTCCAGGATCCTGGTTTTGTCTGGCCCAGACCTGGCCTTAGTGGTCTTTTGGGGAGTGAACTAGTGAACAAAAGATTTGTCACTCTTTCTTTCTCTGTCTCTCTCTGTCTCTCTCTGTCTCTCTCTCTTTCTCTTTCTGTAACTCTGCCTTTGAAATAAATAAATAAACCTTTTTAAAATAAGAAAATATATCATGTAAACTAATTAGACACCTAATCAAGGCAAAGACTTGAACAAAGACATCACAATAAGGGATACCCAAATGGCAGATAAGTATAGGAGAAGATCCTCAGCATCATAATTATAAGGAAAATTCAAATTAGATTCACAAAAGTTACCAGTATGCCCACATATCCTCCTAATAGCTAAAAGCCTGATACAAAACAATAATTACATTGTTCAGTTTCAATTGATTAAGCAGACCATTAGAAGTTGTATTTAGGTAGGCTGGCAAATAGATGGATAGGCAGATTCAAGGAATTCATTAAAACAATTGAATGTATTCAGTTGTGTGGGCTAGTTAAGCAGTATCTGTAAGAATGTGTGCTTACATCTGACGCTGGAGTTTGAGGTTGGCAGGGCAGGAAGGGAAGGTGAATGCGAAGTGGAGGAGAGCTGTGACATCATCTGTCTGTCCGTCTACTGTCTGTCTGTCTATGCACCCATCCATCCATCCAGTCATCTATCTGTATCCTTCTCTCACTTCACCAATCTCCTCTTCTTCCTCTTCTCTCTCCTTCTCTTCCTCCCTCCCTCACTCATTACATCTGAACAAAGCTGCCCCGTGAGGCACCTTAACTGGGTCCTCTTCATCTCCACGGTGTGAGGAAGGTGATGTAGACCCAGAACTGATGTGAAACCTGATCTTTAGATTCTGCTCACATATGTTCTCTACCAGATCAGTCTGTAAAAACAAATCAGGGAAAACAAAACTTTGAGACATCACAGGATAGGATTAATGGATCTTAATACAAGTCATGAACACCACAGTAGTGTTTCTCTATAAGGGGTTATACACTGTAGCTTTAGTATTTTAGTTAGGAATATTTCAACATGCGAGACCATAGGCTGTCTGCACCTCTGAGCCAGTCTCTCTGAGCTACACCTCATCTGCTCTCCTGTTCTACTGAAAGTATCTGTGGAAGCTAGAAAAGTTGATCTCATGGAAGTAGAGAGTAGAACAGCGGGGCTGGGGCTGGTGCTGTGGCACAGCAGGTTAAGCTTGCAGAGCCAGCATCCCATTTAGAGCACCAGTGGGAGTCCAGGCTGCTCTGCTTCCCATCCAGCTCCCTGCTAATGTCCCCAGGGAAAGCAGCTGCAAATGGCCCAAGTGCTTGGGCCCCTGCACCCTTGTGGGAGACCCAGATGGTGTTGGTGACTCCTGACTTCTGGTCTAGCTGTAACTGTTGCAGCCATCTGGGCAGTGAACCAGCAGGTGTAAAATCAATCAACCTCTCTCTCTCTCTCTACCCTCCCCTGTCACTCTGCCTTTAAAATAAATAAATCTTTAATGCTTGTCGCTACCCGTCTTCATGGAGGAGCAACACAGGACCCTGCGTTGTTCTTTTGTCTGCTCGGCCCTCCCCGGGTTTGCTGCTGGTTCTTCCCGGGTTGGCTACCGACCCTTCCACCTCCGTGGAAGGGCGGTTCCCCCTGCCACTTTCCCCACTTCCACGGGGGAGCGGCACACCGCTGGCCGGCTCTCTCGGGGGCTGCACAGGTGTTCCTTCAGATAGATGTTCCCGGTGCATGTTGTCTCTCTCCTCCTTTATAGTCCTCTTCCACCAATCCCAACTCTGCTACCCACACGCCGAGTACGCTGCTCTCCTCCAATCAGGAGCAGGTCCTGCAGCTTGTCAAGTTGGTGAAAGGCAGCTGGGTAGAAGCTGTTTGCTCCTCCCCAGCACCATATTGTGGGAGAGCAGATGCACAGAATAAGTCTTAATTCCAGTAACTTAGTCTAGTCCGAGTTGCTCCCAGTTGCTCCCCACAAATACTACTACTAATAATAAAAAGTCACTAGGGTGTGGGAAAGAGAGAGATGGGACAGGAAAACAAGTACCAAAATCCAGTGAGATGGGTGGAATGAATTTCAGTGCTCCACAGCACAGCAGGCTGGCTACAGATTACTACAGCTATTCTATATTTTAGAGAGAAACAAAGAGGAGTTTATAGGCTCCGTACACAAAGAAGTGATAAGAGTTTAAGGAGCTGGAAATGCTAGTTACCATATTGTACACATGGACCAAATTATCACACTGAGCCCCATAAATATGAGAGTATTTTTTAAAGATCATAGAAAATGGAATCAAAATTTAAGTTTATTTTGGTGCAAAAAAAATTCACGTATATTTTTTCATGGTACACTTTTGAAAACCTTTTGTATGCCTGGATTCAAAAAATTTTGCACTAAAATAAGCGTATTGTTTAATTCCATTTTTCACAAGCTTTTTGAAGTAACTTTGAACTTATTTTGCAGCTATTATGTGCCAACTAAAAGTAAATTAAAAAAAAGAAATTGAGCAGGTGGATTCCACCTAGAGTGAGTAATAGAAAAATGAACTAGAAACTAACACGTGAATTCTGTTCCTGAGGGAACCTGCATTAGGCACTAAATGAAATGTAAAGAAACAAATCAACTTTGTGATTTATGAGGCAAATGCAAGCTCCTTACTTACTTCCAAAGTTAGAAAGTGTGTTAGTGATTTCCAAAGTTAGAAAGTTTGCTAAAAGCAATGCAGAGGATGCTCCAGGACTTCCATATAGGAGTGGACCGGTTGTTAGATGAGGAGAGCCCATAGTGGTGGTGTTTTGTGTGTCACTGGAGAATAAAAATACTTGCTTGAAGAACTCCATCCTGGTCTCCCACAGGGGTGGCATGGGCCCAGGTACTTTGGCCATCTTCTACTGCCACCAGGGATGCATTAGCAGGAAGCTGGATTGGAAGCAGAGCAGCCAGGACTCAAACCACCTCTCTGATACAGGATGCCAGTATCGCAAACTGCTACTTAACCGACTGCACCACAACACCGGTCCCTAAGTCTCATATTTAGTATACAGAAGATGATGGTAGTAGTGGTGGTGGGGTTGGTGATGGCAGGTGTAATTTGGGATTTAGGGATTGAGGGAGCTGGAGGAGAAGATGGAAAGTCCAACACAAGTAGTCCCACATACCCCTTCATCTCGAGTCACCACTGTGGGTTTGTATAATCATGTCTTGGGCTGCCAGAACAAAATTCGTCTACAGAATCAGCCAAAATAAGTCATAGAAATCACTGATGACATGTGGAGGGGAGCTCTGCCTCATAGATTACTTACTAAGTTTGTTTTCAGTTTAAGACAACATTGAACACGTGGCTTCAATCCCCAAGTGCCTTGTTCATTTTCTGAAGTTGAGGATAGTATTTGTTAATTCATCTGACCACTGTCATAGAATTAGGATCCACTGTTCATATAATATTTAACTGATGCTTCTTTGGTGTGAAGTACTGAAAAGTCTATTTGTCAACTAACTCCTGGTACTAAATTCTATGTAGCTAACATTTTAGAAAGTTGTAAGTTTTCCAATAAAATAATAAAGCCTTACGCTGAAGGTTGGGACTGAAAAGCAATACTATCTGTCACTTGTTGCTGACAGATTTGCTCTATGAGGGCAGAGCCATAAGCCTCACTGGGACAAGGCCTTGTCCTTGCAAAGGCAGCTCTCCACGTTGCCTGGCACAACTGAAACTCATCTTTCTGCCTCTGTTAGCTGCCCGCCTATCTCTACACTCCACCCTCCAACCCCTGACCTCAGCCTACAGCATTTACTCTGACTCCCCTCTGCTTCCCTCCCTGTTTCCACACTTTCTCTCCTCATTTTTTTCCTTTCATAAATCTGTTCGTGAGTGTGAAAGGCAGCAACTACAGTGGTAAATGGCATAAATCATGTGAGGGTGCTTCTAAAAACAAAGATTTATTTATTTGAAAGGCGTAGTTACAGAGAGGCAGAGGCAGAGAGAGAGAGAGAGGTCTCCCATCTGCTGGTTCACTCTGTAGATGGCTGCAATGGCTGGAGCTGTGTCGATCTGAAGCCAGGAGCCAGGAGCTTCCTCTGGGTCTCCCATGTGGGTGCAGGGGCTCAAGGGCTTGGGCCATCTTCTATTGCTTTCCCAGGCCGTAGCAGAGAGCTGGATTGGAAGTGGAGCAGTTGGGACTCCATGGACTTTAAAAACCAGCCTCATGGGGCCGGCACTGTGGTTTAGTGGGTAAAGCTACCACCTGCAGAGCTAGTATCCCATATGGGCACTGGTTCTAGTCCAAGCTCCCACAGCTCTGAGGGACAGCACCTCCATGGTTCACTAAAAGGACCCAGCTTTAAGCCCTGGGCTTGTGGGGAGAGAGACAGCCCTCCCTCTATGAAGGATCTCTGAACCAAATTCAGCCATCCTTGTCTGTTCTTGAAGATAGCACACGGTCACAGCCTAGGACCTAGTCCTGTAGAGTCCACAAAATCCTACACCTTTACTTTATCCCATCCCACTTCCCCTGTCTTTTTAGTCCAAACTCAATATTTCTGCTGATGTAATTGCATCTCTATTCTTTGTTTCCGCTGATGAATGATGAAGTCCATTAGTCGCCCATGGTCTCGTTATCAAATGGTTGCTCAGCCGTGCTCTTGGTGTGCTCTCGGGAATAAACTTTCATTTTCTATAAAAGGGTCAAGGGGGGGAGAATTTTCCAAGCCTTCAATGTATTCTGTTTGCTTCATAATTCATCCCTCAATTCATCTGTCTGCATTTGCATTTAATACAAGCAGTACGAAGAACCCAAACTGCACTTTCAATATTTTGCTTAGAAATATCCTGTGCTAAATGCCCAGTCTCATTGCTCCCAAGTTCCATATGCACAAAACATTTGGACACAATTCAGCCAAATCTTTTGCTACTTTGTATTAAAAATCATCTTTCTTCCAGTTTTCCTTAACCTGCCCCTTGGTTCTGAGTCTTCAATTGAATGGCCCTTAACATCCATATATCCACGGTCTGTTTCATCTTGTCTCTTGTCTTTCTTTTTAAAGATTTATTTATTTATTTATTTGAGAGGCAGAGTTACAGACAGAGAGGGAGAGACACAGAGAGAGGTCTTCCATCAGCTGGTTCATTCCCCAAATGGTCACAATGGCTGGAGCTGTGCTGGCTCCACTCCTGATCCCAGTTTCCGGCTAATGTGCACCCTGAGTGACAGCAGGTGAAGGTCCAAGTACTTGGATCCCTGCCACCCATACCAGAAACCTCGCTTAAGTTCCAGGCTCCTGGCTTCAGCCTGCCTACACTGGCTGGTGTACACATTTAGGGAGTGAATCAGTGGGTGTATGATCTGTCTGTCTGCCTCTGTCTCTCTCCCTTTCAAATAAAAACAATACATTTAAAAACTAAAAATGAAGAAAAGGAAGAGGAGAACATAGGACACATGAATAGTAGCAACATAACTAGCAACATATGCTTCAGTTTAAATACCATGAGTACAGGCAGATGGTTAGCCTAGCAAGGAAGTGTCCTACATCCCATATTGAACTGCTTATGTTCCATACCACCCTCTAACTCAGGCTCTTGACTCCATCTTCCTTCTAATACAGAAGTTAGGAGGAAGCAGGCGATGGCTCAAGTAATTGGGCTCCTGCCACCCGCAGGGAAGACCTGGATTGAGTTTCTGGCTTGCAGATTTGGCCCTGGCCTGACTCCAGTCATTGTGGGCCTTTGGGGAGTCAACCATCAGATGGGGGCATGCTCCCCCCTCCCCTCTTTCTCTGCCTCTGAAATAAATTTGTAAGATTTCAAACATAAATACATAAAATACTGCCAGTAGATATTAACAGTCTTGAGTTAAAATGCCAAGTCACACCAGCTCGTGACTCACGTTGAACTACCAGAACTCTACAATCAAATAGAACATAAGAACTCTGTTCTCAATTCTGCCACCAGCCTTTATTTGAACGTTGTAATTGTTCTACAACACTGACTCTAGTCTTTCAGAACGAGTGTTGACTTTCTTCTACCAAAATCAACATCTTCCAGGAAATATACAAATGTCTTAAATAGCTTACAAAAGATGTACCATATAGAAGATACTTCAAAAAGGTTATTGAAAATAGAACTGAAAGCTAAGTTTATTTCAGTACAAAGAACTTTGAAATTCATGACTTTGATGGAAAACCCATTCTTGAGTTTCAAAAAAATTTTTGCATCAAGAACTTATCTTGAGGGTCGAGGCGGGAGAGAAAGCTGGCATTGTGCAGTAGCAAATTAAGTGGCCGTCTGTGATGCCAGTATCCCATATGAGCACCAGTTCAAGTTCTGGCTGCTCCACTTCTGATCCAGCTCCCTGCTAATGGCCCAGAAAAGCAGTAGAGTATGGTCCAAGTGCTTGGGCTCATGCCACCCACGTGGGAGACCTGGGAGCAGCTCCTGGTTCCTGGTCTCCACCTGGCCCAGCCCTGCATGTTATGACAATTTCTGGAGTGAACCAGTAGATGGAAGATGACTCTCTCTCTCTCTCTCTTCCTGTCTCTTTGTAACTCTGCTTTTCAAATGAATAAATAGATACTTAAAAAAAAAAAAACTTACCTTGGGACCTGTGTTGCAGTACAGTGGATTAAGCCACTTCCTGAGACACCAACATCCCACATTGCAGTGCTTGTCCAAGTTCTGGCTGCTCCATTTCCAATCCAGCTTCCTGCTGACGTTCCTGGGAAGTCAAGAGAAGATAGCCCAATACTTGGACCCTGCCAATCACTTGGGAAATCCTTACTTTGGCCCGGCCCAGGCCTGGCTGTTGCAGACATTTGGGGAGTGAACTAGCAGATAGAAGATTCTCTCTCTCCCTCTCTCTCTCTCTCTCTATATATATATATATATATACGCACACACACACATATATGTATATATATATGTATATTATATATGTTTATGTACATATATATGTGTATATGTGTATATGTATATATGTATGTATATATGTATATATATGTATATGATATATATATCTTTTTCAAATAAACAAATTTTTAAAAACATTTTATCTTATCTTTTAATTCCAGAATATTTCCAGAACTTTTTGGAATATCTTTTTTAAAAATGTGTTTTATTTATTTGAAAGTCAGAATTACAGAGAGAGGGAAAGAGAGATCTTCCAGCTGTTGGTTCACTCCCTAAATGGCCACAATGACCAGGCCTGGGCCAGGCTGAAGCCAGGAGCCAGGAGCTTCTTTTGGGTCTCCCATGTGGGTAGCAGGGGCCCAGGGAACTGGGCCATCCTTCACAGCTTTCCAAGGCACATCAGCTGAGAGCTGGATTGGAAGTGGAGCAGCCAGGACTTGAACCAGTGCCCATATGGGATGCCGGAACTGGAGGTGGTGGCTTAACCTGTGTGTCATTGTGCTGGCTCCTTGGAGTATCTTTATAGAAATCACTTATAAAATTTGGAATACTTTCATTGCTAAAATGAAAACTTAAATGCTGAAAATACTACAAATTCTCTTACAACTGAATTTGATGCTCTTAGAAAATATATATCTTTGAACTTGATCTACAGAGATTCTGTTGAGTTAAATTATGATGCTTTTATATTACATGCAATTATAATGGAACTTGAAACTAAGGCGGGGTCTCAACTATACTTACCTGTGATGCACAATACGATTGGCTTTTAGAAGAAAAAATAGGGGCAGGCACTGTGGCTCAGTGGGTTAATGCCCTGGCCTGAAGTGCTGACATCCCATATGGGCGCTGGTTCGAGACCCAGCTGCTCCACTTCCGATCCAGCTCTGCTATGGCCTGGGAAAGCAGTGGAAGATGGCCCAAATCCTTGGGCCCCTGCACCCATGTAGGAGACCTGGAAGAAGCTCCTGGCTCCTGGCTTCAGATCGGCCATTGTGGCCAATTGCAGAGTGAACCATCAGATGGAAGACCTCTCTCTCTCTCTGCCTTTCCTTCTCTCTATGTGTAACTCTGACTTTCAAGTATGTAAATAAATCTTTTTAAAAAAAGAAGAAAAAATATTTTCCAGGTTGGGTTTTCCTGCGTGCTAATAATCAAAGAGTTAGGGGCCAGCACCATGGCTCACTTAGTTAATCCTCCGCCTGCGGTGCTGGCATTCCATATGGGTGCCGGGTTCTAGACCCGATTGCTCCTCTTCCAGTCCAGCTCTCTGCTGTGGCCTGGGAAGGTAGTGGAGGATGGCCCAAGGGCTTGGGTCCCTGCCCCCTCATGGGAGACCAGGAGGAAGCACCTGGCTCCTGGCTTCAGATCGGTGCAGCGCACCGGCCGTAGTGGCCATTTGGGGAGTAAACCAACGGAAGGAACACCTTTCTCTCTCTCTCACTGTCTATAACTCTACCTGTCAAATAAATAAATAAATAAAACAAAAACAAAAAAACCTTGCACCTGTTTTTTAAAAAAAAATTATCGAAGAGGTAAACTGGGCTGCAGGGCTCTGAATGCATTCTTACAGGAATTAAAAGGAAATCATTGTCATTGGACAAATCACAACCAGTAGAGGTTAGACAAGACAGACACACATCAAAATATGTGCAGGGAAAAAAAACAACAGTGAAAATAATGCATACATTGGGATCTTATAGTTCTGGAAGTAAGTTAGAAAACAGCTCCTCAGAGTTTGTGAGCATCTACATGTTATAAAACAAACAAACAAACAAAAAAACCCTGTGTTTATAAATGCATGTGTAAATAGAGATATACAAATACATACAAGCACAATAGATGTATACACACATCAGGTGCTTTTTTTGTTTTTTGTTTTTTTTTTTTTTGTTTTTTTTTTTTTTTTTTTACAGGCAGAGTGGACAGTGAGAGAGAGAGAGACAGAGAGAAAGGTCTTCCTTTGCCGTTGGTTCACCCTTCAATGGCTGCCGCAGACAGCGCACCACGCTGAACCGATGGCAGGAGCCAGGTGCTTCTCCTGGTCTCCCATGGGGTGCAGGGCCCAAGTACTTGGGCCATCCTCCACTGCACTCCCTGGCCACAGCAGAGAGCTGGCCTGGAAGAGGGGCAACCGGGACAGAATCCGGTGCCCCGACCGGGACTAGAACCTGGTGTGCCGGCGCCGCAGGTGGAGGATTAGCTTAGTGAGCTGCAGCGCCAGCCGACACATCAGTTTTAATCAGTCAAAACCTTAGAATTAATAAATCAAGAAAGTGGTCTGAAGAGTGTTTAAGTATCATAATTCTAGTTAATTTCCTAATTTGCCATTTTTGTGATGTATTTTAAACACAGTCCTACTTATATTTCATAGTGCCATTTCCTTGTACAATTTTTATAAGAGAAAACAGAAATTTATCTAACCAAAAGAAATATCTCTTTGAACACAGAAGCCCTGAAACCCAGCTCCTGGATTAACATAGAGGCTGCTTATTATACTTTTTTTTTTTTTTTTGACAGGCAGAGTGGACAGTGAGAGAGAGAGACAGAAAGAAAGGACTTCCTTTTGCCGTTGGTTCACCCTCCAATGGCCGCTGCAGCCGGCGCACCGCGCTGATCCGATGGCAGGAGCCAGGTACTTATCCTGGTCTCCCAAGCAGGTGCAGGGCCCAAGTACTTGGGCCATCCTCCACTGCACTCCCTGGCCACAGCAGAGAGCTGGCCTGGAAGAGGGGCAACTGGGAGAGTCCTGTGCCCTGACCGGGACTAGAACCTGGTGTGCCGGCGCCACAAGGCGGAGGATTAGCCTATTGAGCCACGGCGCCGGCCCTTATTATACATTTTTAAAAAGATTTATTTATTTATTTGTTTGAAAGGCAGAGAGAGAAGGAAAGGCAGAGAGAGGTCTTCCATCTGATGGGCCGGGTACCCGTTGCGCAGCGTGTACTTCTGAAATAAAACCTAGACCTTGCTTTTGCACTTCCGTGTGTTCGAGTTTGTGGCGGCATTTGGGGATCCAATGATCTGAGCATAACATGAGTATAAACTTTCAGACGTGTGTGGCTGTCTGCTACCCTGCGGGGCAGTATGAAATTAAAAGATGAGTTTAGGGGCAGGTGCTGTGGCACAGCAGATCAAGCCAGGGCTTGGGATACTTATATGCCATACTGGAGGGCCTGGTTCAAGTCTTGACTACTCCACTTCTGATCCAGCTCCCTGCTAAATGTGCCTGCGTGGCAGTGGATGATGGCTCAGGTACTTGAGCCCCTGCCACAAATGTGGGCAACCCAGATGGAGTTTCTGGCTCTTTGGCTTCAGCCTGGCCCAGCCCTGGCTATTTCGGGCATTTGGAGAATGAATGAAAGGATGAATGATCTCTCTCTCTCTTGCTCTCACTCTCTCTCCCTCACTCTTTGTCATTCTGCCTTTCAAATAAAAAATAAGTCAATTAAATCTTTTTAAGCTTATTTTGGTGAAAAGTTTTCCAAATCCATTCATAGTGTATTCATCATATACATTTCCTATTAATTTTTTAAAAAAGATTATTTATTTGAAAGGCAGAGTTACAGAGAGAGAGAGAGCGAGAGGGAGAGTCAGAGAGATCTTTCATCCCCAGATTGGGGAGCCTCATCTGGGTCCCAGTGTGGACACAGAAGCCCAAGGACCCGGGCCGTCCTCCACTGCTTTCCTAGGCACACCAGCAGGGAGATAGATTGGAAGTGGAGCAGCTGGGACTCGAACCAGCGCCCATATGGGATGTCAGCACTGTAGGTGGAGGCCCAACCGGCTATGCCACAGCGCCAGCCCCTCCTATGAATTTTTAAAGACCCCTCTTATCATGGAGTTCAATTTTCTTTACATGTATACATTCCAAGAAAGTAGGATATATATAACAATACTGCATATTATATATTAGACCCTACATATTAGACTACATGCTAAACTATGTGTTAAACATACATTTATATATGTATAAAAGACAAGGATTTTTAACAAGTTTTTGTGAGTTTTCTTTTGTTGAGATATTTCCTTCTAGTAACCTTTGTTTTTGATCTATTTTCAAATTTGTGGAAAAGTACAAGAATAGTACGAAGTGCTCCTGAATGTTGCCCTGTTTATTTTACCATTCTCTTCCCATCCTGTATATGTAATATGTACTTTTTTCCCCAAAACAACTGGAGAGTAAATTTCAGACACTGTGCCTCATCCTTTCCTAAATACTTGAGAACAAGGACATCTGTAGATACACAGAAAAAGGATAAACCCTAGGAATCTCACATCGGCACAATACTACTTCCTAAAACACAGCCCATCACCTGCGCCTCTAAGGTCTGCATCAGCAGAACCATGGAGTCAGAAGGCAGAGGCGGGTGTCAAATGCAGGCATTCTGACGTGGGAGGCAGGTGTCTGAACTACTAGGCTAAAGTCTATTGTACTAGGCTGTGTCTTCTTACGCGGATGCTGACCCCACTCTACTACAGTGTCGGGGAAACTCGGCTTTGCTGCCTGTGTTCCTTTGCTCACAGACAGCCCCAGGCAGAGTGGCTTCAGCAACAGGACCGCATCCCTCACAACCCTGGAGGCTGGAAGCCGCAGGTGGAAATGTCAGCAGGTTCTTTTCTCTGCAGCCTCTCTCCCTGGCTGGTGGAAAGAGTCTACTCCTTGTGTCCTCACAGGGACACACATGCGTGCCTAAATGTCTGCCTTTAAAAGGTCTCACATAGACCCAGCTTGGTTCTTCTCCAGTATCTCCTCTTGGCGTTACACCTGATTTGATGACCAGTTTTCATCCGAATCTTCTGGGGAATGGGCAGTTTTGTTTGTGTTTTTTGGCCAGGAATATCTTGATTCTGAAGGTCTTGGGAGAAGGAAGATGTGACGATGGCAGGGGAAAGGAGAAAAAGCTCTTCTTCCATTTTTTCTTACATTGCTTTATTCATTGAAGTGTTGATTACCTTGTAATAATTACATATTTTATGGGGTATGGTGCAACATTGCAGCACATCTGCACCAGTGTAAACCAACCGAATCAGGCAAGCAGCCTTCCCACCTCCTCCCTTACCTTTTCCTTGTGTTGCCAGCCTGGCAGCTCCTCTCCCAGCCTTTCACACAGAATACGATACACCATTGTGAACCACGGTTCCCGCCTGCAAATTTCGTCTTCTCCTTAGGACACTAAAAGTATTGGATCAGTGCCTCACCCTGATGACCTTATCTTAATTTAATCAGCCCTTTGAAGGTCCTGTCTCCAATTATTGTCACATTCCTCCATACTGGAGGTTAGGACCTCAGCGTAGGAATTTTGAGGGACACACTGCAGCCCATAGCAATGACCTCATCCAGAATTTCTTGCTTAAATTTTGTGTGTTTTTTTTCCCCCACTCCCTATGGTCAGTACATCCATATACCTCTTTCCTTAGCCTAGATTTAGGTTGCCAAAAATATATATATATTCAGGAAGTCTGGGAATAGCAATGAACTCCAGCACTGCTTGTTCAGACTGTAGTTTTCTGGCCATGAATCCTGATTCCTCGGCTGATTGTCTCCTGCTTCCGAAACCCCACCTGCAGGAGGCAGGAAGCTCAGCTGCTTTCTTTATTGCTGAATGTTCAGGTGGTAAAACAATGTGTGTAGTAGGGGCTTAATAAATACTGTATGTACTGAATGAATGAAAGCACTCCCTGCCTCCATCCAGCATCACCCTGCAGGACCTGCTGGGCTGTGTGTGTGTGTGTGTGTGTGTGTGTCTCAATGCATGCATTTGTCTGATTTCCCAGTCTGACTCATTTCTTGCAAAATCTCCACGTGCAGATTTTGTCTGAGAAAAGGAAGCTACCCAGATGCTCTTCAATGTAGATGTTGACGGGGAAATGTCTCCAAGACATTTTAACCTTTGAAAAGGAAGCCACAGCAGATTTCGGCCTCTCCTTGTCTTATACCCTCCGCCCCACTCGTACTTGTCTCCTCTCAAGGCCTGTGGTTCCACTGTTCCAGTCTCTGCAGTACTCCCTCTGCTCTTGATCAGCATCTGCCAGAGCTGAGGGCCTACGTGCACCTGTGGGATTTGCGATCTGTCCGTCTCCTGCTCAAGGCGGTTCTGGGAGGACCAGGTCTGGTCTTTCTCACCATTGTACCTTCCTCACAGCACATATATTTGAATGAATGAGTGAATAAATGTAAAATCCTGGTAAGATAAAGCTAAAGCTTTATAAAAGATTGTGTGAATGTATTCATAAGAATGAATTAAGTGCTTTTAAAAAGATTATAGAATATACCCACCAAATTACAGATGTTTACCTCTGTTAAGGAGAGTGAGAATGATGTGTGGGTACAAAAGGTCTTTTGTAGTTAATTCTATGACCTTAATTATTCTTTGAGTTCTTTTATAATGCATATGTATGCAATAAAGTTATAAAATAAAATAATAACCACAGGAGCCAAGACCTGAACAATTGTACCTGTGACTAATCTTGTAGTAATTGCGCTGCTGATTTTCCTGATAGAGAGCGAGGAAGTGTGTCAGGTGCTTTCTTTAGTCAGCACATTTCTAATCACTTGCTCACTCCCTCAGGAATTCTGGGCAGTTTAGGAGCTTACGTGTGCACAGCAATGCTTTGGATTGGGGAAAACTACCTGCTGCCCCTAGACATTCAGCTCCAGAGTTTAGATCCACATCTAAGCACAAGGATGAAAAGGGAACATGGAGTTGTAATGAGGGACGTGGGAGCTGCTCGGTGCTCTGTGCAAGCCTGCTGTTGGGAAACCCAGCAGAGAAGACGGCGATGTTGTCAAACTCGTCCTCCTTGTGCATCCCGATGCTTTTCCTCCAAAGCCTGTCCCTTGGATCTAATCGAGGTATTTGGGACAGCATGGCACGGCACTCCCTCTCTCCTGGGTTCCTCCCCCGATTCCCACCCAAACCAGATACCGCCTGGGTTCAGGACTAAGAAAATTACAACATGCTTGAGCATTCGCCTATGTCCAATGACGAAGTAGTCACTCATTTCTTCCAGTCTCTGACACAAAAACCCAGTAATTTTGAGTGCTGAATGTCTCAGACACAAAGCTCTAATAGAGTTTTATGTTAACAATCTACTCAAATCCAATTCATCCAAGTTCTGGGTGAAGCGGGGATTTTAGGGCTGTGTCTGGGAGGGGCTGGACCAAGTGTGTGCAGCTCCAGATCAAGTGCTGGTGGGGAGTGGGCTCTCTTTCGCTCATCCACGGTCCTGTGACGTCTTCTTTGAGCCCTCTGTGAGCTCGAATCTACCAGACCCCACCGACATGGCATCCCGTTACGGGCTGTTCTATTGCCCTCTGCCTACTACACATTTGACTGACTATATTATCTCAGCAGGTAGATTCAGTTCATTTCAGCCAGTTCTGAAGCTCACTCACAGAGACCAAGGCCACAGAGGTGAGTGAGTGGTGGGGAGTCTTAGTGAGCATTCGGTGAACCCTCCTCTGGGTCCTGAACAGAAAGCTGGGCCACGAAAAGTAGAATGACTCATCTCAGGTACTGAGGGAGTGAGCACCAGGCACACAGGGATGGTTAGGCCCTAAGGATTCAGCCATGGAACACATTCATTCATTGCATCAAGATGGGTCATGCCCAAGTGCAAAACTCCTTCCTTTACACACTGGCTGGCTGTCGTGGGGGAGCAAGAGGAGAAGTGAAATCAAAGCAGGTCCTGGGTTCCCTTTGTCTTATCGCTGGTGGATTGGATGTTTTGTTCAGGCTGGGTGTGAAGGTTTTCTTCATCCTAGATAACTCAGATGAAGCCAGTGCAGGCATGCCTGATCCCATCCCAGCTGGAGATCTCGTTGGGTCACCAGGAGGGAGTGGCTCCCTGAACCGGTCTGGACTCATCCTCTGGCAGTCTAATAAGGAATTCCAGCCCTTCTGTCCCCAGCAAGCTGAAGCAACTGCCAGTTACTGCTGTCTATGATGGTGCTGCTGGGGGCTTCCTATTTGTTAAATTATTTCGTCTTCCTGATTCTCCATCCCCATAGTACAGAGGAGAAAACCAAAACAGCACAGAGGTTTTTGTTTATTTCTTTGTTTTTAATGTGCGAAGGGCATGAACACTAAGGCTTGAGGCTAGATCCATGTAATTGGGTTTGAATAACTTTGGTTCTTCCCTGTTCTGTAGCCTCCATTCTCAATCTGGCTCTGTCCAAAAAGGGAGTCTTCTTTGAGAACCCAACTTCAGTTCTTTGATCCTCCATACTCACACCATACCTGGAACCCAAGCTGATCCTCAGTAACCTAACAGGGAGAATTGAGTCAACTATTTTATGCCACAGAGTATCCATCTAACAAAGAAATGCAGTAGATGGAAAAGGAAAAAGAAATAAGAGGAAAGGGAGAGAAGGAAAAAGATGCTAAAGCAAAACCTCCTTTTATTGGGCTATTTGGTTACCCTGAAGTTACTCGCAGAAGAGCATAAATAGAATATTGAGATGGTTAGAAATGTGTGTGTGTGTGTATATATATAGATATAGATATTTCAGAGAGTCTGTGGAAAACAGGATTGAAAGGTGAATTTAGGGGCAGCCATTGTGGTACAGTGGATTAAGTCATCACTTGGGACCCCTGCCTCCCATCTGGAGTGCCTGGGGTTGAGTTTTGTCTCCACTTCTGATCCAGCTTCCTGTTAATGTACCTGGCAGGCAGAAGATGATGGTCCAAGTGTGTGGATCACACGAGGGAGGCCCAGACTGAGTCCCAGGATCCTGGCTTTAGCCTGGCCCAGCTCTGGCTGCCGTGGGCATTTGGGGATTAAACCAGTTGACAGAAGATCTCTGTTTATCCTTTTCTCTCTCTCTCTCTCACTGTGTTTTTCAAATAAATAAAATGAATAAATCTTTTAAAAATAAGTTTACTTTGGCCGGCGCCGCGGCTCACTAGGCTAATCCTCCGCCTAGCGGCGCCGGCACACCGGGTTCTAGTCCCGGTCGGGGCGCCGGATTCTGTCCCGGTTGCCCCTCTTCCAGGCCAGCCCTCTGCTGTGGCCCGGGAGTGCAGTGGAGGATGGCCCAGGTGCTTGGGCCCTGCACCCCATGGGAGACCAGGAAAAGCACCTGGCTCCTGGCTCCTGCCATCGGATCAGCGCGGTGTGCCGGCCGCAGCGCGCCGGCCGCGGCGGCCATTGGAGGGTGAACCAACGGCAAAGGAAGACCTTTCTCTCTGTCTCTCTCTCTCACTGTCCACTCTGCCTGTCAAAAAAATAAAAATAAAAAAAAATAAGTTTACTTTGATGCAAAAAGTTTGTATCTATGCATTTTTTCATAATATGCATTTCTCTGAACTATTTGAAGATTGCTCAGAAGCGTGAATTTTAATATTTTGTACCTGAATCATCTTATCTTTCAATTCCATGTTTTCCATAGTTCTACTTCTTGTCTGAAACCCTGAAAACACTGTAAAGTTATAAATTCTTTCGTGCTATTGTTGAGGTTGTTAAGAGAAGTTATTTGAGAGAAGTGTGTAAAAGTTCCACATTCAAAACATGAAAGGGACTCAAAGATGAAAACAATTATAGCTCTATTGGAAATCACATAAAACAGGAAGCAAAACAAAGGTACAAAGTATCTGGGGATTTTTCTATATAAATGTTTCATTTTAAAACATTTAGATTTTTTTCCTCAGCATAACAATATTAGCAAAGGCCTAGTGAACATTGGCCATGTGCCAGGCAGGGTCCTAAGAACTTAGAACTTAGGAGGGACCAGGTCGCGTATTCCCCCACAGTGTCCTGAGAGCCGAGTTCTGTCACTGTCTCTGTTGAGGAGGACACAGGGTGCATGGATTTTGAAGACTAGCCAAGTTCAGTGATGAAAAGGGCTGTAAGATTTAAATCCATCTTCCCAACACTCCCGCACCCCCCTTGCTTCCCATTGAGTTCACCTTCACGATGAATTTTACTTTCGTCTAAACCCTAGGACATAGTCCTTTCTCTTTTTTTTAAGATTTATTTTATTTATTTGAAGGGCAGAGTTAGAGAGAGAGAGAGAGAGAGAGAGGAGAGAGAGGTCTTCCATCCGCTGGTTCACTCCCCAGATGGTTGCAATGGCAACAGCTGGGCCAGGCCAAGACCAGGAGCCAGGAATTTCATCCAGGTCTCCCACATAAGTGCACGGACCCAAGCATTTGGCATCTTCTGCTGCTTTCCCAGGTACATTAGCAGGGAGCTGGGTGGGAAATGGAGCAGCTGAGACCTGAACTGGTGGCCAAATGGGATGCTGGCCTTGCAGGCAAGAGCTTAACCTATGACACTACTGTTGCATCTGGTATGGCCATAAGAGTTGGAAACAGAAGTGGCTGTCCAGAGATATTTCCAAAAGTTGATGGAAAATGGAATTAGAAGATAAATTTATTTTGGTGAAAAAAAATCTTTTGAAATCTATGCATAAGAGGGGGTTCCTTAAAAAGCTTGTGGAGGGGCCAGTGCTGTGGTGCAGTGGGTTAGAGTCCCAGTCTGCGGTGTCGACATTCCATATGGGCGCCAGTTCGATTCCCAGCTGCTCCACTTCTGATCCAGCTCTCTGCAATGGCCTGGGAAAGCAGTGGGGGATGGCCCAAGTCCTTGGGCCTCTGCACCTGCATGGGAGACCAGGAAAAAGTTCCTGGCTTCAGATAGGTACAGTTCCTGCCTTTGTGGCCATCTGGGGAGTGAACCAGTGGTTGGAGGACCTTTCTCTCTCTCTGCCTCTGCCTCTCTGTAACTCTGACTTCCAAATAAATAAATAAATCTTTTTAAAAAAAAGTTCATGGAGAAGGGTCAGCATTGTGGCATAGTGGGTAAAGTTACCACCTGTGATGCCAGCATTCCATATAGGTACCAGTTCGACTCCCAGCTGTTCCACCTCCCATCCAACTCCCTGCTAATGTGCCTGGGAAAGTGCTTGGGCCCCTGTACCCAGCTGGGAGACCCAGAAGAAGCTCCTGGCTCCTGGCTTTGGCTTGGCCCAGCGCTGGCCATTGTGGCCATTTGGGGAGTGAACAAGCTGATAGAAGATCTCACTTTCACTTTCTGTACCTCTGACTTCCAAATATAAATAAATGAATCTTTTTTGAAGTTCATGGAAAACACACAGCACCAAACGATATGCATAGATTTCAGATTTTTTGCACTACAATAAATGTATTTTTAATTCCATTTTCTTTTTTCAAATACTCTCATATGATTAGCCCTTCTGAAAACAGCACATTTCCTACCCCGTGTCCTTATGCAATGACACGTCACCAACAGTGAACAGAGTCAGTGGAGTTTTCTCTTACAAGCATTCTTGCTGTATTTTGTTATATCAGATGTACAATGTTTACACAGAAACTATGCACATTATGGGGCCAGCGCTGTGGCACAGCCAGTTAAAGTCCTGGCCTGAAGTGCCAGCATCCCATCTGGGCGCCGGTTGTGGTCCTGGCTGCTCCTCTTCCGATCCAGCTCTCTGCTATGGCCTGGGAAAGCAGTGGAAGATGGCCCAAGTCCTTGGGCCCCTGCACCCACGTGGGAACCCAGAGGAACTCCTGGCTCCTGACTTCTGATCAGCTCAGCTCTGGCCATTGCGGCCATCTGGGGAGTGAACCATTGGATGGAAGACCTCTCTCTCTCTGTCTCTACCTCTCTTTGTAACTCTGTCTTTCAAATAAATAAAATAAATCTTAAAAAAAAGAAATTATACACATTAAATCGTGTCTAGATTACTTATAGTATGTAATATAATATACATGCTAGACAAATAGTTGGTATACTGTACTGTGTAGGGAATAATGACAAGAAAAAAAATTCGAACATGTTCAGTACAGATGCACTTTATTTCCTTAATATTTTGGTTGAGTCTTTGAATGGAGAAGCCATGGATGTGGGGAGCCGACTGTACAGATGTTACCATGAATCACAAAGACATACAATTGTTTTTCTTTCACAATATCGGTTTTGCTCTCCCTATCTCTAACTAGCTGGCTACCTTTGAATAACTCATTTTATCCCCCTCTTCCTCAAGCCCTAGCTTGTTTTCTCTGGAAAAAAAAATATTGAACTTGAACTCAATGGCCTCCACATGTCCTTCCCGCCCAACATTCCCAGGGGCCCTGGCCAGCGTGGGTGGACGATAGCTTCTTGGTGGTGGAGATAATTCCAGAGCTGTGTGGGAGAGCAATGTGGTATGTCAGGTGCTTCCAGCCACACCTCAACTTCATTTAATCCTCATTTCATCAGATGGGTATTGGTGCCCCTCCAACAGAGGTTAACTAATTGACCAAAGGTCTTAGTTAAGTGGTAGGGTCTGGGTTCAAACCTTGAACACCCACACCCTTAGAGACCTGCTGCTGTGCTGGACATGGAATAATAACCAGCAGGGAGACAGCAGTGACCAGGGGCCAGCCACTGTCCTCACTTGGTACTAACTCCCCAAGTCCTCACAACAATCTTAGGCCTACTTGACAACTGGGGAAACTGAGGCCAGACAAGTTAAACAACTTGCCCAAGGTCACACAAGTCAAAAGTGTAGGAGAGGGGCTGGCGCTGTGGTGCAGCAGGTTAATGCCCTGGCCTGAGGCAATGGCATCCCATATGGGCACTGGTTTGAAACCTGGCTGATCCACTTCTGATCCATCTCTCTGCTATGGCCTGGGAAAGCAGTGGAAGATGGCCCAAGTCCTTGGGCCTCTGCTCCCACATGGGAGACCCGGAGGAAGCTCCTGGATCCTGGCTTCGGATCAGTGCAGCTCCAGCCGTGGCGGCCAATTGAGGAATGAACCATCGGATGGAGGATCTCTCTCTCTCTCTTCCCCCCCAACCCCACCTCTCCTCTCTCTGTGTAACTCTGACTTTCAAATAAATAAATCTTTTTTAAAAAAATAAGTATAGGAGGAATTAAGAACAAACTATGACATAGAACAATGTTTCTACTTTCTTTGTAATAATATATGAAAATATTACTTCTAACATTTCCCAATAGAATCTTGGCCCAAAAATTTGCCCACTATTTAAGAGAATACTTTTCAAGATCTCCTCTAATTTTAAGATTTAATTCCCCGACAAACTAAGTCACAGGCTCACCCGTGAGCTCTATGAGCTGGGCAGGTTAGTGAAAGGCATCAGTTTCTTGAGCAATCAGTCTGGTCCGTCTTCAAGCAGAGGTCTCCTAATCGTGTTAGTCTGGACTTTTTACCCCCACACATGTGACATAGTTATTCAAGATTTGAAAAATAAGTAAGATCATGTGTCATTATAAATTGCTTACTTGTAGTATCCTGAACTGAAACTTAAAAATTTCTCCAAGCGTAAAATGAGCTCTCATTTAAGCAAAATGGAAGCTATTGTGGGGACAATCTAAGACCATCCTGTTAAATTTTTTCATTGTTTAAGGCTCTGAACAACGTTAACGATGACTTCTGTGTTTACACAACATCAGCTAGAGAGGTGGGGGTGAGGTCGAGGGGTCAAACACAATCGTTCACTTAGAATGATTATTTTCTGAGCACCAGACACTTGAGAATACAGTGATGGAGATGTCACAGTTCAGTCTCTGGTCTGTGGAGGACAGAAGTTAATCTATACATAACACAATTACATATTTGGGTTTTATTACGATAAACCAAGAAATGCAGGGTCCCAAGAGTACATACAACTCAGGAGGGGGCCGGCGCCGCGGCTCACTAGGCTAATCCTCTGCCTGCGGCGCCAGCACACCGGGTTCTCGTCCCAGTCGGGGCGCCGGATTCTGTCCCGGTTGCCCCTCTTCCAGGCCAGCCCTCTGCTGTGGCCAGGGAGTGCAGTGGAGGATGGCCCAAGTGCTTGGGCCCTGCACCCCATGGGAGACCAGGAGGAGCACCTGGCTCCTGCCATCGGATCAGCGCGATGCGCCAGCCACAGCACGCCCGCCACGGCAGCCATTGAAGGGTGAACCAACGGCAAAAGGAAGACCTTTCTCTCTGTCTCTCTCTCTCACTGTCCACTCTGCCTGTAAAAAAAAAAAAAAAAAAAAAAACAAAAAACAAACAAACAAACAAACAAAAAAAAACCCTCAGGAGGGGCTTCCTCCCTGGAGAGCAGCATCTGAGCTGAGTCCTGGGGAATGAGAACGTCAGCCGAGAAGAGAGGACTCCCAGGTTTGGAGAATGCTGGTGAAATGCACAGGCAAAGGAAGGGGAAGGTCAGTGGGGCGAGACCGCAGAACCAAGGGAAAGGTAGCACCTCTAATTCCCCCTTCCCATTTGATTCAAGCAGCATCAGAGACCCTTTAGTCTGGTGCAGATGGGCCAGTGCATAGACCCAGGAGACAACTTATGGTTGGCTGGCTAATACACTCCCCCCTCCTTTTCCAGTGACCAATTAGGAGGTGAGCATGTGACCTAGTTCTGACCAATCAAATGTAAATGGCATGAAATGACATTAAAGCTGAAATTAAATTCTAAATCAGACCATTGTGTGTTAGGGAGAATGCTCACAACTGAGGAAAAAAACCGATGTACTAGACTGCTGACAGCAGGAGTTTGCCAAAATTAAACATAAAAGGACAAAAATTGGAAATTTTGAAAAAAAACATTAATTTGTAGTGTCAACTAAAATAAACACAAACAACAACCAGGTAGGAAGATTCTCTCAAGAACACTGATATTTATTTGGGAAGGACAGAGAATTGCAATGGAAATACACATGCATAGTAAACTATGGGTATATTCAAAGAGGTTGAGGCAAGGGGAAGTTTTTAAAGGCAAAAACGAGGAGGGTTACATCAGATATTTTGCAACAATAATATCTGAACACATTGATTATTAATAGGGTGAAATTAATCTGAGGACAAACAGTTGCCAGGTAGATGTCCTTGTAAAAGTATCTTTTGTATAAGGTTTGGTGGCCTCTATACAAGCCTATGATTCTGACATTCTTTTGTGATACTATTAGGCACTCATAGGTAAGAATAAGAACCCTTTCCTTATTTAGTTAGTTAGTTATCAGTTAGGACTGACACAACTAACTCCGTTTGGATTTCAACAAGTTCCACATTGCTTTTGCAATAGAAAAGGTAAGTGTATGTATGTGTGTGTGTATATATATGATATACATAAAGAAAACATTTTTCATTGATAAAATATATATGCAAAAATTTACATTTCAACCACTTTTCAGGATATTTCTATAATTCTGTAGCATTAAGCATCATTTCATGAATTTGCTGGCCATTTGTTTATCTTCTTTGGAAAAATGTCTATTCAAGTTCTTTCCCAATTTTTGACTTAGTTGTTTGTTGTTGTTGTTAAGTCATCAGAGTTCTTTATCTATTCTGAATGTTAACTCCTTATCAGATTTAATGGAGTCTGCAAAATGTTCATAGAAAATTCATATTATCTTTTAACTCCATTTTTCCATGAACATGGAAGTTGAACACTGAAGTACCCTTATATATACTTTGCAAATATTTTCTCCCCAAAACGGGAGTATTTAAAAACATGAGAATAGAAATGCTGAGAATAAAATAGTTAAAGAACTACTTGAAATTTTTGTAGAACTGAAGACATTAATTCTTCAACTTGAAAAATCCTACCCACTCCAAGCCTCAATTTTCAAAAACAGAAGGTTGAGCAAGGTAATAGTCTTGACTTAAAATGAATTACTGAGCTGAAAGATCAATCTGGAAATTTTTTCAGTGTGTAGTACAAAATAATAAAGAGAAAGGAAGCAAGAGGAGAACAGCACACTGCAGAAACAGGCAAGTTGATTTGGAAGATCTGATATCTGTTTAATACTCATAGGAGTTTCAAAAGGAACAAAAAGTATAAATGCACCAAATACGTCACTAAGAATGATAATGATGACAATGATGAAGAAAGTTGTATAACTTCTCACAAAGCAGATATAACACAATAGCAAAAACAGAAATAACAGCTCAAAGCTGGTAAAGGATTTGAATAGACATTTCTTCCAAGAGAATGCACAAATGGCCAACAAACACATGAAAAGATGTTCAGTATCCTTGGTCACTAGGGAAATACAAATCAAAACCACAATGAGAGGCACCTCACATACACCAGGATGGTTACAACCAATAACATAGACAATATGGGGCCGGCGCTGTGGTGTAGCAGGTAATGCCTGCATCCCATATGGGCACCCTTTCAAGTCCCAGCTGCGCCACTTCCCATCCAGCTCTCTGCTATGGCCTGGGAAAGCAGTAGAAGATGGTCCAAATCCTTGGGGCCCTGCACCTGTGTGAGAGACCCAGAAGAAGCTTCTGACTTTGGATTGGTGCAGCTCTGGCTGTTGTGGCTAATTGGGGAGTGAACCAGCGGATGGGAGATCTCTCTCTCTCTCTCTCTGCCTCGGCTTCTCTCTGTGCGTAGCTCTGACTTTCAAATAAATATATAAATCTTAAAAAAAAAAAAGACAGTAAAAAGTGTTGATCAAAATGCATTTGGGAACACATATTGGAAATATTATTCTAAGGATTCGTTTAAAAGATGTGTTGTTGGGGCCAGCGCCTTGGCACAGTAGGTTAATCCTCCGCCTGCAGCGCTGGCATCCCATATGGACACCTGTTCAAGTCCCGGCTGCTCCACTTCTGATCCAGCTCTCTGCTATGGCTTGGGAAAGCAGTACAAGATGGCCCAAGTCCTTGGGCCCCTGCACCCACATGGGAGACTGGGAAGAAGCACCTGGCTCCTGGCTTTGGATTGGCGCAGCTCTGGCTGTTGCGGCCATCTAGGGGGTGAACCAGAAGATGGAAGACCTCTCTCTCTGTCTCTCCCTCTCACTGTCTGTAACTCTACCTCTCAAATAAATAAATAAAATCTTTTAAAAAAGAAAGTAATAGCTATTAATAAATAAATAAAAGATGTGTTGTAAATTGTTTTAACTCAGTGAATTTAGATGTTTAACAATCAGTAAGCTATTTAATGACATGTTAGAACATACAGCTGTCAACATATTTCTTACCATGTGGACTAGAGGCTTGGTTGTAAAGAGCATTATTTCAATTGAGTAGATACAATGCTAAGGTGGCTGCACATGCATGTTTCACAAAACACATGACATGTATAATATATGTCCACCTCCTATTCCGTGGGTAGGAATATACAATGATTCAATAGCTCTGAAAGAGCTGGGCATTTTTTCAAAATGCTAAACATACAGTTACCATGGAAGCCAGCAATTTCACTCCTAGGTATATGCCCAAGAGAGAGAAAAACAGATGTTCACACAAAAACTTGTACCTGCAGAGGCCAGTGTTGTGGCTGTCAGTTGTGACAGTGGTATCCCATATCACGGTGCTTGATGAAGTCCTGGCTACTCTGTTTCAGATACAGCTTCCTTCTGATGTGCCTTGGAATGCAGCGGATGATAGCCCGAAGGCGTAGGCCACTGCCATCCTTGTAGGAGAAACAGATGGAGCGCCTCCAGCCTGACCCAGCCCTGGCTGCTGGAGCCAGTGTTGGGGAGTGAACTGGCAGATGAAAGACCTTTCTCTCTTCTTGTCTCTTCTCTCTGTGTTGCTCTTTCAAATAAATAAACACATCTTTTAAAAATTTTTAAAAAGAAAGCAAGTGGTACATACATTGTTGGTGGGAACAAAAATTAGTAAAGCCATTGTGGCAAGCAATGTGATGTTTCCTTAAAATACTAAATATAGAGCTACCATATTACCCATCAACCTTCCTACTGGGTACATACCCAAGGAAAATGAAGTCAGTTTGTCAGAGACAACTGCACTTCCACATTTATTGCAGCACTATTCACAGCAGTCAAGAGACAGGAACAACCTAAGCGTCCATAAATTGATGAATGGATAGACAATGAGCTACAGAATTATAATAGAATACTGTTCAGCCATTAAAATTATGAAATTGGGGCCAGTATTATGGAGCAGGGGCTCAAGCTGGCACTCCATATCAGAGCATTGCTTCAAGTCCTGGCTGCTCCAGTTCTGGTCCAGCTCTGTTAGTCACCTGGGAATGCAGGGGAAGATGGCCCAAGTGCCTCGGCCCTTGCCACCCATGTGGGAGACCAGGATTCTGACTCCTAACTCAGTTTCAGACTAGCCCAGACTTGGCCATTGCAGCCAAATGAACCAGCAGGTGGAAGATCTTTCTTTCTCTCCCTCTCTCTGTCACTCTGCCCTTCAAATAAATAACTAGATCTTTTAAAAAAACAAAAATAAGATGATGAAATCTTGTCATTTGCAACAACATGGATAGAACTGGATCTTGTTACAGTAAGTGAAATAAACCAAGCACAGAAACACAAAGAAACACAAGGACTGAATTATCTCACTCATATGTGGAACCTAGAAAAGTTTATCTCAAGAAAAGATAATGGTGGTTACTAGAAGCTGGGGACAGCAGTGATGGTGGGGTGGGATAAGGGTACTGAGTTATCTTACAGTAATCTTATGGGAATTACAGATAATGATAATATTGCCTATTTCCTTGAAAAAGAACTAGAAGAAATTATTTTTAAAGTTATCACCCTAAAGGGATGTTAAATGTTTAAAGAGATAGATATGTTTACTCTGATGGACACTGCAGAGCATACATTTATAGAAACATTTTAAGATACCCATAAAAATGTGTAATTTTGTGTCATTAAAATTAAAAATACATCACACGACTGTAAACTTCAAGAACTTGTCCATAAATGTTCATAACATTATTGGTAATAGCTGAGAAGCTGAAATGATCCACCTAGAATAGAGGTTGCCAGGGGCTAGGAAAAGGCAGAAGAGGAAACTTGTTCAATAGTTACAGTTTCAGTCTTGCAAGATGAAACCGATCTGGAGATCCATTGTGTAACAATGTATGGATAGATAGCACTGCTATACTGTACACTTCAGAATGATTAAGATGGAAATTTTGTCATGTATTTTTGATCATTGTAGTGGGGAAAAAACTCACATGGTGCAAAACACTAGTCTTAGTGTGTTTGAGGCTGCTGTAACACAATGTCATAGGCTGGCAGGCATACATAGAAGCCAAATTCACCCTTCCTTGGCCTTTCTGTTCTACTCAGGTCTTCAATAGATTATGTGAGCTAACTTGCAGAGGGTGGGTTTTCTTTATTCAGTCCATTGATTCGAATGCCAATCTCTTCTGGAAACACTTTCACAAACATATCCAGAAATAACATTTTACTAGCTATTCGGGCATATCTTAGCCCAATAAAACTAATCATCACATGGCTTTTTTTTTTTTTTTTTTGACAGGTAGAGTCATAGACAGTGAGAGAGAAAGAGAGAGAGAAAGGTCTTCCTTCTGTTGGTTCACTCCCCAAGTGGCCGTTATGACCCGTGCTGCACTGGTCAGAAGCCAGGAGCCAGGTGCTTCTTCCTAGTCTCCCATGCAGGTGCAGGGGCCCAAGCATTTGGGCCATCCTCCACTGCCTTCCCGAGCCACAGCAGAGAGCTGGACCAAAAGAGGAGCAACTGGGACTAGAACCTGGTGCCCATATGGGATGCCAGCACCACAGCAGGAGGATTAACCAAGTGAGCTACGGCATCAGCCTCCAACCTATCTTTTCTAAGCAAGATACACAGAAGCAATAGAGGAATAGATGAACACATTGCAAAGACATGTAAAATGCAGGTAGCACAAAAGACAACAAGAATTGGGCAAAAAAATGGAAAGTGTAAGATATTCAGGGTGCATAATAAAGAGTGCTACAAATTCATGAGGAAACAAAAATAATCAATTGAAAAATGGGCAAGGAACATGAATTGGTGTTTCACAGAAGGTCTACTGATGCCAATAAATATCGAAGTTGCTCAAGCTCATGAGTAGTCAGAAGCATGAAGAATAAAGCTCAATGAGGTACCATTTTAAAAATTTTATTTATTTATTTGGAAGGCAGAGTTACAGGAAGGCAGAGGCAAAGAGAGAGAAAGAGAGAGAGAGAGAGAGAGAGAGAGAGAGAGAGAGAAGTCCTCCATCCACTGGTTCATTCTGGAGCTGGGCCAATCCAAAGCCAGGAGCCAGAAGCTTCTTCTGGCTTCTTCCGGGTCTCCCACGCAGGTGCAGGGGCCCAAGGACTTGGGCCATCTTTTACTGCTTTCCCAGGCCATAGCAGAGAGCTGGATCAGAAGAGGAGCAGCCAGGATTCGAACCGGTATCCATATGAGATGCTGGCACCACAGGCAGCAGCTTTACCCCCTATACCGCAGCGCTGGCTCTGAGTTTTCATTTTATATCCATTAAATTGATAAAGATTTTCAAAGAGATTCATAGTGTCCATCATGGACTACGGTGTGGACACACTGTCAGTTGGTGGAACTATTTTGGAGAGACTTCTGGCCGTATCTTTTTTTTTTTTTCCTGGCAGTACCTTACCAAATGAATAATTCCATCCACTTTGAGGAAACCAGTCAGAAGAAACGCTCCAACACGCACAGACAGACTGACAGATAGGCACGTGGAACATCCAAGTTAACTTCAGCCAGCACTGTCTATAAACGAGAAAAAAAGCTGCAACAACCAAATGCCCACCAGTGGGGAAAACAGATCAAGAAATATACAAATTACTCCAAGAAATAGAATTCAGCCATTACAAAACAAGTTATACTGAAAGAAAAAAAACTACTGGAGAAAACAGACAAGGTAAAAGTAAGTTACAGAAAAATATTGTCCCTATGAGCCACATTATATTTAAGAAATGCAATCTAATTAAGTGTGCATGTGGGCATACTGTCTCTCGTGCAAAGGCTCTACTCCAAACACACAGTGTTACCTAGGAGTTGGCTAGTTTTGCACGAACTTCTGCTTTTCCATGATGCACCCCTGGATTATCTACACAATTTAAAAGGAATTTGCTGCCATTATCTTCAGTCTCTGCGCCCAAGGGCAAGGACTAATTGGTGTTACTTCGCCTATTGCGAGTCCAGCAAGGGTCCGGCAATTAATGGACACATGGCGACCACCTGTTCAAGGAATCTGTCTTCCCCGGAGCGCCTCTGGCCCCGCGCGCACCGGCCTTTCCCCGTCACTCACTGCGCAAGCGCGAGGAGGCGGTGACCAGCGCGCGGCCGCTCCGGCCCAGGCCCCGCCCCCGAGGGCACGGGACGTCACTGTACCGCGCCACGCGCGAGTTGACGTACCTGTGGCCTTCCGGAAGGAAGCCCAGCGCCTGACCATGGCGAACGCCGCGGAGCAGTGGGTGCTGGTGGAGATGGTACAGGCGCTCTACGAGGTGGGCTCCGCGGCCCGAGCGACGCACGACCCACCTGGCTCTGGGGCGGGTGGGACGCCGCGCGTAGATCTGTGGTCTGAGTCTGCCTCCGGTTCGGTCACGCCCTGACTCGGTGCCCTGCCTGCACTGGTTCCTGGGCGTTCTAGTCCCCGCGGCAGACTGTGGTGAAGGGACGGGGCAGGGGGCGCCGGGACCCAGAGTCTCTGAGGTCCCGCTCTCCAGCAGATGGGTCTTTCCACGCCTGCGGCTGGGACTGATAGTAAAACGCAGTTGGGAAAGTCGAGTGGAAATTTCTGTCTCGGGAGGTCCTGGGGAAGTGAAGCCCCTGAACGTCTGAACAGTGCCTCGGTGTAAGCCTTGTTGTAAACTGGACTTGCCCAGTGTTTGTCCGGGTGGGGAGCGCGGGTTAGAAAAGGATCGATACAGGGTGTGCGAATGCGAAATAGCTTGTCAGTCTTCCGCCCAAGTCCCATTTTTTATAAAGAGACTGGGGGGGGGGGGCGGGATTTTCACGAGAAAATAGGTGAGCGAGTTCTTTTGAAAAGCTGGCTATTTCAGATGCGGAAGGCAATAGGTGATCCAAATGCCTGTCTTAGGGAATGTTCCTTCATCTGTTGTCTTCGTCTCTTTCTCCTATAGAACCTTGTGAGCCTTTTGTCCCTGAGGCACTCGATACAGTAGTCTCTAACCACGTTGTGTGTATTAGGCACCGAGGAGTTCAATTTTTAATTGAACTTAATTGTAAATAGCCACACGTGGACTAGCGGTTACGTATTGGACCGCGCAAAAGTCAGAAGCTAGGATTAGTGCAGTGGACAAACAAGCCAATCCCTGTGCTTACAGAGTTTATATTTACTTAAACAGAAATTCACTCTTCTTTGGTGATTTTTCAGAATTTAATATTGCTGTTGCTGGCACCGGTAGTGGTGGTGTTTTCCATTGCGAGATATCTCGGGATTTTTTTTTTTAAATATTTGAGAGAGCATGTGGCTCTCGCCTATTTTGTGTAAGCGATGGTCGTCATCGGGTTAGGATAGCAACAAGATAAGAACCACTAAAATTTGTAAAGAAATGAGCAATTTTCTCTGATGCTTAAACCGATTTTTAAATAATTTCTCTTACCCTGAAATTGATCAACAGTGAGTCTTGGGAAGACTCCTCTATGGAGCATTTTCTGGCAAAGAAAAGAAGTGACATTGTTGTGTTTATTAATTTGCTGGACCAGTAGTTTTTCAACTTTTTTTTTTTTTTTTTTTTTTTTTTTTTTGACAGGCAGAGTGGACAGTGAGAGAGAGACAGAGAGAAAGGTCTTCCTTTTGCCTTGGTTCACCCTCCAATGGCCGCCATGGCTGGCGCACCGCTGATCCGATGGCAGGAGCCGGGTGCTTCTCCTGGTCTCCCATGGGGTGCAGGGCCCAAGCACTTGGGCCATCCTCCACTGCACTCCCTGGCCACAGCAGAGAGCTGGCCTGGAAGAGGGGCAACCAGGACAGAATCCGGCGCCCTGACCGGGACTAGAACCCGGTGTGCCGGTGCCGCTAGGCGGAGGATTAGCCTAGTGAGCCGCGGGGCCAGCCTCAACTGTTCTTAGAATAATTTCTTTGTGGAGTTGGTTGTGACTGAGAAAATTAAAAGAGTCCTTTAATTTTAAATGAGATCAGATTATTCAAAGAGTATTATTTCCAGTTTTTGTGTACTTTGCATGTAGAATTTAATGACTCTTGTCTGGCTTACTCCATTAACCATAACGTGTGAGCATATAGCCTATGTGTACAGTTTTACATTATTTGTGCATTGTTTTGAAAGTCTGCACGTGAATTTAATCAGAAGTTTTCCAGTTGCCAAATTCTAGTTTTGTTTTTTAAACAATAGCATATCCCCATCACTTTCTAATATTTGAAAATAGTTTGTGTTTAAGTTTTTAAATGGCTTTTTAAATGATTTTTCCAATGAAAGCCTGACCTTATCATGAAAATAAAGTTGAAAAGAAGACTTGAGACAAATAATTTTGACAAGGTATTTTTATGCCTCCTGGCTTAGAAAACACTGGCTGCTTTTGGAGAACTGTGGTTAAGAGAGAGAGAGAGAGAGACCTGCTATTACTTTTACCATTTACAGTCGTTTTTCCCTCTGCCTGATCTTCCTTTGACCATTTGTAATCTTTTTTTCCTCTGCCTCAATCCAAGAAGGATTCAAAGAGGTTTATCAGGATACAGAAAATATAGTAAGATGCGCAAAACATTAAAATTGTGGAAATTGGTTTCCACATAACTCTGTTAACACATCCATGGCTGGATGGAAATAGTAGAAGACTTGTTAAGCTGTGAAATGTTTTGTTACATCATTTCCTACTGGCAAAATTTTAAAATTACTGCCCAGTTCCCACATAGAATTACCTGGGCTGGATTCCCAGGTCTGGCTCCTAACTCCAGCTTCCTGCTAATGCAGACCCTGTGTGGCAGCAGTGATGGCACCAGTAAAGAGATTCCTGCCACTGCCATGGGAGACCTGGATCCCACTCCTAACTCCGGGCTTCTGGACCCCAGCCCAGACTTTGCAGGCATTTTGGGGAGGAGACTGTAGATAGAGGCACCTTCTTTATGTTGCTCTCTTTCTCTCTTTCAAATTGGAAAAAAAGCAAACTTTTTTTTTTTTAAGTTACCAGAGGTAGCTGGTAGTGATAATTATTCTTAAATAATGGGATTCTCTGCTGTCAGATTTTATTTTTTTAAATTTATCTTTTATTCCTAAAGAGGTTTCAAAAAGCTGAAATATTAGAGATTTTTCATATGAAAAAGAAATTGCCTACTGTTAGAAACAGGAAAAAGAGTGAGTAGAAATGAAGAGGGCTTTTAAAGTAAGTTGCAGTAAATAGTAGATTAACTGTCTTGGGGGGTATATATAAGTGTGCTAAATTTGATGTGCATTTCCTTTTTGTTTTTCACTCTTAGGCTCCAGCTTACCATCTTATTTTGGAAGGAATTTTAATACTCTGGATAATCAGACTTCTTTTCTCAAAAACTTATAAATTACAAGAACGATCTGATCTTACACTCAAGGTAAGAAATTAAATTCCTATTTTATTTTTTGACATAAGATTTAGCTGCTATATCTTTACAAAAAGAGTGTGTGGTGGCTCACTATATTTTTTTTTCCCCCAAAGATTTGTTTATTTATTCGAAAGGCAGAGTTACAGAGGAGCAGAGGCAGAGAGGAGAGAGGAGAGAGAGAGAGAGAGAGAGAGAGAGAGAGAGAGAGAGAAAGTCTTCCATCCACTGGTTTCACTCCCCAAATGGCTGCAAAGGCTGGAGCAGGGGTGATCTAAAGCCAGGAGCCTCTTCTGGGTCTCCCACGCTGGTACAGGGGCCCAAGGCCCTGGGCCGTCCTCTACTGCTTTCCCAGGCGCATTAGCATGGAGCTGGATTGGAAGTGGAGCAGCCAGGACTCGAACCAGCACCCATATGGGATGCTGGCATTGCAGGTGGTGGCTTTGTCTGCTACACCATAATGCCGAAACTAGCTTACTATATTTCTTTTTTTTTTTTTAACTTTTATTTAATGAATATAAATTTCCAAAGTACGATTTATGGATTACAATGGCTTCCCCCCCATAACGTCCCTCCCACCCACTACCCTTCCCTTTCCCACTCCCTCTCCCCTTCCATTCACATCAAGATTCATTTTTGATTATCTTAATATACAGAAGATCAGCTTAGTATACATTAAGTAAGGATTTCAACAGTTTGCTCCCACACAGAAACATAAAGTGAAAAATAATAGATGATTTTTTTTAAATGATGATGAAATCAGATCAGACCTATTGTCATGTTTAATCCCAGTGAGAGTCAAGTTGGGAGTTGATAATTTCTTTTTTTTTTTTACAGAGGATCAGTTTAGTATACATTAAGTAAAGATTTCAACAGTTTGCACCCCCATAGAAACACAAAGTGAAATATATTGTTTGAGTACTTGTTATAGCATTAAATCTCAATACACAGCACATTAAGGACAGAGATCCTACATGAGGAGTAAGTGCACAGTGACTCCTGTTGTTGACTTTACCAATTGACACTCCTGTCTATGGCATCAGTAGTCTCCCTATGCTCCAGTCATGAGTTTCCAAGGCTATGGAAGCCCTCTGAGTTCTCCGACTCTTATCTTGTTTAGACAAGGTCATAGTCAAAGTGGAGGTTCTCTCCTCCCTTCAGAGAAAGGTACCTCCTTCTTTGAAGACCTGTTCTTTCCACTGGGATCTCACTCGCAGAGATCTTTTTGCCAGAGTGTCTTGGCTTTCCATGCCTGAAATACTCTCATGGGCTTTTCAGCCAGATCCGAATGCCTTTAGGGCTGATTCTGAGGCCAGAGTGCTATTTAGGACATCTGCCATTCTATGAGTCTGCTGAGTATCTCACTTCCCATGTTGGATCACTCTCCCCTTTATTTATTCCATCAGTTAGTGTTAGCAGGTACTAGACTTGTTTATGTGCTCCCTTTGACCCTTAGTCCTTTCATTATGATCAATTGTGATTGTTAATGAACAACTTAATACATTATCCCTCTTAGTAGTTTTTTTGTCTTTTCTACTTAATATGACTGGTTTAATTCTGTAATTAATACACAGTTATTCTTAAGTGTTAAAAATTAACTGAAATGTGATCCCTGTTAAACATAAGAGTGGGAATAAGAGAGGGAAGAGATGTATAATTTGGGACATGCTCAAGCTGACTTGCCCCAAATGGTAGAGTTAAAAACATAACAGGGGATTCCAATTCAATCCCATCAGGGTGGCATGTACCAATGCCATCTCACTATTCCAAGTGATCAATTTCAGCTTACTATATTTCTTAAAATGTTTTCTGTAATGTAAATAAATCAAGAGGAATGAGATATTATGAGGATAGGCAAAATACAGGAAAAGTTAGGGATAAAGTCAGTATCCAACAGATTACCCTATTATGGTTCTGTATAGTTTGCTAGGATTGAACAGTAGTCTGACAAATAGATGATTTGAAGGAAACGTGGCAATTACTAGATTTTGAATGACCATAACATGGTTACATGAGTTACTCAGAAAAAGTACACCTGTTTCTAAATCCTAAAGGTGGGCTTTCTCTGGTCTTCATAAAGATTTGGAGTTGGAAATAATCCTGTCCACCCCACCCCAGCTTGAATTTTGATTTGTTGTATATGGTAAAGGAAAAAAAAAACTCTGAACATGGAAATAAAACTTTCTTAAATTGTGTGTCACCCATAAAACTATATGAAAAAGAACTTTTAGCCTGTGCTAAGGAACAAGGTGAGAGTAGAACATGCACACAACTCAAGAGTGATTTCTTTCTGTCTAGCTATAACTATATGTGGCATTTCTCATAGTACATTTACTAAGATTTCTCCATTATAACAAACAGTTTGTATATTTCTGGAGTTGCTGTATTTTAAATTCTTTTCTCCTGTAGGAAAAGGAAGAATTGATTGAGGAGTGGCAGCCAGAACCTCTGGTTCCTCCTGTCTCCAAAGACCACCCAGCTCTCAACTATAACATTGTTTCAGGGTAAATCAGTTTTGCTACTCAAAGAACTTGTGTTTGGTTTTCTGTAGGTGATTTGTTAAAATGTATTTTGTTAAAATGTATTTTGGTTTACATAGTATTCTTTTTTCAACTGAAATAACTAACTGCTTTAGTTGGCACTATAAATTTTCTTTTAGGGATGATATGATCATTTTTTTAAGTCTCAAATTTGAGAATGAAAACTTTTTTTCAAAACAAATGTTCTTTTCACACTAATGCATGCACATAGTAATATTTCAGATGGTCAGACACCTTTAAAATGAAAAGTGACAGACTCCTTTTTCCCTTGTGTGTTTGTGATGTTTAGATTGGTCATAATTTACCTTCATAACTCTAAATATTAACACTGTGATTACATTGCTCTTTCTTGATTCATTGACTACAAACAACTCCTGTTGACCCTCCACACATTATGAGTTATAAAACTTGTCTCACTTATGCCACCTCTCTCATTGCTTCCAATGTCTGATCTATTTTTATTTTTTTAGTTTTTCTGCTGATTATTTTATTCTATTTTTTAAATTAAGAAGTTGTAGTTGGTGTTATAACAGAATACCCAAGTGTGGATAGTTTATAAAGAAAAGGAGGCTGGCGCCGCGGCTCACCAGGCTAATCCTCCGCCTTGCGGCGCCGGCACACCGGGTTCTAGTCCCGGTCGGGGTGCCGGATTCTGTCCCGGTTGCCCCTCTTCCAGGCCAGCTCTCTGCTGTGGCCCGGGAAGGCAGTGGAGGATGGCCCAAGTGCTTGGGCCCTGCACCCCATGGGAGACCAGGAGAAGCACCCGGCTCCTGCCATTGGATCAGCGCGGTGCGCCGGCCGCGGTGGCCATTGGAGGGTGAACCAATGGCAAAGGAAGACCTTTCTCTCTGTCTCTCTCTCTCACTGTCCACTCTGCCTGTCAAATAAATAAATAAATAAATAAGAAAAGGAACTTATTTTGGCTCACAGTTCTGAGGGCTGGGATGTCAAAGAGCGTGGTGTTGGCATTTGCCCATCTTTGGTTTCATCTTATGGTGGAAAAGCAAGGAGACCCAACCCGAGGGACAGCCTGACCTTATGACAAACTGTTCTTGAAATAACTAAGTTGGCCCTGCAACTCACTAATGCAATAAGGTTGTTAATCTGTATATGAAGGCTCAACCCCATGACCAGAACACCTCCCACTAGGCCCCATTACAAGTACAACTTAAGAAATTTTTTCTCATCCATTCCTTACTTTTACCTCCCATACAAAATAAGTTGAAGTTAGTAGATGTTTTTCATTTGCCGATATTTATAATTTTACCCATATGCCTGTTACTGTGAAAATATTTAGTGTTTGTTAAAATGTGATACAGGTTATTCTGAAAATATTTTTCTACTTCTGATCTGACACAAAAGAAACTTTATTCCTCATTTCTGTGGATCTTTTTAGTCTTATAGAAATTTTCCATGTTCTAAAATCAGACTTAACTAATGTTTTATCTTGCTGTTTGGTTTTTTAAGCATTTAAGAAATCCTGTCTTACTCTAGACATCTAATTTGCTTTTTTCATGTCTTATGGCTGATCATCCCAGCTTTATTTTTTTTTTTTTTTTTTTTTTTTTTTTTTTTTTGACAGGCAGAGTGGACAGTGAGAGAGAGAGACAGAGAGAAAGGTCTTCCTTTGCCGTTGGTTCACCCTCCAATGGCCGCCACAGCCGGCGCGCTGCGGCCGGCGCACCGCGCTGATCCGATGGCAGGAGCCAGGAGCCAGGTGCTTTTCCTGGTCTCCCATGCGGGTGCAGGGCCCAAGCACCTGGGCCATCCTCCACTGCACTCCCTGGCCACAGCAGAGGGCTGGCCTGGAAGAGGGGCAACCGGGACAGAATCCGGTGCCCCGACCGGGACTAGAACCCGGTGTGCCGGCGCCGCTAGGCGGAGGATTAGCCTAGTGAGCCGCGGCGCCGGCCCATCCCAGCTTTATTAATTGAATAGTCGAGTCTTAACTTTGATTAGAAATTTGCCTTTGTTTCTATGCCAGATTCCCTTGTAAAGGATCCATATTAAAGTCTTTATTTCTGTTCTTTTGGTATATTTGTCTCTCTGTGCCAGAATCTCACTCTTGATAATACCACAGATTTATAATAATCTTACTACAGTGAGTCTTTCTACCTCTTTATTTCTCAAAATTGTCTAGACTGTTCTTGACTCATTATTCTGGACCTCGAGTTTAGGTTTAGCTGGTTAACTTTGACCCAGAAATGCATTTTTTTATTAGAAATGCATTAAATTTATGGGTTAATTTGTAGAGAACTGGTATCTTTCTGATACTGAATCTCATCACCCAGGAACATGTTGTATCACTTGTATATTTCAGTCATTTATTTCCTATACAAAATGTATGTATTTTCTGTCTTAAATGCTTTACTTGTCTTTTCTTCAACTCTTATTTTGAAATGTTTGTACTTTTGTGTACAGTCATAAAAAAGAATACAGAGAGATCCTTATACCCTTTTCCATTTGCCTCCAGTAGTGGTAATGTCGTATTTAACTATAGTACAGAATCAACCAGGAAATTGGTATTGCATATATTTTAATAGAGTTTTGTCTTATATCAGGTAGTTTTTATTTTTTCTATAAGAATCTCTTTCTTCCTGTTCCTTGTCTTAATGCACTGGCTAGGAAACCTTCCATTCAGTGTTGACCAGGAATGACCTTGACCTATACCTGATGATAATATCCAGTGTTCTTTAGCATCTATTCATTTTTTAAATATGCACAATGTGTCTATTGCGGTATTTCATTTTTAACACTGTTATTTTGTGAAAACCTCAAGAAAAAATTGAAGGGTATTTTGTTGATTTTGATGTATTGAGTGTCGTTTTTCTTCAATTAATGCAATGACTATTTACATTCATTACTGAGCTGATGCGCAAATAATTGAATCTACTTAAGTTGGATTTTTTTCTTTAAATAATAGCCTTATTGAGATATAACCCATAGCCCATAAAATTCATTCTTTTAAAATACACAATTAAGTTGTTATTAGTATATTCACAGAGTTATACAATCATCACCACCATCTAATTCCAGAGCATTTTCATCACTCACAAAAGAAATTCCACACTTATTAGCAGTCACTCCCCAGGGCGTTTTCCCCCGGGCATTAGCACCACTGATCCACTTTCTCATTCAGTTTGCCTATGCTGGACACTTTGTGTCTGGCTTATTTTACTTAGCATAATGTTTTCAATCTGAAAATAAATCCTGCTTGTTGTTATTTAACTTCTCTCTGTATCATTTAGGTTGACTCAGTTCTTTTTCAAATTTAGTTGAACATTTTAAACAGCTTTTTTCTAACTGTCTTAGTAATGATTCATAATCTCTTTTCCAAAACTGAGAATTTTTTTAGTTTTAAAAAGATAATAAAGTATATCATCCTTATTTTATATATATATATATATATATATGTATGTAAAACCACTCTCATGAAGGGCAACATCTCATCTAAATATTTTCATTCCAGTGGGGTAAATAAAAGCTATAAATAGTTCCCCATCAGTTTAAGACAGGTTTTGTTGCCAAATAAATTTATTGCAAGCTTTAAAAAATGTGAGAAAGGAATAAGGAACTTTTAATATCAGGTCTAAGGCTGTAAATGCCCTTCTAAGTGCTGTTCTAGTACATACTTAAATACGTGTTACTCATACCTAAGTGTTTTCTAATTTTTATTTGCTTTTTTTCTTTGAAGCATAATGTTTTCATGGGACTTTCTTTGCCATGTGATTAGAAAGCATCTTAATAATAATGCTGTTGCTGAGCCTTGCTTTATAAAAAATCTTACTTTATTCTAAATTTTTGCAAAGTTCTATAGGTTTATGTTCCATACTTGCTTAATTTCAAGATATTTTGTGTCCATTGCATCAAATATTTTAATTGTTCAATTAATTTAGTCTTAGCCATCTATAAATAAATGAGAAAGATGATAGAGATCAGTGTTACTCACCATATGGATTTATTCTCTGTGTGTGGGTTTTTTTTTTTTTTTTTTTTTTTTTTTTTTTTTGACAGGCAGAGTTAGACAGTGAGAGAGAGAGACACAGAGAAAGGTCTTCCTTTTTCCATTGGTTCACCCCCCAAGTGGCTGCTACGGCCGGTGCATTGTGGCTGCGCACTGCGCTGATCCAAAGCCAGGAGCCAGGTGCTTCCTCCTGGTCTCCCATGCAGGTGCAGGGCCCAAGGACCTGGGCCATCCTCCACTGCACTTCCGGGCCACAGCAGAGAGCTGGACTGGAAGAGGAGCAACCCAGACAGAACCCGGCACCCCAACTGGGACTAGAACCTGGTGTGCCGGCGCCATAGGCGGAGGATTAGCCTAGTCCTATTCTCTGTTTTTTATATTGTTTAGTTTGAGGGTATGTTGTTGAGTATGTATGGGTTCAGCATTTTTACCTCTTTTTAATGTTCTTGTGTCATTATATAACAACATTCCTTATCTTTTTTTGTCTTGAAATTATTTATGTTAGCAGCATAGCTACACCAGTTTCCATTTAGTTCAGTAAGTGATAAATTTGATTGTTGCTCTCTTTTCAGTTTTACTGTGCTGTTATTTGCAGTTGTTTCTTTTGTACCTAATTGTACATAGTCTTTTAACTGAGGATTTTAATCTGTTTACATGTATTGTGATTCTTAATTTATTTGTATAATAAATGCTAATATCTGCTGAAATATGAGATGATGGACAATTTACCCAGTAAAATTTACAACAGATTTTGGCTAGTTTGGTATGTAAACTTAAAGGGATATACAAGAAATAATCAAAAATAATCTTACTTGAAATTTATTTGTGTGTTTATTAGAAAGAATTACATGGAAAGAGGGAGATCTTCCATCCACTGGTTCACTCCCTAAGTGACTGCAACAGCCAGAGCTGGGCCAGGTTGAAGCCAGGAGCTTGGAGCTCTGTCCTGGTCTTCCACATAGGTAGCAGGGGCTCAAGCTCTCAGACCATCTTCTGCTGCTTTCCCAGACATGTTAGCAGGGAGCTGGATCAGAAGTGGAGCAACAGGGATTTGCACTGATGCTTATGGGATGCCAACATCAAAGGTGGTGGCCTAACCTGCTGTGCCACAATACCACCCCCAATAATCTCAATTACTATTTTTGTATGGTCTTTAAAAAGTTTGTTTCTGTGGTGCTTTGCATGGTATAGTTAAATCCACTCCTAAGAATACGTACTGTCAATATGTACGCTTTTTTACGTGCTAGAAGATGTAGTATGTGTTGTTATTCTGCCTCTCTATAGGGGGCAAAAACTGATTTTGTCAAAATACCTAAGGTTAGCATTCATAGAGATCACTTCTGTCTGAAGCTGCACAGCCTCACGTGGTAGAAAACCCAAACGTCCATGGCTTAAGGAAGGTGGAAGTTTGTTTTCCCTCACCCGTGAGTGTGGAGAGAGGCTCCACAGATGACCAGTGACCCAGGTTTCCCCTCCCGCGGCTCCACCCATGGGTACTGTGGCCCCAGTCATAAGGCCCCATATGACAGCATGGCAGCCAGGTTTGCAGAAAAGAGGCACCTTCTTGCTTGTCAGCTTGGTTAGGGCACCACTGGCCACACCTAGTCATAGGAACAACTGGAAAATGTGGTCTTTGTTCCAGGTGGCAGCGTGGGAACAAGAGACTACATGTTAGGTTGGCAGCTGCTGATCTCTGCTGCACGCCTCACACAAACAGCACAGTGTAATTGCAGGAGTGCCCCATGGTGGGAGAGACCGAAAACTCACCTACGTGGCTACTCCCTATTACTGCAGGCATAACTAGGAAATATGCTTGTCATAGATATTGTTTGTCACCCTTTCTAAATATCACGTGTGGTTAACCTTAAGTATCTCCTGCCTAGGTTTTACTTAATGTTTCTCTCCGCCATACTGAGCAGCACAGGGACTTACCAGCTTCTTTCAACTTCATTCCCCATCCCCACCTTCCCGGATGTCTTGGTCTGTGTATTTGAGAGTTCTTCCTTATTTTACATTCCCCAGGATTATTATTTGAGAATCACCATTTACATAACTTACTTACCGGTTTATTTGCTGACCATTAGGTATTTATTGCTTTATCCATCAATGTCTTTGGGCTTAAAACTCCTTTTTTCCTAAAGTATTTTCTGTCCCAGGCTTTCTTGTGTGATTATATCAGTTTGTCTGTTATATTTTCTGATGGTTTTCACAGCTATCTATGCAGTGCTGCAATTTCACTATAATGTCTTACCATAGTTCTTATTTATCTTGCTTGGGATTCATTTTCCCTTTTCAGTCTGTGGGTTCCTGTCTTGTATGAGATCTAGAAAATAGTTGTTATCTCTTCCTTTTTCCTCCATTCTTTCTGGAGTTTCTGTTAATGTGATTTTAACTTCTTTGTGTCCTCCATGTCCATATGCACCCTTTCATATATTTGCATCTCTATAACTTTCTCAGCTCTTTTGCTTTTCTACTGTGTCTCATTCGACATTTGATGCGTCTGTTAGATTTCTGATTTTTTTGACAGTCTTGTTGCTAGAAACTGTATGTTATTATTTTACAAATCTTCCTGTCCTTTCCTCACAGTGCCTTAACTTTCTCTTCTGTTTGTGCTTTTGGTCCTTAGCAGTTGTCAGTGTTCAGGTGTATCCATCTCCTGAATGCTGGTCCTTCTGTTTTGCTTGCATGTTCTTGCTTATGGTAGGTTATGGCTTTTGAGTGGGCAGGGTTTTGTTTCCCATCCTTTGAGTACTCTGAAGCTTTGATTCTTGAGGTATCTTTCTAGATTGGTTTTATTGGCTTCTGGGAGATACCCTGTTGGGTTTTAGGCTCTAGAATTCCTGTGTCAAACACTCATTCTGAAGAAGTGCTGCTCCCCCATATGAGGCACAGGTGTGAGACTTCCATTTCTTACCAAATCCTTTGTTTCCTTTGATACTCGAAGTGCTGGACAGAGAGAACACTCCTGCATCACCTCATGCTGTCATCTGACAGTAGATGGACTGTGATTAGGGACTGCAGATGTACTTATTCTAATTGTTTCCTACTTGTGTTACAGTGTCTGTAGAATGGCCTTAACTCTTCATAGCAGCAACTTTTAGTACAGGCCTATTTCCCTAGGAATTTTGTGTTTTCTTTGTTAGAAGGCTTCCTGTACCTCTATAATCAGGGAGGACTTAGGAAATAAAGCCCTAGGAAGTTGGGAATTAATTAACATGATGGATTCAGAATCACAGTGGTTGAGTAAGCAAGTGGTGCTTGATTTTAAAGAGAAGCTCCTGAAGACACTGGGAGAAAAGGAAGAAATTTTGACAGAGTTCTTCTTAGGGCCAGGCACTTTACAATGACAATTACTCTCCGAGGTAGGTTCTCACCCTACTTTATAGATGAAGAAACAGAGGGCTGCAGAGGCCAGATGATGTCTCTGAGTTTCCAAAGTCCTCAGTAGCTGTAACGCATGGGGTCTGTTGAATAGCTCTACGACACAGGGTCTTCTCACTGAGTCTTCCTGCCTTTGTTATGAGTTGGTTTGCATTTGTGAATTCACTTGAAACCTTCCATGATTTCCCAGCTTCTTATGTTACTTTTCTTTTTTTAACTTTTATTTAATAAATATAAATTTCAAAAGTAAAACTGTTGGATTATAGTGGCGTTTTCCCCCCATAAACTCCCTCCCACCTGCAACCATCCCATCTCCCACTCCCTCTCCCATCCCATTCACATCAAGATTCATTTTCAATTATCTTTATATACAGAAGATCAATTTAGTATATACTAAGTAAAGCTTTCAACAGGTTGCACCCACACAGAAACACAAAGTATAAAGTACTATTTGAGTACAACGTATTAAGGACAGAGATGCTACATGGGGAGTAAGTGTACAGTGACACCTGTTGTTGATTTAACAGTTGACACTCTTATTTATGATGTCAGTAATCACTCGAGGCTCTTGTCATGAGCTGCCAAGGCTATGGAAACCTCTTGAGTTGGATAACTGTGATCTTATTTAGACAAGGCCATCGTCAAAGTGGAAGTTCTTTCTCCCTTCAGAGAAAGGTACCTCCTTCTTTGACAGCCTGTTCTTTCCACTGGGATCTCACTCACAGAGATCTTTCATTTAGGTTTTGTTTGTTTGTTTGTTTGTTTTTTGTGCCACAGTGTCTTGGCTTGCCATGCCTGAAATACTCTTATGGGCTTGTTAGCTGGATCTGAATGCTTTAAGGGCTGATTCTGAGGCCAGAGTGCTGTTTAGGACATCTGCCATTCTGAGTCTGCTGTGTATCCCGCTTCCCATGTTGGATTGTTCTCTCCTTTTTAATTCTATCAGTTAGTATTAGCAGATACTAGTTTTGTTTATGTGATCCCTTTGACTCTTAATCCTATCATTA